>NC_140218.1:8595943-8933443 GCF_951802725.1 Rutilus rutilus | reverse complement strand
TTTAAATATAAATTTATTAGGTATATGACTGTGAGGATATTTTCCCATCGGTTAAGCGACGTGTGACACGAGCGGGTGCTTTTAAATCGCTAATATAAAAGTGAAAGTAAAAAAACGGACGTCCGCACGGACATTGATAATGGTGCACGTTGGAAAGAATGATACTTTTAAACATAACACTAAACCGCCGTTAGGTGTCGCCAGGCGACCATCTTAATGAGCGAGTCATTGATTCATTCGTTCAAACGATTCATTCCAATGACTGAGTCATTCATGATTGAGACAGATGTTTATGGATTGACCATTGAATCTTTGAGTCAAGCGATTCGTTTCAAAATGCTGAATCATTCAGTAATGAGAAAACAAGTTGCTGTGATCTTTGTTTAACTATTTTTGCTGCTGAAACAGAACAAAAACAGTCAATATTGCATCTAAAATGTAAGTGACTTAATTGTAACTGTTTATTAACCTGTTGTATGAAATCAATGTCACAGTTTCAATCGTGATTGTATTCAGGAAATAGTTGCCTACTCGTCAAGTGAGGTTGCTTAACTCTATCATATGTTATAAAATATATAAAAACTCCATATTTGTAATTTTTATAGTCAGTATGTTGTTAACTGGGTTGCTTTTTTGTGTGCTGCGCTCATTTGTTTACAATTCTCCTGGAGAAGCAGCATGAGCCTCAGCAGTGCAACCTTGTTACCATTGATCAGTAATACATTTATTATTAACTGCTGATTGCAACTTAAAATGAATGTAATGAAATTAGAATAATCTCTCGTTTTAGTGATTCCCAAGTTATTTTTTTGTTATTGACGTTCTAATCAGGCTATACTTTGGTCGGGCAAGTAAAATTCTCTTTCAGGTAGGCCTATTGTATTTATATATAAATATATTAGGGATGTGACTGTGATAAAATTTTCCCACCGGTTAATCGACATGTGACACCGCTGAGGGCTTTTAAATCGCTAACTATAGTATACTATATACTAATAAAATACAGACGTCCGCACAGACATTGATAATGGTGCGGAGTAGAGCGAGCATTTTCAATGTATTCCTATGGATGTAGGAATTAACTAAAACATTTTATTTATGTTTTTGTGTCCACTGTTCAACCGCAACCGCGTCACACACACATTCCAGAATTGCAATCTTGACATTCATTATAGCCCTAATACAATATAATAATAAAAATAGTCAACCTAACATAAACGAATTACACTGCTCTGTTTAAATAGTCAGTAGTACAATCTGTACCATTCACAGTAAGCAGAGCTCCACTGTGATGTTTCCAAGAACATTTTTGCGCGTGTGAAGAGGATGATTTTTTCCATCGATATTGGAACACGAGTGAAGTACAAAGCCTATAATAAAGAATAGTTTAGCATCCAAATACATCGCAAAAATTGAAACATTTTGATTCTAATGAGAGGGTTACGTGAGACCAACACTGCTTACTTTCGTTTTTATTTTTACATTAAATTTAAAGGATTTGTTGTGGAATATTTTGAGTGTATCATAAAATCAGAATAAGGTAATACAAGTAATATTTTGTGTCTTATAAATATATATATATATATATATATATATATATATATATATATATATATATATATATATATGTGTGTGTGTGTGTGTGTGTGTGTGTATATATATATATATATATATATATAAATTAGGGGTGTGCAAAGCAGCCGGTATTTGTATCTGTATTTGTATTTGTTGAGGGGGGGAAAGTATTTGTATTTGTATTTGTATTCGAGTAAAATTCAAAATAGCCGTAAAAATCTATTTTTTTTGCGTTACACTTCTAATTTACGTTATAGTGTAAGTATTCTTTAATTATATCCATTATAATAATTATGGATATGCAATATTGGTTGATGTTTTTCCATAAATCCAGCAATGAACATGTAACAAGGAACGTCATTGAAAAGAAAATAACATAACAGCCATTACCTACGTTAACGTTACTCTGTCAACAGCCTATTGTCTAAGTTACCGAGCTAACAGAGTGTTGTCACGGTACCAAAATTTCAGTATTCGGTACCAATACCAGTGAAAATCCACGGTTCTCTGTACCAATTTCGGTACCAAAGCTTAATTTAGATTACAAAAGATGGAAACTGTAGTATTAAAAACACTTTACAATAAGATTCCATTTATTAGATAACATTAGATAAAATGACCTAACAATAAACAATAGTTATATAGGCCTACTGTCGCAATTATTCTCCTTGGGGTTAATTTAAAAATACATTTTTAAAATCAAAAGTTAACATTATTTCTGTTAACATTATTTAATGCACAATGAATGAAGTGAACAAACATGACCAATCAAGTGTTTGTATTAAATAACATTCACAAACATTAATTAATGTTGTAAAAATATATTGTTCACTCAGTGTGTTGATGTTAGATAATAACGCATTAAGTAATGTTAATGAATGGTAGGCTATCTGTCGTTGCTATGCAACCATAGGCGCGCCTTGAAAAACGAGCGCGCCTACATTTGAAATCTGCACGCGCAAAAACCGCGCTATGTGAACGGCCCCTTATGACAACGTGATAATAGCCTAATCCAAAATATTTCCATATGTGGCTCTTTCCTCCTTTCTTATCAACAAGTGGATTTACAGCCACCACATCAGCAGCACCGCCGGTCGCCATGTCTCAGCGCTTATGAAGAGGACGCAACTGCACGCGCTTCGTGGCTCGGGCATGCACGCGCATCAACTACCGGGTTTGAGAGGTGTCAGTCACCTCTTTTACTCACTCACTCACTCACTCACTCTGCACTGCGGTCTCATGAGGAAACGCAGCTTTTTGATATAAAGTTTTTCTTGTTCCCGAATACAAATATTTTTTTAAGTATTTGTTCGAAATAAGTATTCGTAAAAAACACGTTATTTGTGCCTTTCCGAATACCGTATTCGGGTTCGGCTCCACCCCTGATATAAATATAGCTGCGAGCAGCGATGGAGGGCCAAAGCCGGTGGCACCGCCATCCCCGGTGCCTTTAGGTAACTAAAGGCACCGGGGTGGCGGTGCCACCGGCTTGGGCCCGCAATCGCTGCTCGCAGCTATATTTATTATTATTATTATTATTATTTTTCTTACGACTATTCAGGCATTTTTGGGGCTCTTAACATGCTCAAAAACTCTTGAAACTTTGCACACGAGTCAGAACCCGCGGCCATCAGGGCCGGGCTGAAGCTGGTACCCGGGCGTGGCAGGGAGGCTCAACAGCGCCCCCTGGAACGGGGTCCGAAAACTTGGTCCATAAATCAAACACGCTTGCATGTAATAATATGAAACTCGGAACACATATAGATCTCATCGGGCCGCACAACTTTCATGCTCTAAGTTTTACGCCAGCCCAACAGGAAGTCGACTATTTAGGGTTGTTTGGAAATGCATGCTTAGGAATTTGAAACACTTCTCTTAGGGAATTCACCCGGTCAGCACCAAACTCGGTGTGCATGAAGTCAAGACATTGAGGATGAAAAATTGCCAGGGGATTTTTGATATCTCGAACGGTTTGGCTGTGGCGAGGAAACGAATTTATGGCGAATAATGGGACACAGGAAGTGTATTATAACTTCTGCATACATTGACTGATCTTGATAAAACTTCAGCAGAGTGTTCTTGCTCAGAGGCTGATCACATTGATGTGACTATTGTGAGTCAAAGTTATAGCGCCACCAACTGGCAGCAGGAAGTGTGTCACTTTCAAAATGCTTTGAAATCACCCTCTTATTTTAACCCGATTTGCTTCAAACTTTATGTGAATAATGTGGACACACGGCAGATGTAGACCTGTGAAAGGTTTATTGATATCTTAGATACTGTTGCCGTGGCAACGCATCAAACTTTAATATTCTTTTTTGATGCTTTTGAGACTCTTAACATACTTGAAATTGCATGAAACTCGACAGACACATCACATTTATTAGCCAGTAGACATGTGCAAAGTTTCAGAAACGGGCGTGGTGAGGGGCTCAGTAGCGCCACCTTTAGTCAAAAATGGGGGCTTAGTTTTACATAGAGTCACTAAACTCGCTATGTATATTGTTCTCATTAAACCGGACAACTTTCTAATTCACACTTATTAGCTGAGAGCAACAGGAAGTCAGATATTTTGGTTTGAATGTGATTTTTTGGAGAATTTTCTCTCTCTCTCTCTCTCTGTCTCTGTGTGTGTGAGGGGTGGGAGGGAATTTCCAATTGATTTCAGTGTGTTTCAAGGTTTCAGGGGCTTTTGGGGCCCTTAACGTGCTCGAAAACTCTTGAAACTTTGCACACAGGTCAGAACCTGCGGCCATCAGGGCCGGGCTGAAGCTGGTACCCGGGCGTGGCAGGGGGGCTCAACAGCGCCCCCTGGAACGGGATCCAAACACTTGTCCATAAATCAAACACACTTGCATGTAATGATATGAAACTCGGTACACATATAGATCACATCGGGCCGAACAACTTTCGTGCTCTAAGTTTTACACCAGCCCAACAGGAAGTCGGCAATTATGGGTTGTTTGGAGAACGCTTGCTGTGGAATTTGAAACACTTCTCCTAGAGAATTAATTAAATCGCCACCAAACTCGGTGTGCATGAAGTCAAGACATTGAGGATGCTAAATTGCGGACGGATTTTTGATATCTCGAACGCTTTGGTCGTGGTGAGGAAATGCATTTATTGCGAGAAAAGAGAAACACGAAGTGGTATAACTTCAGCATACATTAACTGATCTTGATGAAACTTCAGCAGTGTGTTCGTGGTAAGAGGCCGATCAGATGGATGTAACTATTGTGAGTCAAAGTTATAGCGCCACCAACTGGCAGCAGGAAGTGTGTCACTTTCAAAATGTTTTTGACAAAAGTGGGGGGGTTAGGTTTACCCACAATTACAAAAATCAGTAAGTATATTGGTCTCATCGAGCTGGACAACTTTCTAATTTGCAGTCATTAGCTTGGACCAACAGGAAGTCAGATATTTTGGTTTGAATGTGGATTTATTTGCAAATTCAGCCTCTGCTTTTTACCCACTCCTGCTAAGTGTTTTTTTTTTTATTCACACCAAACTTTTTCAACATGATGAAAATACATTAAATATGCTAAATTGAGAACGGATATTGAATATCTCAAACGGTTTTGACATGGCGAGGGATTAAAATAATGTCAAAAAAGGAATCAGAAAACATCTCATATATTCTTAAAATTTAATTATACACCATTTATTTTTATATAAAATTATACAAATATTAGAACTAAACCTATTTTATTCTGTTTTTGCAATTCAAGAAGTATGAAAAAGTTAAAAACAGGCTATTTAGTGCTATTTGTTTCAACAAAAAAGCAAACATAGGGCTATACTGCCCTCTTGTGTCCAAAAGGATATCAAAATAGTATATAAAACGTTTTACTAGGTAGGCCTATTGTATTTAAATATAAATTTATTAGGTATATGACTGTGAGGATATTTTCCCATCGGTTAAGCGACGTGTGACACGAGCGGGTGCTTTTAAATCGCTAATATAAAAGTGAAAGTAAAAAAAACGGACGTCCGCACGGACATTGATAATGGTGCACGTTGGAAAGAATGATACTTTTAAACATAACACTAAACCGCCATTAGGTGTCGCCAGGCGACCATCTTAATGAGCGAGTCATTGATTCATTCGTTCAAACGATTCATTCCAATGACTGAGTCATTCATGATTGAGACAGATGTTTATGGATTGACCATTGAATCTTTGAGTCAAGCGATTCGTTTCAAAATGCTGAATCATTCAGTAATGAGAAAACAAGTTGCTGTGATCTTTGTTTAACTATTTTTGCTGCTGAAACAGAACAAAAACAGTCAATATTGCATCTAAAATGTAAGTGACTTAATTGTAACTGTTTATTAACCTGTTGTATGAAATCAATGTCACAGTTTCAATTGTGATTGTATTCAGGAAATAGTTGCCTACTCGTCAAGTGAGGTTGCTTAACTCTATCATATGTTATAAAATATATAAAAACTCCATATTTGTAATTTTTATAGTCAGTATGTTGTTAACTGGGTTGCTTTTTTGTGTGCTGCGCTCATTTATTTACAATTCTCCTGGAGAAGCAGCATGAGCCTCAGCAGTGCAACCTTGTTACCATTGATCAGTAATACATTTATTATTAACTGCTGATTGCAACTTAAAATGAATGTAATGAAATTAGAATAATCTCTCGTTTTAGTGATTAAGTTATTAATAACTTATTAATAAATTGATAAGTTATTTTTTTGTTATTGACGTTCTAATCAGGCTATACTTTGGTCGGGCAAGTAAAATTCTCTTTCAGGTAGGCCTCTTGTATTTATATATAAATATATTAGGGATGTGACTGTGATAAAAAATTTCCCACCGGTTAATCGACATGTGACACCGCTGAGGGCTTTTAAATCGCTAACTATAGTATACTATATACTAGTAAAATACAGACGTCCGCACAGACATTGATAATGGTGCGGAGTAGAGCGAGCATTTTCAATGTATTCCTATGGATGTAGGAATTAACTAAAACATTTTATTTATGTTTTTGTGTCCACTGTTCAACCGCAACCGCGTCACACACACATTCCAGAATTGCAATCTTGACATTCATTATAGCCCTAATACAATATAATAATAAAAATAGTCAACCTAACATAAACGAATTACACTGCTCTGTTTAAATAGTCAGTAGTACAATCTGTACCATTCACAGTAAGCAGAGCTCCACTGTGATGTTTCCAAGCACATTTTTGCGCGCGTGAAGAGGATGATTTTTTCCATCGATATTGGAACACGAGTGAAGTACAAAGCCTATAATAAAGAATAGTTTAGCATCCAAATACATCGCAAAAAAAATATATAAATATACATCGCAAAATAAAATATATATATGTGTGTGTGTGTGTGTGTATATATATATATATATATATATATATATATATATAGCTGCGAGCAGCGATGGAGGGCCAAAGCCGGTGGCACCGCCATCCCCGGTGCCTTTAGGTAACTAAAGGCACCGGGGTGGCGGTGCCACCGGCTTGGGCCCGCAATCGCTGCTCGCAGCTATATTTTATTATTATTTTTTATCAACCTTTCGGGCACTTTTGGGGCCCTTAACGTGCTCGAAAACTCTTGAAACTTTGCACACGGGTCAGAACCCGCGGCCATTAGGGCCGGGCTGAAGCTGGGACACGGGCGTGGCAGGGAGGCTCGACAGCGCCCCCTGGAACGGGGTCCGAAAACTTGGTCCATAAATCAAACACGCTTGCATGTAATAATATGAAACTCGGTACACATATAGATCTCATCGGGCCAAACAACTTTCGTACTTTTACTTTTTACGCCAGCCCAACAGGAAGTCGGCTATTATGGGTTGTTTGGAAAACGCATGCTGTGGAATTTGATGTACTCCTCCTAGGAAATTCATCCATTCGCCTCAAAACTCGGTGTGCATGAAGTCAAGACATTGAGGATGATAAATTGCGGACGGATTTTTGATATCTCGAACGGTTTGGCCAAGGCGAGGAAACGAATTTATGGCGAATAATGGGACACAGGAAGTGTATTATAACTTCTGCATACATTGACTGATCTTGATAAAACTTCAGCAGTGTGTTTGTGGTCAGAGGCCGATCACATTGATGTGACTATTGTGAGTCAAAGTTATAGCGCCACCAACTGGCAGCAGGAAGTGTGTCACTTTCAAAATGCTTTGAAATCACCCTCTTATTTTTACCCGATTTGCTTCAAACTTTATGTGTATAATGTAAACACACGGCAGATGTAGACCTGTGAAAGGATTTTTGATATCTTTAATACTGTTGCCATGGCAACGCTTCAAACTTTAATATTCTTTTTTGATGCTTTTGAGACTCTTAACATACTTGAAATTGGATGAAACTCGACAGACACATCACATTTATTAGCCCGTAGACGTGCAAAGTTTCAGAAACGGGCGTGGTGAGGGGCTCAGTAGCGCCACCTTTAGTCATAAATGGGGCGGTTAGTTTTATCAACAGCAACAAAACTTGGTATGTGTATTGTTCTCATCAAGACGGACAACTTTCTAATTGACATTAACCATCTCCGACCAACAGGAAGAGAGATATTTTGGTTTGAATGTGGATTTTCTGAAGAATTTTCTCTCCCTCTCTCTGTGTCTGTGTGTGTGTGAGGGGAGGGGGGGATTTGACTATTGCTTTTATATTGTTAATCAAGGTTTCAGGGGCTTTTGGGGTGCTTAACGTGCTCAAAAACTCTTGAAACTTTGCACACAGGTCAGAACCCACGGCCATCAGGGCCGGGCTGAAGCTGGTACCCGGGCGTGGCAGGGGGGCTCAACAGCGCCCCCTTGAACGGGGTTCTAAAACTTGGTCCATATATCAAACACGCTTGCATGAATTAATATGAAACTCGGTACACATATAGATCTCATCGTGCCGAACAACTTTCCCCTGGTCAAGTTTTACGCCAGCCCAACAGGAAGTCGGCTATTATGGGTTGTTTGGAAAACGCTTGCTGTGGAATGTGAAATACTCCTCCTAGAAAATTCACCGTGTCCCCTCCAAACTCGGTGTGCATGTAGTCAAGACTTTGAGGATGCTAAATTGCGGACGGATTTTTGATATCTCGAACGGTTTGGCCGTGGCGAGGAATCGAATTTATGGCGAGAAAAGAGAAACACGAAGTGGAATAACTGCTGCATACATTAACTGATCTTGATGAAACTTCACCAGTGTGTTCGTGGTAAGAGGCCGATCAGATGGATGTGGCTATTGTGATTCAAAGTTATAGCGCCACCAACTGGCAGCAGTAAGTGTGTCACTTTCAACATGCTTTTGACAAAAGTGGGGGGGTTAGTTTTAACTACAGTAAAAAAAACTCAGTTCATATATTGATCTCATCGACCCGGACAACTTTCTAATTTAAAGTCATTAGCTCTGACCATCAGGAAGTCAGATATTTTGGTCTGAATGTGGATTTTTTTGCAAAATCAGCCTCTGAATTTTTAGCCACCTTTATCGAAGTGGTTTATTTTATTCCCACCAAACTTTTTCAACATGATAAAAATATATTAATGATGCTAAATTGTGAACGGATAATAAATATCTCAAACGGTTTTGCTATGGCGAGGGATTAAAGTATTGTCTAAAAAGTAAACAGTAAAAGGCTCATATATTCTAAAAATGTAATTATACACCATTTATTACTATATAAAAGTATACAAATATCAGAACTTAACTCATTTTATTCTTTTTTTTCAATTTAAGAATGAAGTTTAAGTTTAAAAACTGCCAGAATGGTTGTTTAGTCTAAACAATAAATAAATAAAGTCAAACATAGTGCTATACTGCCCTCTTGTGTTCAAAATCAGGTAGGCCTATTATATCTATATAAAAATATACTAGGTATGTGACAGTGAGAATATTTTACCACCGGTTAACTGACGTGTGACACCGCTGGGGGCTTTTTAATCGCTAACTTAAAAACGAAAGTAAAATATGTTCGTCCGCACGGACATTGATAATGGTGCGGAGCAGAGCGAGCTTTTTCAATAAATTCCTATGGAAGGAGCAATGACCTAAAAAACGTTGACTCTGTTCTGCTCGTTCCTCGCTGAGGACGCGCACCATTATGAATGCCTGTGCAGCCGTGGCCCGTGAGCATTTTAGTTTCATTTTCGGGGCGGATTGCTTGAATGTATTTTAAAAATGCACAATGTTGTGTTTTATTGCTACTGTACAAAAATATAAGTTAACACTTTGCAGTTTGAATGATGTTCCAAACAAAATGACAGAGAATGTTTTTATGTGTCCACTGTACAATCGCGCCCTCGTTTTAGTGATTCCCAAGTTATTTTTTCATTTAAGTTTTTTCATTGTTCTAATCAGGTCAGGCAAGTAAAATTATCTGTGTCTTATCCCTTACATTTTTATATAATATATATACACTACTGTTCAAAAATTTGGGGTCAGTAAGATTTTTAAGCGAAGTTTCTTCTGCTCACCAAGGCTGCATTTATTTGATTACAAACAAAAACAGTAATATTGTAAAATAGTATTCCAATTTAAAACAGCTGCTTTCTATTTTAATATATTTTAAACTGTTATTTATTCCTGTGATCAAAGCTGAGTTTTCAGCATCATTACTCCAGTCGTCACTGTCACATGATCCTTCAGAAATTATTCTAATATGATGATTGATGCTCTAGAAACATTCATTATTATTTTAAATGTCGAAAACAGTTGTGTACAGTCTTTGATGAATAGAAAGTTCAAAAGAACAGCATTTATCTGAAATCTAAAGCTTTTGTAACATTAAACACTACCGTTCAGAAGTTTGGGGTCAGTAATAATTTAAATTAAAATTTTGGGGGAAAGAAATAAAATAAATCAATACTTTTATTCATCGAGAATGAGTTAAACTGATCAAAAGTTACAGTACATACATTTATAATGTTAAAAAAAATTATATTTGAAATAAATGCTGTTCTTTTGAACTTTACATTCATCAACGCATTTTGAAAAAAAATCTGTACACAACTGTTTTCAACATTGAAAATAATAATTAATATTTATTGACCATCAATCATCATATTAGAATGATTTCTGAAGGATCATGTGACACTGAAGACAGGAGTAATGATGCTGAAAACTCAGCTTTGATCACATAAATTAATTACAGTGTAAAATATTTTAAAATAGAAAACAGCTGTTTTAAATTGGAATAATATTTCACAATATTACTGTTTTTGTTTGTATTTTTATTCAAATAAATGCAGCCTTGGTGAGCAGAAGAGACTTCTCCTAAAAACATAAAAAATCTTCCTGACCCCAAACTTTTGAACGGTATATATATATATATATATATATATATATATATATATATATATACATATATAAATACATATATATGTGTGTATATGTTTGTATAATATATATATATATATATATATATATATATATATATATATATATATATATATATATATATATACACATATATAAATACATATATATGTGTGTATATGTTTGTATAATATATATATATATATATATATATATATATATATATATATATATATATATATAAATATAGCTGCGAGCAGCGATGGAGGGCCAAAGCCGGCGGTACCGCCACCCCGGTGCCTACACTAAGGCACCAGGGTGGCGGTGCCACCGGCTTGGGCCCGCAATCGCTGCTCGCAGCTATATTTATTCTTCTTCTTCTTCTTCTCTTAAGTGAATCGCTTTTTAGAGGGTCTAAACATGCTCGAAAACTCATGAAACTTTGCACACGCTTCAGAAGTGGTGAAAATTTACGTGTGATATGGTTTTCAAAATTGGGTGGGGCAAATTCGGTAAATTATTGCCCCCACATTTTGCCCCGGCTCTACGTTTCACGCACAGGTATGAAATTTGGTACATACATGTAATGACCCAATACCTACAAAAAAGTCTCTTGGAGCATAGCCCTAAACACAACAGGAAGTGAGCTATTTTGAACTTCCTCCTAGATTTTGGGCGTTTTTCATAATTTCCTGATGTTGTACTTTAACGAACTCCTCCTACAGATTTGATCTGATCCTCTTCAAATTTGGTGAGTGTAATCTTAAGGCCTTTGCGACGTTAAATTGCGAAGATCTTGAGTTTTCGTCGAAGGGTGTGCCCTCGGCGGCCTGACAAACATTCACCCAATTTCGGCCTTTTGGTGATTTATGCATGATCAGATAAGTTCTCTGTCAATATTGCTTGCAGTTCCGATGTTGCTAGGCAACCACAAACAGCCTGCAGTAACTCAGGAATACGATGTCCAATCTGCCCCAAACTTCACATGTTTGATAAGAGTCCTGTCCTGAACACTTGACCATGCTCATATTTGGTTATAGCAATAGCGCCACCTGCTGGTAGCAGGAAGTGTGGCAAATACAAAACGTGCTCGAAAAATCATGAAACTTTGCACACGCTTCAGAAGTGGTGAAAATTTACGTGTGATATGGTTTTCAAAATTGGGTGGGGCAAAATGGCTTAATTATTGCCCCTACATTTTGCCCCGGCTCCTGGTTTCACGTACAGGTATGAAATTTGGTACATACATGTAATGACCCAATACCTACAAAAAAGTATCTTGGAGCGTAGCCCTAAACACAACAGGAAGTCAGCTATTTTGAACT
Organism: Rutilus rutilus; assembly: GCF_951802725.1. NCBI lineage: Eukaryota > Metazoa > Chordata > Actinopteri > Cypriniformes > Leuciscidae > Rutilus > Rutilus rutilus. The sequence goes on along the minus strand of NC_140218.1, from coordinate 8,921,240 downwards.
TCCTCTCAGATTTTGTGCAGTTTTTGCCATTTCCAGACGTTATACTTTAACGAACTCCTCCTACAGTTTTGATCTGATCCTCTTCAAATTTAGTGAGTGCAATCTTAAGGCCTTTCCTAAAGGCGCCCGGTGGCGGTGGCAGGAGTGCGAGGGCCCTTTTCATCGCTGCTTGCAGCTTTAATTAGGGCCCGAGCACCGATGGTGTGAGGACCCTCTTGGAATTGCTCTGTTTATTATTATTATTATTATTAGGGCCCGAGCACCGATGGTGTGAGGACCCTCTTGGAATTGCTCTGTTTATTATTATTATTAGGGCCCGAGCACCGATGGTGTGAGGACCCTCTTGGAATTGCTCTGTTTATTATTATTATTATTATTAGGGCCCAAGCCCAAAGGGCGAAGGCCCTATTGTTTTCGTTAGGATTATTAGGGCCCAAGCCCTGAAAGGGCGAAGGCCCTATTGTTTTCGGTAGGATTATTATTATTATTAGGGCCCAAGCCCTGAAAGGGCGAAGGCCCTATTGTTTTCGTTAGGATTATTATTAGGGCCCAAGCCCTGAAAGGGCGCAGAGCCCTATTGTTCTTCTAAGGATTATTTATTATTATTTTTTTTTCAACCTTTCGGGCACTTTTGGGGCCCTTAACGTGCTCGAAAACTCTTGAAACTTTGCACACGGGTCAGAACCCGTGGCCATTAGGGCCGGGCTGAAGCTGGGACACGGGCGTGGCAGGGAGGCTCGACAGCGCCCCCTGGAACGGGGTCCGAAAACTTGGTCCATAAATCAAACACGCTTGCATGTAATAATATGAAACTCGGTACACATATAGATCTCATCGGGCCGAACAACTTTCGCACTCTAAGTTATTAGCTCTGCCCAACAGGAAGTCAGCTATTATGGGTTGTTTGAAAAACGCATGCTGTGGAATTTAATGTACTCCTCCTAGGGAATTGATCCGATCCACACCAAACTCGGTCAGCATGAAGTCAAGACATTGAGGATGCTAAATTGCGGACGGATTTTTGATATCTCGAACGGTTTGGCCGTGGCGATGAAACGAATTTATAGCGAGAAAAGATAAACAGGAAGTGTATTATAACTTCTGCATACATTGACTGATCTTGATAAAACTTCAGCAGTGTGTTCGTGGTCAGAGGCCGATCACATTGATGTGACTATTGTGAGTCAAAGTTATAGCGCCACCAACTGGCAGCAGGAAGTGTGTCACTTTCAAAATGCTTTGAAATCACCCTCTTATTTTTACCAGATTTGCTTCAAACTTTATGTGTATAATGTAAACACACGGCAGATGTAGACCTGTGAAAGGATTTTTGATATCTTTAATACTGTTGCCATGGCAACGCTTCAAACTTTAATATTCTTTTTTGATGCTTTTGAGACTCTTAACATACTTGAAATTGGATGAAACTCGACAGACACATCACATTTATTAGCCCGTAGACATGTGCAAAGTTTCAGAAACAGGCGTGGTGAGGGGCTCAGTAGCGCCACCTTTAGTCATAAATGGGGCGGTTAGTTTTATCAACAGCAACAAAACTTGGTATGTGTATTGTTCTCATCAAGACGGACAACTTTCTAATTGACATTAACCATCTCCGACCAACAGGAAGAGAGATATTTTGGTTTGAATGTGGATTTTCTGAAGAATTTTCTGTCCCTCTCTCTGTGTCTGTGTGTGTGAGAGGGGAGGGGGGATTTGACTATTGCTTTTATATTGTTAATCAAGGTTTCAGGGGCTTTTGGGGTCCTTAACGTGCTCAAAAACTCTTGAAACTTTGCACACAGGTCAGAACCCACGGCCATCAGGGCCGGGCTGAAGCTGGTACCCGGGCGTGGCTGGGGGGCTCAACAGCGCCCCCTTGAACGGGGTTCTAAAACTTGGTCCATATATCAAACACGCTTGCATGAATTAATATGAAACTCGGTACACATATAGATCTCATCGTGCCGAACAACTTTCCCCTGGTCAAGTTTTACGCCAGCCCAACAGGAAGTCGGCTATTATGGGTTGTTTGGAAAACGCTTGCTGTGGAATGTGAAATACTCCTCCTACAAAATTCACCGTGTCCCCTCCAAACTCGGTGTGCATGTAGTCAAGACTTTGAGGATGCTAAATTGCGGACGGATTTTTGATATCTCGAACGGTTTGGCTATGGCGAGGAATCGAATTTATGGCGAGAAAAGAGAAACACGGAAGTGGAATAACTTCTGCATACATTAACTGATCTTGATGAAACTTCAGCAGTGTGTTCGTGGTAAGAGGCCGATCAGATGGATGTAGCTATTGTGAGTCAAAGTTATAGCGCCACCAACTGGCAGCAGGAAGTGTGTCACTTTCAACATGCTTTTGACAAAAGTGGGGGGGTTACTTTTAACTACAGTAAAGAAAAAATTGTTTCTATATTGTTCTCATCAAGCCGGACAACTTTCTAATTTACATTCAATAGCTCTGGCCATCAGGAAGTCAGATATTTTGGTCTGAATGTGGATTTTTTTGCAAAATCAGCCTCTGAATTTTTAGCCACTCCTCTTAAACTATTTATTTTATTCGTACCAAACTTTTTCAACATGATGAAACTACATTAAATATGCTAAATTGTGAATGGATAATAAATATCTCAAACGGTTTTGCTATGGCGAGGGATTAAAGTAAAAATCTTCTAAAAATGTAATTATATACCATTTATTTCTATATAAAAGTATACAAATATCACAACTAAACCCATTTTATTCTGTTTTTGCAATTCAAGAAGAATGAAAAAGTTAAAAACAGGCTATTTAGTGCTATTTGGTTCAACAAAAAAGCAAACATAGGGCTATACTGCCCTCTTGTGTCCAAAAGGACATCAAAATAGTATATAAAACTTTTTACCAGGTAGGCCAATATTGTATTTAAATATACATTTATTAGGTATGTGTCTGAGGATATTTTCCCACCGGTTAATCGACGTGTGACACGAGTGGGTGCTTTTAAATCGCTAATATAATAGTGAAAGAAAAATAATGATAATGTTGCACACACAAATCACACACATGTGGGAAAGAATGATGCTTTTAAACAACACTAAACCGCCATTAGGTGTCGCCAGGCATCCATCTTAATAAGCGAGTCATTGATTCATTCGTTCAAACGATTCGTTCGAATGAGTCGATCATGATTAAGACAGATGTTTATGGATTGATCATTCAATCTTTGAGTCAACCGATTCGTTAAAAATGCTGAATCGTTCAGTTATGAGAAAACACGTGATACGTGATGGTTCTGCCGGGATCTTTGTTTAACTATTTTCGCTGCTGAACAGAACAAAAACAGTCAACATTGCATCTATAATGTAAGTGACTTAATTGTAACTGTTTATTAACCTGTTGTATGAAATCTAGGGGTGGGAGAAAAAATTGATTCTTAGATGCATCGCGATGCGGATGTGGACGATTCTGAATCGATTCACAAATGTCAAAAAATCGATTCTCTAAAAAAATATTTTTCTAATAACGTAATATTGACGGAAGGCAAAAGGCGGAACTCTAAGCGGACGTGCGTGCAGTCTGTGGCGCGCACATAACAGAGAAGTTTCTTCTGCTCACCAAGGCTGCATTTATTTGATAAAAAATACAAACAAAAACAGTAATATTGTAAAATAGTATTCCAATTTAAAACAGCTGCTTTCTATTTTAATATATTTTAAACTGTTATTTATTCCTGTGATCAAAGCTGAGTTTTCAGCATCATTACTCCAGTCGTCACTGTCACATGATCCTTCAGAAATTATTCTAATATGATGATTGATACTCAAGAAACATTCATTATTATTTTAAATGTCGAAAACAGTTGTGTACAGTCTTTGATGAATAGAAAGTTCAAAAGAACAGCATTTATCTGAAATATAAAGCTTTTGTAACGTTAAACACGTACCGCTCAAAAGTTTGTGGTTAGTAATAATTAAAATTTTATTTTTGGGGGAAAGAAATAAAATAAATCAGTACTTTTATTTATGAAGGATGAGTTAAACTGATCAACAGTTACAGTAAAGACATTTATAATGTTAAAAATATATATATTTGAAATATATGCTGTTCTTTTGAACTTTACATTCATCAAAGCATTTTGAAAAAAAAAAAATCTGTACACAACTGTTTTCAACATTGAAAATAATAATGAATATTTATTGAGCATCAATCATCATATTAGTATGATTTCTGAAGGATCATGTGACACTGAAGACTGGAGTAATGATGCTGAAAACTCAACTTTGATCACAGAAATGAATTACTATGTAAAATATTTTAAAATTGAAAACAGCTGTTTTAAATTGGAATAATATTTCACAATATTACTGTTTTTGTTTGTATTTTTAATCAATAAATGCAGCCTTGGTGAGCAGAAGAGACTTCTCCTAAAAACATTAAAAATCTTACTGACCCCAAACTTTTGAACAATAATATATATATATATATATATATATATATATATATATATGTATGTATGTGTGTGTATGTATGTATGTATGTATATATATGTATATATACATATATATATATATATATATATATATATATAGCTGCGAGCAGCGATGGAGGGCCAAAGCCGGCGGTACCGCCACCCCGGTGCCTTTAGGTAACTAAAGGCACCGGGGTTGCGGTGCCACCGGCTTGGGCCCGTAATCGCTGCTCGCAGCTATATTTATTATTATTGTTCTTCAAGGGTTCGGGGGCTTTTGGGGCCTTTAACGTGCTCAAAAACTCATGAAACTTTGCACGCAGGTCAGAACCTGCGGCCATTAGGGCCGGGCTGAAGCTGATACCCGGGCGTGGCAGGGGGGCTCAACAGCGCCCCCTAGAACACAATCTTAAATCTTGGACACATACAAGAACGTATTAGTATGAAACTCGGTACACATATAGATCTCATCGGGCCGAACAACTTTCGCACTCTAAGTTATTAGCTCTGCCCAACAGGAAGTCAGCTATTATGGGTTGTTTGAAAAACGCATGCTGTGGAATTTAATGTACTCCTCCTAGGGAATTGATCCGATCCACACCAAACTCGGTCAGCATGAAGTCAAGACATTGAGGATGCTAAATTGCGGACGGATTTTTGATATCTCGAACGGTTTGGCCGTGGCGATGAAACGAATTTATAGCGAGAAAAGATAAACAGGAAGTGTGCTATAACTTCTGCATACATTAACTGATCTTGATGAAACTTCCGCAGTGTGTTCGTTGTAAGAGGCCGATCAGATGGATGTGACTATTGTGAGTCAAAGTTATAGCGCCACCAACTGGCAGCAGGAAGTGTGTCACTTTCAAAATGCTTTGAAATCACCCTCTTATTTTTACCCGATTTGCTTCAAACTTTATGTGTATAATGTAGACACACGGCAGATGTAGACCTGTGAAAGGTTTATTGATATCTTAAATACTGTTGCCGTGGCAACGCATCAAACTTTAATATTCTTTTCAGATGCTTTTGAGACTCTTAACATACTTGAAATTGGATGAAACTCGACAGACACATCACATTTATTAGCCAGTAGACATGTGCAAAGTTTCAGAAACGGGCGTGGTGAGGGGCTCAGTAGCGCCACCTTTAGTCAAAAATGGGGGCTTAGTTTTAAGTAGAGTCACAAAAATCGTTATGTATATTGTTCTCATCAAGCCGGACAACTTTCTAATTTATAGTCATAAGCTGTGACCAACAGGAAGTGAGATATTTTGGTTTGAATGTGATTTTTTTGAGAATTATCTCTCTCTCTCTCTCTGCCTCTGTGTCTCTGTGTGTGTGAGGGGTGGGGGGATTTGTCTTTTGAGTGAGATTTGTACGGTGGCCGAGAGAGCTCAACGCGCTGCAAATGAAGAAAACGCATGCAAACAGAAAAAAACGCATGCAAACAGAAAAAAAACGCATGCAAACAGAAAAAAACACATGCAAATAGAAAAAAACCCACCAGCGAATAAGAAAACATCTTCATCAGTTTTACGAGCACGTGCGTCCCAATACTCACAACACAACCAAATACGGAAACGCGCTGCAAATACTGAAACGCGCTGCAAAAGTTCACAACACAATCAAATACAGAAACGCGCTGCAAATAGAACAGAACACAACGGAAATGTTTCCGGGGAACGCAATAAGTGACGGACCCGGCTAGGACGTGCTTACAGCTGTCTACTTTTATTATTTTTTTATTTTTTATTTTTTTGCAAAACATACAAAGATGACACGTTTATGACATACAACTTTGTATACAATATAGGCCTACAAAATGTATATTTGCGATATGTTCAATGCCATAAGAATACTAAAAAGGACAATGAGCTGAAGACTAAAATAAATAAATAAATAAAAAAGATAGAGAAAAAGAAAGAGGAAAAGACATTAATCTATACATCAGTTACATTGAACACATTTTGTCATGTTATGTTAAAATAAGTTTCTTAAGAAATGTTAGAATGTAGCTAGGTCCAAATATGAGACGGCAAGTTGTAAAGTTGAGACACTCACACAAAGATAACACATATTTTAAAAACTTTGTTGTATAAAATGTATATTTATTTGCAACAGCTATGTTAACAGCATTAATACTATATTTCTGGTAAGAACAGCTGATGGACACGCACTGCGTTGTCATGGGAACATCCCAGGTGAAAATAATGAGGAAATTACGTTGTCATTCGTTGCTCCCTTCATCAACATAATGGCACACAACAAGTGCCCCGCTCCCTCCAAAGTGCCCAATTCAAGGGCTCTGCCGTCTGCCCTTTTAAGAGAGTAGGGCATAGGTAAAGCCAGAGCCCGCGTCTCTCTGGTAAAGCTCGCGAGCCGTCCGTCCGTCACTTATTGGGTTCCCCGGAAACATTTCCGTTGTGTTCTGTCCTATTTGCAGCGCGTTTTTGTATTTGGTTGTGTTGTGAATTTTTGCAGCGCGTTTCTGTATTTGGTTGTGTTGTGAACTTTTGCAGCGCGTTTCTGTATTTGGTTGTGTTGTGAACTTTTGCAGAGCGTTTCTGTATTTGGTTGTGTAGTGAGTATTTGGAGCACACATGTGTTGTGAAACTGATGATGTTTTCTTAATTTGCGGGTGTTTTTTCTATTTGCATGTGTTTTCTTCAGTTGCAGCGCGTTGAGCTCTCTCGGCCACCGTAGATTTGTTTAAAATTCCTGTTTTTCAAGGTTTCAGGGGCTTTTGGGGCCTTTAACGTGCTCGAAAACTCTTGAAACTTTGCACACAGGTCAGAACCCGCGGCCATCAGGGCCGGGCTGAAGCTGGTACCCGGGCGTGGCAGGGGGGCTCAACAGCGCCCCCTGGAACGGAATCCGAACACTTGTCCATAAATCAAACACACTTTCATGTAATAATATGAAACTCGGAACAGATATAGATCTCATCGGGCCGAACAACTTTCGTGCTCTAAGTTTTACGCCAGCCCAACAGGAAGTCGGCTATAATGGGTTGTTTGGAAACGCATGCTGTGGAATTTAATGTACTTCTCCTAGGGAATTCATCCAATCGGCTCCAAACTCGGTCAGCATGAAGTCAAGACATTGAGGATGCTAAATTGCAGACAGATTTTTGATATCTCGAACGGTTTGGCCGTGGCGAGGAAACGAATTTATGGCGAATAATGGAAACAGGAAGTGTGTTATAACTTCTGCATACATTAACTGATGTTGATTAAACTTCAGCAGTGTGTTCGTTGTAAGAGGCCGATCACATGGATGTGACTATTGTGAGTCAAAGTTATAGCGCCACCAACTGGCAGCAGGAAGTGTGTCACTTTCAAAATGCTTTGAAATCACCCTCTTATTTTTACCCGATTTGCTTCAAACTTTATGTGTATAATGTAAACACACGGCAGATGTAGACCTGTGAAAGGATTTTTGATATCTTTAATACTGTTGCCATGGCAACGCATCAAACATCAATATTCTTTTTTGATGCTTTTGAGACTCTTAGCATGCTTGAAATTGCATGAAACTCGACAGACACATCACATTTATTATCCAGTAGACATGTGCAAAGTTTCAGAAACGGGCGTGGTGGAATGGCTCAGTAGCGCCACCTTTAGTCAAAAATGGGGCTTTAGTTTTTCCTAGAATCACAAAACTTGGTACATATATTGTTCTCATCAAGCCGGACAACTTTCTAATTTACAGTTATTACCTCAGACCAAAAGGAAGTCAGATATTTTGGTTTGAATGTGGATTTTCTGGAGAATTTTCTCTCTCTCTCTCTGTGTCTGTGTGTGTGTGTGTGAGGGAGGGGGGGGGGGGGGGTTTGTCTATTCCATTTAATCTTTGTTTTTCAAGGTTTCAGGGGCTTTTGGGGCCCTTAACATGCTCGAAAACTCTTGAAACTTTTCACACAGGTCAGAACCCACGGTCATCAGGGCCGGGCTGAAGCTCGTACCCGGGCGTGGCAGGGGGGCTCAACAGCGCCCCCTTGAACACGGTCTGAAAACTTGGTCCATATATCAAACACGCTTGCATGAATTAATATGAAACTCAGTACACATATAGATCTCATCGGGCCGAACAACTTCCCCACTCTAAGTTATTAGCTCCGCCCAACAGGAAGTCGGCTATTATGGGTTGTTTGGAAAACGCTTGCTGTGGAATGCGAAGTACTCCTCCTAGAGAATTCATCCAATCCCCACCAAACTCGGTGTGCATGAAGTCAAGACATTGAGGATTCTAAATTGCGGATGGATTTTTGATATCTCGAACGGTTTGGCCGTGGCGATGAAACGAATTTATGGCGAAAAAATGAAACAGGAAGTGTGTTATAACTTCTGCATACATTAACTGATCTTGATGAAACTTCAGCAGTGTGTTCGTTGTAAGAGGCCGATCAGATGGATGTAGCTATTGTGAGTCAAAGTTATAGCGCCACCAACAGGCAGCAGGAAGTACATCACTTTCAAAATGCTTTGAAATCAGTGTCTTATTTTTACCCGATTTGCTTCAAACTTTATGTGTACAATGTAGACACACGGCAGATGTAAACCTGTGAAAGGATTATTGATATCTTAGATACTGTTGCCGTGGCAACGCATCAAACTTTAATATTCTTTTTTGATGCTTTTGAGACTCTTAACATACTTGAAATTGCATGAAACTCAACAGACACATCACATTTATTAGCCAGTAGACATGTGCAAAGTTTTAGAAACGGGGGTGGTGGAATGGCTCAGTAGCGCCACCTTTAGTCAAAAATGGGGGCTTAGTTTTACATAGAGTCACTAAACTCGCTATGTATATTGTTCTATGTATGTGTGTGTATGTATGTATGTATGTATGTATGTATGTATATATATATATATATATATATATAAATATAGCTGCGAGCAGCGATGGAGGGCCAAAGCCGGCGGTACCGCCACCCCGGTGCCTTTAGGTAACTAAAGGCACCGGGGTTGCGGTGCCACCGGCTTGGGCCCGTAATCGCTGCTCGCAGCTATATTTAGGGCCCAAGCCCTGAAGGGGCGAAGGCCCTATTGTTTTCGTTAGGATTATTATTATTATTATTATTGTTCTTCAAGGGTTCGGGGGCTTTTGGGGCCTTTAACGTGCTCAAAAACTCATGAAACTTTGCACGCAGGTCAGAACCCGCGGCCATTAGGGCCGGGCTGAAGCTGGTACCCGGGCGTGGCAGGGGGGCTCAACAGCGCCCCCTAGAACACAATCTTAAATCTTGGACACATACAAGAACGTATTAGTATGAAACTCGGTACACATATAGATCTCATCGGGCCGAACAACTTTCGCACTCTAAGTTATTAGCTCTGCCCAACAGGAAGTCAGCTATTATGGGTTGTTTGAAAAACGCATGCTGTGGAATTTAATGTACTCCTCCGAGGGAATTGATCCGATCCACACCAAACTCGGTCAGCATGAAGTCAAGCCATTGAGGATGCTAAATTGCGGACGGATTTTTGATATCTCGAACGGTTTGGCCGTGGCGATGAAACGAATTTATAGCGAGAAAAGATAAACAGGAAGTGTGTTATAACTTCTGCATACATTAACTGATCTTGATGAAACTTCCGCAGTGTGTTCGTTGTAAGAGGCCGATCACATGGATGTGACTATTGTGAGTCAAAGTTATAGCGCCACCAACTGGCAGCAGGAAGTGTGTCACTTTCAAAATGCTTTGAAATCACCCTCTTATTTTTACCCGATTTGCTTCAAACTTTATGTGTATAATGTAAACACACGGCAGATGTAGACTTGTGAAAGGATTTTTGATATCTTTAATACTGTTGCCGTGGCAACGCTTCAAACTTTAATATTCTTTTTTGATGCTTTTGAGACTCTTAACATACTTGAAATTGGATGAAACTCGACAGACACATCACATTTATTAGCCAGTAGACATGTGCAAAGTTTCAGAAACGGGCGTGGTGAGGGGCTCAGTAGCGCCACCTTTAGTCAAAAATGGGGGCTTAGTTTTAAGTAGAGTCACAAAAATCGTTATGTATATTGTTCTCATCAAGCCGGACAACTTTCTAATTTATAGTCATAAGCTGTGACCAACAGGAAGTGAGATATTTTGGTTTGAATGTGATTTTTTGTAGAATTCTCTCCCTCTCTCTCTCTGCCTCTGCGTCTCTGTGTGTGTGAGGGGTGGGGGGATTTGTCTTTTGAGTGAGATTTGTTTAAAATTCCTGTTTTTCAAGGTTTCAGGGGCTTTTGGGGCCTTTAACGTGCTCGAAAACTCTTGAAACTTTGCACACAGGTCAGACCCCGCGGCCATCAGGGCCGGGCTGAAGCTGGTACCCGGGCGTGGCAGGGGGGCTCAACAGCGCCCCCTGGAATGGGATCCGAACACTTGTCCATAAATCAAACACACTTGCATGTAATGATATGAAACTCGGTACACATATAGATCACATCGGGCTGAACAACTTTCGTGCTCTAAGTTTTACGCCAGCCCAACAGGAAGTCGGCAATTATGGGTTGTTTGGAGAACGCTTGCTGTGGAATGCGAAGTACTCCTCCTAGAGAATTCATCCAATCCCCACCAAACTCGGTGTGCATGAAGTCAAGACATTGAGGATTCTAAATTGCGGACGGATTTTTGATATCTCGAACGGTTTGGCCGTGGCGAGGAAACGAATTTATGGCGAGAAAAGAGAAACACGAAGTGGTATAACTTCTGCATACATTAACGGATCTTGATGAAACTTCACCAGTGTGTTCGTGGTAAGAGGCCGATCAGATGGATGTAACTATTGTGAGTCAAAGTTATAGCGCCACCAACTGGCAGCAGGAAGTGTGTCACTTTCAAAATGTTTTTGACAAAAGTGGGGGGGTTAGGTTTACCCACAATTACAAAAATCAGTAAGTATATTGGTCTCATCGAGCTGGACAACTTTCTAATTTGAGGTCATTAGCTTGGACCAACAGGAAGTCAGATATTTTGGTTTGAATGTGGATTTATTTGCAAATTCAGCCTCTGCTTTTTACCCACTCCTGCTAAGTGTTTTTTTTTTTTATTCACACCAAACTTTTTCAACATGATGAAAATACATTAAAGATGCTAAATTGAGAACGGATATTGAATATCTCAAACGGTTTTGACATGGCGAGGGATTAAAATAATGTCAAAAAAGGAATCAGAAAACATCTCATATATTCTTAAAATTTAATTATACACCATTTATTTTTATATAAAATAATACAAATATTAGAACTAAACCTATTTTATTCTGTTTTTGCAATTCAAGAAGTATGAAAAAGTTAAAAACAGGCTATTTAGTGCTATTTGTTTCAACAAAAAAGCAAACATAGGGCTATACTGCCCTCTTGTGTCCAAAAGGATATCAAAATAGTATATAAAACGTTTTACTAGGTAGGCCTATTGTATTTAAATATAAATTTATTAGGTATATGACTGTGAGGATATTTTCCCATCGGTTAAGCGATGTGTGACACGAGCGGGTGCTTTTAAATCGCTAATATAAAAGTGAAAGTAAAAAAACGGACGTCCGCACGGACATTGATAATGGTGCACGTTGGAAAGAATGATACTTTTAAACATAACACTAAACCGCCATTAGGTGTCGCCAGGCGACCATCTTAATGAGCGAGTCATTGATTCATTCGTTCAAACGATTCATTCCAATGACTGAGTCATTCATGATTGAGACAGATGTTTATGGATTGACCATTGAATCTTTGAGTCAAGCGATTCGTTTCAAAATGCTGAATCATTCAGTAATGAGAAAACAAGTTGCTGTGATCTTTGTTTAACTATTTTTGCTGCTGAAACAGAACAAAAACAGTCAATATTGCATCTAAAATGTAAGTGACTTAATTGTAACTGTTTATTAACCTGTTGTATGAAATCAATGTCACAGTTTCAATTGTGATTGTATTCAGGAAATAGTTGCCTACTCGTCAAGTGAGGTTGCTTAACTCTATCATATGTTATAAAATATATAAAAACTCCATATTTGTAATTTTTATAGTCAGTATGTTGTTAACTGGGTTGCTTTTTTGTGTGCTGCGCTCATTTGTTTACAATTCTCCTGGAGAAGCAGCATGAGCCTCAGCAGTGCAACCTTGTTACCATTGATCAGTAATACATTTATTATTAACTGCTGATTGCAACTTAAAATGAATGTAATGAAATTAGAATAATCTCTCGTTTTAGTGATTCCCAAGTTATTTTTTTGTTATTGACGTTCTAATCAGGCTATACTTTGGTCGCGCAAGTAAAATTCTCTTTCAGGTAGGCCTATTGTATTTATATATAAATATATTAGGGATGTGACTGTGATAACATTTTCCCACCGGTTAATCGACATGTGACACCGCTGAGGGCTTTTAAATCGCTAACTATAGTATACTATATACTAGTAAAATACAGATGTCCGCACAGACATTGATAATGGTGCGGAGTAGAGCGAGCATTTTCAATGTATTCCTATGGATGTAGGAATTAACTAAAACATTTTATTTATGTTTTTGTGTCCACTGTTCAACCGCAACCGCGTCACACACACATTCCAGAATTGCAATCTTGACATTCATTATAGCCCTAATACAATATAATAATAAAAATAGTCAACCTAACATAAACGAATTACACTGCTCTGTTTAAATAGTCAGTAGTACAATCTGTACCATTCACAGTAAGCAGAGCTCCACTGTGATGTTTCCAAGCACATTTTTGCGCGCGTGAAGAGGATGATTTTTTCCATCGATATTGGAACACGAGTGAAGTACAAAGCCTATAATAAAGAATAGTTTAGCATCCAAATACATCGCAAAAATTGAAACATTTTGATTCTAATGAGAGGGTTACGTGAGACCAACACTGCTTACTTTCGTTTTTATTTTTACATTAAATTTAAAGGATTTGTTGTGGAATATTTTGAGTGTATCATAAAATCAGAATAAGGTAATACAAGTAATATTTTCTGTCTTATAAATATATATATATATATATATATATATGTGTGTGTGTGTGTGTATATATAAATATAGCTGCGAGCAGCGATGGAGGGCCAAAGCCGGTGGCACCGCCATCCCCGGTGCCTTTAGGTAACTAAAGGCACCGGGGTGGCGGTGCCACCGGCTTGGGCCCGCAATCGCTGCTCGCAGCTATATTTATTATTATTATTATTGTTCTTCAAGGGTTCGGGGGCTTTTGGGGCCTTTAACGTGCTCAAAAACTCATGAAACTTTGCACGCAGGTCAGAACCCGCGGCCATTAGGGCCGGGCTGAAGCTGGTACCCGGGCGTGGCAGGGGGGCTCAACAGCGCCCCCTAGAACACAATCTTAAATCTTGGACACATACAAGAACGTATTAGTATGAAACTCGGTACACATATAGATCTCATCGGGCCGAACAACTTTCGCGCTCTAAGTTATTAGCTCTGCCCAACAGGAAGTCAGCTATTATGGGTTGTTTGAAAAACGCATGCTGTGGAATTTAATGTACTCCTCCTAGGGAATTGATCCGATCCACAGCAAACTCGGTCAGCATGAAGTCAAGATATTGAGGATGCTAAATTGCGGACGGATTTTTGATATCTCGAACGGTTTGGCCGTGGCGATGAAACGAATTTATAGCGAGAAAAGATAAACAGGAAGTGTGTTATAACTTCTGCATACATTAACTGATCTTGATGAAACTTCCGCAGTGTGTTCGTTGTAAGAGGCCGATCACATGGATGTGACTATTGTGAGTCAAAGTTATAGCGCCACCAACTGGCAGCAGGAAGTGTGTCACTTTCAAAATGCTTTGAAATCACCCTCTTATTTTTACCCGATTTGCTTCAAACTTTATGTGTATAATGTAGACACACGGCAGATGTAGACCTGTGAAAGGTTTATTGATATCTTAAATACTGTTGCCGTGGCAACGCATCAAACTTTAATATTCTTTTCAGATGCTTTTGAGACTCTTAACATACTTGAAATTGGATGAAACTCGACAGACACATCACATTTATTAGCCGGTAGACATGTGCAAAGTTTCAGAATCGGGCGTGGTGAGGGGCTCAGTAGCGCCACCTTTAGTCATAAATGGGGCGGTTAGTTTTATCAACAGCAACAAAACTTGGTATGTGTATTGTTCTCATCAAGACGGACAACTTTCTAATTGACATTAACCATCTCCGACCAACAGGAAGAGAGATATTTTGGTTTGAATGTGGATTTTCTGAAGAATTTTCTCTCCCTCTCTCTGTGTCTCTGTGTGTGTGAGGGGAGGGGGGATTTGACTATTGCTTTTATATTGTTAATCAAGGTTTCAGGGGCTTTTGGGGTCCTTAACGTGCTCAAAAACTCTTGAAACTTTGCACACAAGTCAGAACCCACGGCCATCAGGGCCGGGCTGAAGCTGGTACCCGGGCGTGGCTGGGGGGCTCAACAGCGCCCCCTTGAACGGGGTTCTAAAACTTGATCCATATATCAAACACGCTCGCATGAATTAATATGAAACTCGGTACACATATAGATCTCATCGGGCCGAACAACTTTACCCCGGTCAAGTTTTACGCCAGCCCAACAGGAAGTCGGCTATTATGGGTTGTTTGGAAAACGCTTGCTGTGGAATGTGAAATACTCCTCCTAGAAAATTCACCGTGTCCCCTTCAAACTCGGTGTGCATGTAGTCAAGACTTTGAGGATGCTAAATTGCGGACGGATTTTTGATATCTCGAACGGTTTGGCTGTGGCGAGGAATCGAATTTATGGCGAGAAAAGAGAAACACGGAAGTGGAATAACTTCTGCATACATTAACTGATCTTGATGAAACTTCAGCAGTGTGTTCGTGGTAAGAGGCCGATCAGATGGATGTAGCTATTGTGAGTCAAAGTTATAGCGCCACCAACTGGCAGCAGGAAGTGTGTCACTTTCAACATGCTTTTGACAAAAGTGGGGGGGTTACTTTTAACTACAGTAAAGAAAAAATAGTTTCTGTATTGTACTCATCAAGCCGGACAACTTTCTAATTTACATTCAATAGCTCTGGCCATCAGGAAGTCAGATATTTTGGTCTGAATGTGAATTTTTTTGCAAAATCAGCCTCTGAATTTTTAGCCACTCCTCTTAAACTATTTATTTTATTCGTACCAAACTTTTTCAACATGATGAAACTACATTAATCCCTCGCCATAGCAAAACCGTTTGAGATATTTATTATCCATTCACAATTTAGCATATTTAAAGTAAAAATCTTCTAAAAATGTAATTATATACCATTTATTTCTATATAAAAGTATACAAATATCACAACTAAACCCATTTTATTCTGTTTTTGCAATTCAAGAAGAATGAAAAAGTTAAAAACAGGCTATTTAGTGCTATTTGGTTCAACAAAAAAGCAAACATAGGGCTATACTGCCCTCTTGTGTCCAAAAGGACATCAAAATAGTATATAAAACTTTTTACCAGGTAGGCCAATATTGTATTTAAATATACATTTATTAGGTATGTGTCTGAGGATATTTTCCCACCGGTTAATCGACGTGTGACACGAGTGGGTGCTTTTAAATCGCTAATATAATAGTGAAAGAAAAATAATGATAATGTTGCACACACAAATCATACACATGTGGGAAAGAATGATGCTTTTAAACAACACTAAACCGCCATTAGGTGTCGCCAGGCATCCATCTTAATATGCGAGTCATTGATTCATTCGTTCAAACGATTCGTTCGAATGAGTCGATCATGATTAAGACAGATGTTTATGGATTGATCATTCAATCTTTGAGTCAACCGATTCGTTAAAAATGCTGAATCGTTCAGTTATGAGAAAACACGTGATGCGTGATGGTTCTGCCGTGATCTTTGTTTAACTATTTTCGCTGCTGAAACAGAACAAAAACAGTCAACATTGCATCTAAAATGTAAGTGACTTAATTGTAACTGTTTATTAACCTGTTGTATGAAATCTAGGGGTGGGAGAAAAAATTGATTCTTAGATGCATCGCGATGCGGACGTGGACGATTCTGAATCGATTCACAAATGTCAAAAAATCGATTCTCTAAAAAAATATTTTTCTAATAACGTAATATTGACGGAAGGCAAAAGGCGGAACTCTAAGCGGACGTGCGTGCAGCCTGTGGTGCGCACATAACAGAGAAGTTTCTTCTGCTCACCAAGGCTGCATTTATTTGATTAAAAATACAAACAAAAACAGTAATATTGTAAAATAGTATTCCAATTTAAAACAGCTGCTTTCTATTTTAATATATTTTAAACTGTTATTTATTCCTGTGATCAAAGCTGAGTTTTCAGCATCATTACTCCAGTCGTCACTGTCACATGATCCTTCAGAAATTATTCTAATATGATGATTGATACTCAAGAAACATTCATTATTATTTTAAATGTCGAAAACAGTTGTGTACAGTCTTTGATGAATAGAAAGTTCAAAAGAACAGCATTTATCTGAAATCTAAAGCTTTTGTAACGTTAAACACTACCGCTCAAAAGTTTGTGGTTAGTAATAATTAAAATTTTATTTTTGGGGGAAAGAAATAAAATAAATCAGTACTTTTATTTATGAAGGATGAGTTAAACTGATCAACAGTTACAGTAAAGACATTTATAATGTTAAAAATATATATATTTGAAATATATGCTGTTCTTTTGAACTTTACATTCATCAAAGCATTTTGAAAAAAAAAAAATCTGTACACAACTGTTTTCAACATTGAAAATAATAATGAATATTTATTGAGCATCAATCATCATATTAGTATGATTTCTGAAGGATCATGTGACACTGAAGACTGGAGTAATGATGCTGAAAACTCAACTTTGATCACAGAAATGAATTACTATGTAAAATATTTTAAAATTGAAAACAGCTGTTTTAAATTGGAATAATATTTCACAATATTACTGTTTTTGTTTGTATTTTTAATCAATAAATGCAGCCTTGGGGAGCAGAAGAGACTTCTCCTAAAAACATAAAAATCTTACTGACCCCAAACTTTTGAACAATAATATATATATATATATATATATATATATATATATATATACATATATATGTATGTGTGTGTATGTATGTATATATATATATATATATATATATATAAAAATATAGCTGCGAGCAGCGATGGAGGGCCAAAGCCCGCGGTACCGCCACCCCGGTGCCTTTAGGTAACTAAAGGCACCGGGGTTGCGGTGCCACCGGCTTGGGCCCGTAATCGCTGCTCGCAGCTATATTTATTATTATTATTTTGTCAACCTTTCGGGCACTTTTGGGGCCCTTAACATGCTCAAAAACTCTTGAAACTTTGCACACAGGTCAGAACCCGCGGCCATCAGGGCCGGGCTGAACCTGGTACCCGGGCGTGGCAGGGGGGCTCGACAGCGCCCCCTGGAACGGGATCCGAACACGTGTCCATAAATCAAACACGCTTGCATGTAATAATATGAAACTCGGTACACATGTAGATCTCATCGGGCCGAACAACTTTCGTGCTCTAAGTTTTACGCCAGCCCAACAGGAAGTCGGCTATTATGGGTTGTTTGGAAACGCATGGTCTGGTATTTGAAACACTTCTCCTAGGGAATTCACCCGATCGCCACTAAACTCGGTGGGAATGAAGTCAAGACATTGAGGATGCTAAATTGCGGACGGATTTTTGATATCTCAAACGGCTTGGCCGTGGCGAGGAAACGAATTTATAGCGAATAATGGAAACAGGAAGTGTGTTATAACTTCTGCATACATTAACTGATCTTGATGAAACTTCAGCAGTGTGTTCGTGGTAAGAGGCCGATCACATGGATGTGACTATTGTGAGTCAAAGTTATAGCGCCACCAACTGGCAGCAGGAATATGTCACTTTCAAAATGCTTTGAAATCACCCTCTTATTTTTACCCGATTTGCTTCAAACTTTATGTGTATAATGTAAACACACGGCAGATGTAGACCTGTGAAAGGATTTTTGATATCTTTAATACTGTTGCCGTGGTAACGCTTCAAACTTTAATATTCTTTTTTGATGCTTTTGAAACTCTTAACATACTTGAAATTGGATGAAACTCGACAGACACATCACATTTATTAGCCAGTAGACATGTGCAAAGTTTCAGAAACGGGCGTGGTGAGGAGCTCAGTAGCGCCACCTTTAGTCATAAGTGGGGGGGTTAGTTTTATCAACAGCAACAAAACTTGGTATGTGTATTGTTCTCATCAAGACGGACAACTTTCTAATTGACATTAACTACCTCCGACCAACAGGAAGAGAGATATTTTGGTTTGAATGTGGATTTTCTGAAGAATTTTCTCTCCCTCTCTCTGTGTCTCTGTGTGTGAGAGAGGAGGGGGGAATTTTACTATTGCTTTTATATTGTTAATCAAGGTTTCAGGGGCTTTTGGGGTCCTTAACGTGCTCAAAAACTCTTGAAACTTTGCACACAAGTCAGAACCCCCTGCCATCAGGGACAGGCTGAAGCTGGTACCTGGGCGTGGCAGGGGGGCTCAACAGCGCCCCCTTGAACGGGGTCCCAAAACTTGGTCCATAGATCAAACACGCTTGCATGAATTAATATGAAACTCGGTACACATATAGATCTCATCGGGCCGAACAACTTTCCCCCCGTCAAGTTTTACGCCAGCCCAACAGGAAGTCGGCTATTATTGGTTGTTTGGAAAACGCTTCCTGTGGAATGCGAAGTACTCCTCCTAGAAAATTCACCGTGTCCCCTCCAAACTCGGTGTGCATGTAGTCAAGACTTTGAGGATGCTGAATTGCGGACGGATTTTTGATATCTCGAACGGTTTGGCCGTGGCGAGGAATCGAATTTATGGCGAGAAAAGAGAAACACGAAGTGGAATAACTTCTGCATACATTAACTGATCTTGATGAAACTTCAGCAGTGTGTTCGTGGTAAGAGGCCGATCAGATGGATGTAACTATTGTGATTCAAAGTTATAGCGCCACCAACTGGCAGCAGGAAGTGTGTCACTTTCAACATGCTTTTGACAAAAGTGGGGGGGTTAGTTTTAACTCCAGTAAAAAAAACTCAGTTCATATATTGATCTCATCGACCCGGACAACTTTCTAATTTAAAGTCATTAGCTCTGACCATCAGGAAGTCAGATATTTTGGTCTGAATGTGGATTTTTTTGCAAAATCAGCCTCTGAATTTTTAGCCACCTTTATCTAAGTGGTTATTTTATTCCCACCAAACTTTTTCAACATGATAAAAATATATTAATGATGCTAAATTGTGAACGGATAATAAATATCTCAAACGGTTTTGCTATGGCGAGGGATTAAAGTAATGTCAAAAAAGTAAACGCTAAAAGGCTCATATATTCTAAAAATGTAATTATACACCATTTATTACTACATAAAAGTATACAAATATCAGAACTTAACTCATTTTATTCTTTTTTTTTCAATTTAAGAATGAAGTTTAAGTTTAAAAACTGCCAGAATGGTTGTTTAGTCTAAACAATAAATAAATAAAGTCAAACATAGTGCTATACTGCCCTCTTGTGTTCAAAATCAGGTAGGCCTATTATATCTATATAAAAATATACTAGGTATGTGACGGTGAGAATATTTTACCACCGGTTAACTGACGTGTGACACTGCTGGGGGCTTTTTAATCGCTAACTTAAAAACGAAAGTAAAATATGTTCGTCCGCACGGACATTGATAATGGTGCGGAGCAGAGCGGGCGTTTTCAATAAATTCCTATGGAAGGAGGAATGACCTAAGAAACGTTGACTCTGTTCTGCTCGTTCCTCGCTGAGGAACCATTATGCACCATTATGAATGCCTGTGCAGCCGTGAGCATTTTAGTTTCATTTTCGGGGCGGATTGCTTGAATGTATTTAAAAAAAAGCACAATGTTGTGTTTTATTGCTACTGTACAAAAATATAAGTTAACACTTTGCAGTTTGAATGATGTTCTGAACAAAATGACAGAGTATGTTTTTATGTGTCCACTGTTCAATCGCGCCCTCGTTTTAGTGATTCCCAAATTATTTTTTCATTTAAGTTTTTTTCATTGTTCTAATCAGGTCAGGCAAGTAAAATGATCTGTCTTATCCCTTACATTTTTATATAATTATATAAATATATAATACACTACTGTTCAAAAATTTGGCGTCAGTAAGATTTTTAAGCTAAGTTTCTTCTGCTCACCAAGGCTGCATTTATTTGATTAAAAATACAAACAAAAACAGTAATATTGTAAAATAGTATTCCAATTTAAAACAGCTGCTTTCTATTTTAATATATTTTAAACTGTTATTTATTCCTGTGATCAAAGCTGAGTTTTCAGCATCATTATTCCAGTCGTCACTGTCACATGATCCTTCAGAAATGATTCTAATATGATGATTGATGCTCAAGAAACATTCATTATTGTTTTAAATGTCGAAAACAGTTATGTACAGTCTTTGATGAATAGAAAGTTCAAAAGAACAGCATTTGTCTGAAATCTAAAGCTTTTGTAACATTAAACACTACCGTTCAGAAGTTTGGGGTCAGTAATAATTTTAATTTTATTTTTTGGGGAAATAAATAAATAAATCAATACTTTTATTCATCGAGAATGAGTTAAACTGATAAAAAGTTACAGTACAGACATTTATAATGTTAAAAAAAATTATATTTGAAATAAATGCTGTTCTTTTGAACTTTACATTCATCAACGCATTTTGAAAAAAAATCTGTACACAACTGTTTTCAACATTGAAAATAATAATTAATATTTATTGACCATCAATCATCATATTAGAATGGTTTCTGAAGGATCATGTGACACTGAAGACGGGAGTAATGATGCTGAAAACTCAGCTTTGATCACATAAATTAATTACAGTGTAAAATATTTTAAAATAGAAAACAGCTGTTTTAAATTGGAATAATATTTCACAATATTACTGTTTTTGTTTGTATTTTTAATCAAATAAATGCAGCCTTGGTGAGCAGAAGAGACTTCTCCTAAAAACATTAAAAATCTTCCTTACCCCAAACTTTTGAACGGTATATATATGTTTGTATAATATATATATATATATTAGGGCCGTGACATTAACGCGTTAATTTCGATTAATTAATCTGAGACAAAATAACGCGTTAAAAAAAATAACGCAGATTAATCCATTCCGTATTGACCTTTGAACCTGGAGCCGTTCTAGCCACAATTCGACTGTAAAATGAAGGAGGGAGACGAGAACGCGCTGGCGCTGCCTGGATCATTGATTGGAACATTTACTTATAACAAACAGCCGGCATTTCAACGTTGATTCACCGGTGAACGTAAGGGACCAAGGTCGAATCAATGTTGGATTATGTTTCGATTGTGCAAAACGAATCAACGTTGAAATCGTGACGTTGTTTCATTGTTGATTTCGTGACGTTGTTTCACCGTCTCTTCTTTCAATATGGGTGAATAAAGATTGTATGTCGAAGTTGTTGAACCAATGATGAATTATGCTTCGGTTTTGCAAATTGAATCAACGTTGATATCGTGACGTTGTTTCACCGTATTACCTTTCATCATGGGATAATGAGTCATGACAATGCTGACTGAATTTGTGATTAACTGTACACTAAAATATTGTTAACTGTCAAATTACTTGCAGCAATGGCTTAATTAAACACATTTAAGAAAAATATAACACATGCTCAAGATTGTAAAACAAGTTTTATTCTGAAAAAACAAAAGTCTAAAAATACTTTCTAAAACAGATGAAAAACATCTCAAACTTTAAATTTCAGCATTTTCGAAGTAATGTTAAAAACCTGTAAAGCAAGTGTAAATAATGTTTATAATTTAATGTTTAATATCAAATGTATAATTTAATAATGTTCAATTGTA
The DNA here is from genome assembly GCF_951802725.1 of Rutilus rutilus. Classification (NCBI taxonomy): domain Eukaryota; kingdom Metazoa; phylum Chordata; class Actinopteri; order Cypriniformes; family Leuciscidae; genus Rutilus; species Rutilus rutilus. The sequence continues at coordinate 8,898,895 of NC_140218.1, read as the reverse complement.
TTGTATTGATTATTTGCTAGGCACAATTATTTCAATGCTCACCCTTTGAACATTTGAACATTATTTCAATAACATGTTCAACACAATTATTTTTAATTGATTGACAGCCCTAATTTATATGCAATTAAAATGCGATTAATTTCGATTAATTAATTACAAAGCCTCTAATTAATTAGATTAATTTTTTTAATCGAGTCCCGGCCCTAAAATATGTATATATATAATCCTACCGAAAACAATAGGGCCTTCGCCCTTTCAGGGCTTGGGCCCTAATAAATATAGCTGCGAGCAGCGATTACGGGCCCAAGCCGGTGGCACCGCAAGTTACCTAAAGGCACCGGGGTGGCGGTACCGCCGGCTTTGGCCCTCCATCGCTGCTCGCAGCTATATTTATTAGGGCCCAAGCCCTGAAAGGGCGAAGGCCCTATTGTTTTCGGTAGGATTATTATTAGGGCCCAAGCCCTGAAAGGGCGAAGGCCCTATTGTTTCCGGTAGGATTATTTATTAGGGCCCAAGCCCTGAAAGGGCGCAGAGCCCTATTGTTTTCGTTAGGATTATTATTATTATTAGGGCCCAAGCCCTGAAAGGGCGAAGGCCCTATTGTTTTCGTTAGGATTATTATTATTATTATTATTATTATTATTATTATTATTGTTGTTCAAGGGTTCGGGGGCTTTTGGGGCCTTTAACGTGCTCAAAAACTCATGAAACTTTGCACACAGGTCAGAACCTGCGGCCATTAGGGCCGGGCTGAAGATGGTACCCGGGCGTGGCAGGGGGGCTCAACAGCGCCCCCTGGAACGGAATCCGAACACTTGTCCATAAATCAAACACGCTTGCATGTAATAATATGAAACTCGGAACAGATATAGATCTCATTGGGCCGAACAACTTTCGTGCTCTAAGTTTTACACCAGCCCAACAGGAAGTCGGCTATTATGGGTTGTTTGGAAACGCATGCTGTGGAATTTAATGTACTCCTCCTAGGGAATTCATCCAATCGGCTCCAAACTCGGTCAGCATGAAGTCAAGACATTGAGGATGCTAAATTGCGGACAGATTTTTGATACCTCGAACGGTTTGGCTGTGGCGAGGAAACGAATTTATGGCGAATAATGGGACACAGGAAGTGTGTTATAACTTCTGCATACATTAACTGATCTTGATTAAACTTCAGCAGTGTGATCGTTGTAAGAGGCCGATCACATGGATGTGACTATTGTGAGTCAAAGTTATAGCGCCACCAACTGACAGCAGGAAGTGTGTCACTTTCAAAATGCTTTGAAATCACCCTCTTATTTTTACCCGATTTGCTTCAAACTTTATGTGTATAATGTAAACACACGGCAGATGTAGACCTGTGAGAGGATTTTTGATATCTTTAATACTGTTGCCATGGCAACGCATCAAACATCAATATTCTTTTTTGATGCTTTTGAGACTCTTGGCATGCTTGAAATTGCATGAAACTCGACAGACACATTACATTTATTACCTAGTAGACATGTGCAAAGTTTCAGAAACGGGCGTGGTGAGGGGCTCAGTAGCGCCACCTTTAGTCATAAGTGGGGGGGGTTAGTTTTATCAACAGCAACAAAACTTGGTATGTGTATTGTTCTCATCAAGACGGACAACTTTCTAATTGACATTAACTATCTCTGACCAACAGGAAGAGAGATATTTTGGTTTGAATGTGGATTTTCTGAAGAATTTTCTCTCCCTTTCTCTCCCTCTCTCTGTGTCTGTGTGTGTGTGAGGGGAGGGGGGGGGGGGGGGGGGGGGTTGACAATTGCTTTTATATTGTTAATCAAGGTTTCAGGGGCTTTTGGGGTCCTTAACGTGCTCAAAAACTCTTGAAACTTTGCACACAGGTCAGAACCCACGGCCATCAGGGCCGGGCTGAAGCTGGTACCCGGGCGTGGCTGGGGGGCTCAACAGCGCCCCCTTGAACGGGGTTCTAAAACTTGGTCCATATATCAAACACGCTTGCATGAATTAATATGAAACTCGGTACACATATAGATCTCATCGTGCCGAACAACTTTACCCCCGTCAAGTTTTACACCAGCCCAACAGGAAGTCGGCTATTATGGGTTGTTTGGAAAACGCTTGCTGTGGAATGTGAAATACTCCTCCTAGAAAATTCACCGTGTCCCCTTCAAACTCGGTGTGCATGTAGTCAAGACTTTGAGGATGCTAAATTGCGGACGGATTTTTGATATCTCGAACGGTTTGGCCGTGGCGAGGAATCGAATTTATGGCGAGAAAAGAGAAACACGAAGTGGAATAACTTCTGCATACATTAACTGATCTTGATGAAACTTCACCAGTGTGTTCGTGGTAAGAGGCCGATCAGATGGATGTAACTATTGTGAGTCAAAGTTATAGCGCCACCAACTGGCAGCAGGAAGTGTGTCACTTTCAAAATGCTTTTGACAAAAGAGGGGGGGTTAGTTTTACCCACAGTTACAAAAATCAGTAAGTATATCGGTCTCATCGAGCCGGACAACTTTCTAATTTACAGTCATTAGCTCTTGTGCCCTCAATATGCCCTCTTGTGTTCAAAATGATAGGCGGAGAATTTTTTTTCCATCATTTAGGTATGTGACTGTGAGGATATTTTCCCACCGGTTAATCGACGTGTGACACTGGGGCTTTTAAATGGATAAGCTCGTGGATCAAGCAGTGTGATTAAAGGCAAGACGGAGGCTCACTGACATAACTTATCATAACATAACTTATTTCAGCGTTTTGTTGATCAACGGCCTAACTAGTAACGTTACCCCAATCCGATCGTGACTGTCCCGGTGTTAGCTCTAGTAAAAGTAAAAGGTAGTTAGTAAAAGGAGGGAACACCAGGGGGCTTACTGGACATCTCCAAGAAAAAAGGTTGGTATCCAAACTTAATCAGTTCATAACAGTAGTCACTTATGTGACCCACGACGTGTGAGCAGTAGCCTGGCGCACTAAAATATAAGCGGGAGAATGTTATCATTGCAAAGTGGTCAGGCTAATGTCTTGTGTTTATTTCACAATACTTATGGATAAGCTGTTTGATTTATAAATATTAGAATATTTTCAAATTTCACCCACCCTGCTGTGCATGCACATAGCTGTTCCTCAATTTGTGTGTTTCCCATTTGAATGGTCAGCGTATGAGGCGTCGGCTGCTTGCGCTGGGACCTAACGTTACAGTATAGGCTTTAGCTTCACTTTTTAGGAAATTATTCTGTAATCGGTTGCATATTATGTCGTGGATACATCCCTCGAATGCATACTGCAGTCCCTTTTGTCTTGCTCTCTCAGATTTTCACCTGTTTTGCCAAAAATGACTAATTATCTCCTTGGGAATGTCTGAAACCGGTGCATACTGTAATAGACGTGCCAGGCGCGAAAGCTTGACAGGCGTAGCAACAGTAACTAAGGAGGGCGGGGCTTAGCGAAGGGTCAATTATATAGGTCCGTTACCCTATAGGTAGGGCTGATCAAATTACATCTTTTACACTGAAAAATAACAATTGTGTAGTGGGACGTATTGTGGCGCTGTAATTAGACTAATGTGCTTGGGGTAGTGCAGGTCCAATTACGAGCAGGGTGGTGAAATGTCACTGGAGAGGGAGAGTCTCCAGAAACTTCAGATGTTTTTAAACAATAGTCAAAGTGCTAAAATACATTTTCATTGATCAGTTTACTTCTTGCATTGTTGGTTTTGAAGTAGCAACACCACACCAGACATGGTGACTGCCTTTTACCTTCAAACAGTTCACACGTGTGCAGGTTGGAGACAGAATCTTAATCCTTTGAAAGGCTCTCTTTTGTATGTTACCCTTTGTAGGAGTAAATAGGTGATTGTGCATTGACTAAATCAGGCCATGTTGTTCAGGTATGCAAATGTCTCTTTAGAGACAAAAGAATGAGCTTTATCACTGTCTGACAAGGTAGCTGAAATGTATATTTCGTGAGGATACTAAAATAATCATTCTTTGAAAAAACTTAACCAAATATATAATCATCTGTAAGCAATTAGATTTAAATGAAATATATATTTTAATACACTTTACAGACAATAAAATAAATACAATTAGTGGTGCAACATATCACAAAATTCACTTGGATCATTTAATGTTTTTGAGCCACGGATCAGCAAAAAAAAAAATTATATATATATATATATATATATATATATATATATATATATATATATATATATATATATATAACGCGAAAGAGGAATCAATTCGGTGTTCAAGCGTCTCTTTCTCTCAGCGTGTGCGCTTCGGGCGCGTGCGTGTGACTGCACGCACAGATAACGCGTGAATCCCTATTTTCGCCTCTTCTTCAGAGTTTAAAATTGTTGGAAGGTGTAAATTGGCAAGAAAAAAATGTGTCCACATTAAAACCTTTCACTCTGTGATGGTTATATTTAATCTGCGAATCACATGAGTGCCGAACCGTGGCCTATACGGATTCAACTGGGATCCGTTACACTCCTAAAAACAATGCATAGTGTTTGTTAGCCTATAAGATTATGAACTAAATATGAAACTTCTTTGCAGTCACTTTCACACACACACTAGTGATGGGATTTATGGCTCTTTGAGGGGATCCGGATCTTGGCGATCCGTTCCTATCAAAGAGCCGTTCAAAAGAACGGCTCTTTTGGCTCTTTTTAAATATTTAGTCAGTTTTAAGAAGCCAGCTTGGGGGCATCTCAGTTTATCCTGGAAATAATCACTGGGAGGAATGATAAGGTGAGATTTGTAGTCAAATAATTAAAACTCAGATATCACACACCAATATCTGAGTTTGAATTATTCTGAAATATTGATTATTACCTCATTTGTCATGTGTGGACTATATTCCATAGGGTTGCACAACATCCCTCTGCTTAGACAGTGACATCACTATTTTGGATTTACCTTTAGTACAAAGTGTGTGTATGTGTAAAGCTACGTTGACTTATGTTATTCATACAATACACTCACAAATAAATATCAAAAACAAAGCCGGCTGCAATGAATTTCTGTGCAAAACAGCTTTTACTACAAACACTTCCACACAAGAACATTGTTATCACACAAGAACATTTTGATAGAAAACAAAAAATATTTAAAGTTTTTAAATATATAGGCTACTGTAGATAAAATTTTAATAAATAAAATGGAAATCTACATACAGTCCACTATTAGGCTACTACTATTACTACTGTAAACTTTGCAAATAGGACATAGGCAGTAGCACCCCTGTGCTGGATGCGCCCCTCCCCTATAACTGTTCTGGGGTGCGTTTCCCGAAAGCATCGTTGGCCAATATGGTCGCAAGTTCCGTCGTTACCAATAGAGTTCAATGGACATTGCGATGAACTTGCGACCATAGTTGGCCAACGATGCTTTCGGGAAACGCACCCCTGTCTCGCGGAGGAGCTAATTTGTGTGCATCTGTGTGAAACACGCATAGGAAAAAAAGAACGACAGAAAGAACGGCTCCCCTCCAGCCGCGACTCGGCTCCCATCGTTCATGTTTATGAGCCGTTCAAAAGAATCGGTTCGTTCGCGAACGTCACAACTCTAACACACACACACACACACACACACACACACACACACACACACACACACACACACACACACACACACACACTCACTCACTATAGTCAAAACAAACAGAGTATGGGAAAATATTAGCTAGCTATATTGATAATAATGACAATTAAAGCTGCAAGCAGCATTTAGCGGGGTTCAAGCATTTAGGGTCTTTAAGCACATAAGGCAGTTTAGTGAGTTGTCTGAGTTTTTGTTTAGGATTTACAGGCTTTTGAGTGTTTTTTGCCATACCCATTTTCTAAATGATCCTGTTATGGCTACCCAATGGGTAAAGTTAAAGTTTTTTATATAATTAATAATCTAGAGCTTCCAGAGAATTGTACTGCACTGGTATATTTCCGATCGGGCGAAAAACCTAGGACTAGTTCGCAAAAGTAGGTTTTTAACATAATCGCAAGTATTTAATGAACAAATTGATTGACAGCAGTAGTTCTTGAGGCAAAGTTGTTCAGTATGAGGAGATCTATCAAATGATATGCATCACGTGATTACATAGCCGTAAAACCTGTTAGCGTCAACTAGTGGCTGATTTTTCAAAATTCTTACAGACCTCTAGGGCCACGGGTCGAACATGCCCACCGAGTTTCGTTCTGATCGGCCTCCGTTAAGAGCAAACTAACAGCTTTGAATTAAAATGGTGAGGTATCCTGTTGTAAACATCAACCATGCCTGTTGACAGTTCTCTTTTGTGGGAAGGGAATGAAAAGTTCTCAAATCCGCAGCACAGCCTCAGACATAACATTTATATCCATGATCTGCCATTTTCACTATTGTCCTTGCTTGCTTCTTCACAATACCTGCAGATCTTCTGATGATTCGGCTGTGCAGGTCCACATTAACACTGCCTGGCCTAGAACATGGACTGGAAAATGCAAATTTGGGGGGTATAAATATTAATGATCCTGACTCCAACGTCACAGTCGGTGTTATGGTGGGATTCACTAATTTTTCAGCGGTCTTTTGCAAACAGGAGATTTACACAAGAAGGAGGAAACAATGGTGTTTGAGGCTCACGGTATGTCAGTTCCATGTCCAGAACTCTTATCATTCAACTATGCCAAGATAAATACAGTTTTCAATTGTATGGCACCTTTAAAATAGATGATTAGTAATATAATGCTTACTTGGAGTCTGAAATGGCTTTAACAAAAGAAGAAAAATATTCTTAGATTTCTGTTCATTCTAATCATGTACAAATAAAGTAGCACAGTAAGATTACATTTATTTGAATGCATTAGTGAGTGTGTGATTGTGCTGTGTGTGCAGCGTGTCAATACTAAAAGTGAAGGTGTAGTTGATATCTTTGGTGATAATATCTGTAGTAATCATAAAAAAAAACACTTAAGAAATAAAGAATTAAAATTACAAATAATATTCTATTAAGATATGAGTTACAATAACATGATTTGCAATAGTAATAATATCAATAATATATGCACAATACACACAGATTAGACTATCAGGTCTGTGTTTTACAAAAACATTAGTATTGCAGCCAATGTGAGTCTGTGGGATTTATAAACAGACAAAATATGATTTGAAATGTTATTTTAATGATTTTATTAAGTTTAAACAATATTTCAAATGGAAAAAAAAATTAAAAATAATATTTTAGTGAGCAGAATGAACCAATGAGTGTTCTTCTTCTGGTGGTTAAAATGTAAATGAAAACAATAATACTTAAACAATAATACTTAATACACTAACCATGCTTGAACACACACATGCACACACATTTTGTTGTAGATGGAGATATTTAAAATAAAAGATAGGTAACAAAATGATAATTGCAAATCTCCTCTGTATAACACCATTTTCAGATTTCAAATTAATCACTGAGAGGCAGAATTGTTCAAACTGAGAGCTCAGTAAAAATGAAGTGATAAACTTTGACAAAACATGACTGTGTTATAATAGGTGATTTTCATGCAAGTAATTTGATATAGTCCAAAAACTAATGCAAAATCACAGATGAAAATATTTTATTAAGTAGAATGTCCTGCAGAGGGCAGTAGAAGACCACTAATTGACTCACTTTCATTTGAAAGACTTTTTTATCCACCAGTAAAACAAAGCAGTTTCTTCATGTTCTTTCCATTAAGCATGCTTACACAGACAGACACACACACAAACACAAACACATCCACACACACACAAAGACAAATATGTTTTCAATGTTTTTAGGATGTGATATTGTGAAAATATCTTCATCTCCTCATCTTGAACAACTTTGCCTCAAGAATCACTAATGTCAATCAAACCGTTCATAATCATAATAAAAAAATAAAATATATACAAATATCATAATAAAAAAAAAAACATCATAATAAAAAAGATTGCTTCTTAAAGCATTTGTTTATTTCCCAATACTGAAGCGAATTAAAAGATCATGCGTAATCCTGCTGCTCCCTCTAGTGGACAACAGTGGTATTATAGCTTACATTTTACAGTTGAAGTGTTTGAATGAATGGGAATTTGTTTTTTTACTTATATCTCAGGAACCAAATGGCGAAAAATTCTGAAACTCAGAGCATAGATAGTGCTTGAGGAGCCCTGTTGAATGAGACCATCAAGGTGTTTTTGGGCGATTGGGGCTGGGAGTTATGACTGTTATAAGGCACATCTGTTCGGGCTATTATCTCTGGAATGCCCAGGGCAGATAACACCACATTTGAATCGAAGCTAGCCAAGGACGTGCCCTTTCCAACGAGCTCTTACACAATGTTCGGGGTGGTCTGGGTCGGGAGTAATGGGCGTTCAAAATCGGGGGTCCCGCGGGCTGGCGATGCGCGGGGGGCGCGCTCCCGAGGCCCGCGACGACACGTTTCGATCAAGAGCCAGGAGAGGTCCTCACCATCAAAATTTGAGCGCGCAACGACTTTCCGTTTTCGAGTTATGAATGAATTTGTATTCGGGGGCGTGGCTTAAATGCCGTTATACTTTCGTTTCATTTCATTCACTTACTTTCGTCCATTTCCATATCTCAGTGTAACACAATTGTCAATAGTAATACTCAATAGATGAGTTTTGACAAAATGTGATTGTAAATGTTAAAATAATGATTTTATAAAGTCTAAATATGAATTGTATAACAATATTAGGGAGTAGTATGATGAAATGACAGCAGGGGGCAGTAAAATACCACTTATTGGCTTAATATGTCTTTATATTCATATAAAATCACCTTTTGAAGAAGTTAAACTTTTTTTCTGATAATTATTGATCTAGAGAGTTCAGAGAATTGTGCTGCACTGGTTTTGAACATTATGATATGAACATTATACGATAATAGATAGAAGACACCATTTACAGCAAATACAGGCAATTTACCATAGGAAATATATGGTTTTAAAGCGTTTTAACAGTTATAGCGCCAACTATGGTCCGATCTCCATAAAATTTTCCATGCTTCTTTAGCAGGTTATGACACATATGCTCATCAATTTTTGTGAAGTTCTGAGTTTTCGTTTAGGATTTATAGTTATAACTATATAGTTATAGTTTAGCAGTTTTCTGCACTAAAGCAAACCAGTTTTTCCATGTTAACTCAATCATGCATGCTTACACACACACACACACACACACACACGAAGACAAATGTTGTTGTTGTTTTTTCAATGCTATTGGGATATGTCATTATGAAAATATATTTGAATGGTCTATAAACATTTCACAAAGTCTTTGTTAGCTATTAATCAGAAGATTCAGAATTTATTCAGAAACCTAAGACTACACAAACACATTATGTTGTAGATACAGACATTTGAAATATATGATGTGATAAAACTGTCAATACTAATACTTTAACGGACGGATTTTGACTAAATGTAATTGTAAATGTTAAAATAGTGATTTTATAAATTTTAAACAGCAGGGGGCAGTAAAATACAACTTATTGGCTTAATATGCCATTATATTCATATAATTTTCACCTTTTTAACTGTTATAGAGGCAAATTTTGTCCGATCGGTCTGAAAATTTTCATGCATGTTCAGAGTGATATTTCACTGGCTTTTTAAGAAGGTCTGAGTCATTCATTAAAGAGATATAGGCTTTCGGGGACACTTGGTAAAGGCTACATTTTGAAGTGAACCTATTATATCTATCCAAATGAAGTAGTTCAACTTTTTCTGACAATTATTGACCTAGTGAGTCCAGAGAATTGTATTGCACTAGTTTTGAACATTATGATATGAGAACTATATGATCAGAGATGGAAAAGACCATTTACCACCAATACAGACAGTTTACCATAGGAAATATATGGTTTTAAAGCTTTTTAACAGTTATAGTGCCACCTTTGGTCCAATCTCCATAAAATGTTGCATGCTTGTTAATGATGTCATGTCACATATGCTCACCAACTTTTGTGAAGTTTTGAGTTTTCATTTAGGATTTATAGGCTTTTTAGTGTATTTTGCCACGCCCATTTTATAAATGACCCTATTACAGCCATACAAATGCAAAAGTTCAACTTTTTTTTGATAATTATTGATCTAGAGAGTCCAGAGAATTGTCCTAGACTGGTCTGGTTCCGATCGGGCGAAAAACCAGGGACTAGTTCGCAAAAGTAGGTTTTTAACATATTCATGAATATTTAATGAACGGTTTGATTGACAGCAATGGTTCTAGAGGCAAAGTTGTTCAGGATGAGCAGATCTATCAAATGATATGCATTTTGTGACGATAAGTGTAACACCACGTGATTACAGAGCCATAAAACTCGTTAGCGCCAACTAGTGGCCGATTTCATTCAAAATTCTTACAGACCTTTAGGGCCATGAGTCGAACATGCCCATCGAGTTTCGTTCCGATCGGCCTCCGTTAACCTTGTCTAATAGGTGCTCAAACTTCATTGGCTGATGGCGGCCATGTTTTTTGAGATACACTAATGTCCTCATAGACATACATGGCACCTTGGACCAAGACACTGCATACCAATTTTCAAGTCAATCGGACTAACGGTCAGGTGGTTATAGCCCATTTTATGTTTTTTTCATGTTATAGCGCCACCATGTGGCCAATCGCCGCGATTTTTTTACTGTGACCTCAGATTGACCTCTTACACATGTGTACCGAGTTTGGTGAAGATACCTCATTTACTTCTGGAGTTATAGCCATTTTAGTAAAATAGGCTCCGCCTTCTTCAAACGTTTTGGCGCCCCTTAGCGACCGTGAATCGAAATTTCAACTTTTTTTCGATAATTATTGATATTCAGACTACTGTGAACATTTCTGCACTGGTTTGGTTCCGATCGGGCGAAAAACCAGGGACTAGTTCGCAAAAGTAGGTTTTGGACAAAATCCAAAATGGCGGAAAAATTTGCATACCGGAAATAAAATACCTCCTATATTTCTTGTTCGGTTTGAGCCAAGGATTCCAATGATGTATGACACTTGAAGCTGAGACAAATGGTTATTGAGATATGAGCAAAATAGTGATTTTTTTTTGTTTTTTGCGCTATAGCGCCACCTATTGGCCAATCGGGCTCATACTTTGATAACCTCTCCTCGATTTTTGTACTACCTTGTGGCCAAGTTTCAAGTCTCTAGCTCTTACGGTTTGGGCTGCACGATGCGTTTTAGCGGAGAAGAATAATAATAATTAAAGCTGCAAGCAGCATTTATCGGGGTTCAAGCAGTTAAGGCCTTTAAGGCATTTAAGCACAAAAGCATCAAAAGTTATTAAGATTTATTTAGCAAGCATGTAACCACTGACATAATAGATGGAAAAGACCATTTACATCCAATACAGGCAATTTGCCATGGGATATATATGGTTTTAAAGCTTTTTAACAGTTATAGCGCCACCTATGGTCCGATCTCCATAAAATTGTTTACTGTGACCTCAAATTGAACCCATACACATGTGTACTGAGTTTGGTGAAGATATCTCATTTACTTCTTGAGTTATAGCCATTTGAGTAAAATAGGCTACTCCCACAACGATTTGCCACATTCTAGAATTATTTAATATGATTCTAGCATGATTTACTATCATATACCATGTTCCAGAATGATTTATTAGGATTCTAGCATGATTTACCTTGATACACCTCATTTCAGTATTATTTACTATGATTTACAATGTTTCTAGCATGATTAACCACATTACTAGCAATTTTGTGAAGTGTCAGTGCAAATGAGGTGATGAACACTGACAAAATATTATTGTGTTATAATAGTTAGTTATATACGTGATTTTTAGTGTGTGTCCAAGTATGAATGCAAAAGCACATGTAAAATATTGCATTATTAAGTAGAATGGCCAGCAGAGGGCACTAGAAGACCACTTATTGGCTCACTTTCACTTTAAACCAGTTTTCTGCACTAAAGCAAACCAGTTTTTCCATGTTAACTCAATGCATGCTTACACACACACACACACACACACACACACACACACACACACACACACACACACACACACACACACACACACACACATACACACAGCATAGTTAACCATGATTTACCATGATATACCACGTTCTAGTATTATTTACCAGGAGATAAACGACAATCTAGTATTATTTACTTTGATTTACCATGTTTCTAGCCTGATTTATCACATTACTAGCAATTATTTGAAGTGTCAGTGCAAATAAAGTGATTAACACTGACAAAATATGATTGTGTTATAATAGTTATTGCTATATAAGTGATTTTTTTAGTGTGTATTCAAGTATGAATGCAAGCACATGTTGAAATATTTCATTAATAAGTAGAATGGCCAGCAGAGGGCAGTAGAAGACCACTTATTGGCTCACTTTCACTTTAAACCAGTTTTCTGCACTAAAGCAAACCAGTTTATCCATGTTAACTCAATGCATGCTTACACACACACACACACACACACACACACACACACACACACACACACACACACAGCATAGTTAACCATGATTTACCATGATTTACCACATTACTAGCAATTATTTGAAGTGTCAGTGCAAATAAAGTGATTAACACTGACAAAATATGATTGTGTTATAATAGTTATTGCTATATAAGTGATTTTTAGTGTGTATTCAAGTATAAATGCAAGCACATGTGGAAAAATTTAATTAATAAGTAGAATGGCCAGCAGAGGGCAGTAGAAGACCACTTATTGGCTCACTTTCACTTTAAACCTCATGATTTTGACCAGTTTTCTGCACTAAAGCAAACCAGTGTTTCCATGTTAACTCAATAATGCATACTTGCTACATATGCTACACACAATAATGCTACACACACACACACACACACACATACATACACACACACACACACACAAATGTTTCAGTGATATTGGTGTCACATTCACCTTCATCACATTCACCTTCTGTCTTCATCACATTCACCATCTGTCGTCATCACCTGCACCTGCTCCTCATCACCCTCCTCATCATCACCTGCTCCTCATCATCATAACCGTCACCTGTTGTCCTTGTCTTGATCTGTGTATTTACGTTCCCCTCTCATCCATTATCATTGTCGGTTATTGTTTGTGCACTAGCACTCTGTTATGTTTGTTTTCATGTTGGAAAATAAAACCTTTGTTATATTTGTACCACACACACACACACACACACACACACACACACACACACACACACACACACACACACACACACACACACACACACACACCATCATTTATCATGATTTACCATGGCTGATACCAATACCAATATGAGAAAATGACTATTTTAAACAGCAGGGGGCAGTAAAATACCACTTATTGGCTTAACATGCCATTAATTCATATCATTTTCACCTTTTTAACTGTTATAGAGGCAAATTTTGTCCGATCTGTCTGAAAATTTTCATGCTTGTTCAGGGTGATATTTCACACGTTCTGACTTGTTTTTAAGAAGGTCTGAGCATTGATTAAAGAGATATAGGCTTTCGGGGACACTTGGTAAAGGCCAGATTTTGAAGTGAACCTATTATAGCTATCCAAATGAAGTAGTTCAACTTTTTCTGACAATTATTGATCTAGTGAGTCCAGAGAATTGTATTGCACTAGTTTTGAACATTATGATATGAAAATTATATGATCAGAGATGGAAAAGACCATTTACAGCCAATACAGGCAGTTTACCATAGGAAATATATGATTTTAAAGCTTTTTAACAGTTATAGCGCCACCTATCGTCCGATCTCCATAGAATTTTTCATGCTTGTTAATGATGTTATGTCACATATGCTGACCAATTTTTGTGAAGTTCTGAGTTTTTATTTAGGATTTATAGGCTTTTTAATGTATTTTGACACGCCCATTTTATAAATTACCCTATTACAGCCATCCAAATGCAAAAGTTCAACTTTTTTTTGATAATTATTGATCTAGAGAGTCCAGAGAATTGTCCTAGACTGGTCTGGTTCCGATTGGGCAAAAAACCTAGGACTAGTTCGCAAAAGTAGGTTTTTAACATATTAATGAATAATTAATGAACAGTTTGATTGACAGCAATGGTTCTTGAGGCAAAGTTGTTCAGCATAAGCAGATCTATCAAATGATATGCATTTTGTGATGATAAGTGTAACACCACGTGATTACAGAGCCATAAAACTCATTAGCGCCAACTAGTGGCCGATTTCTTTCAAAATTCTTACAGACCTCTAGGGCCATGAGCCGAACATGCCCATTGAGTTTCGTTCCGATCGGCCTCCGTTAACCTTGTCTAATAGGTGCTCAAACTTCATTGGCCGATGGCGGCCATGTTTTTTGAGATACGCCAATGTCCTCATACACATACATGGCACCTTGGACCAAGACACTGCATACCAATTTTCAAGTCAATCGGACTAACGGTCAGGTGGTTATAGCCTGTTTTATGTTTTTTTCATTTTATAGCGCCACCATGAGGCCAATCGTCGCGATTTTTTTACTGTGACCCCAGAGTAAGCTCATACACATGTGTACCAAGTTTGGTGAAGATACCTCATTTACATCGGGAGTTATAGCCATTTTAGTAAAATAGGCCCCTCCCACAACGTACGTTTTGGCGCCCCTTAGCGACCGTGAATCGAAATTTCCACTTTTTTTCGATAATTATTGATATTCAGTCTCCAGAGAACATTTCTGCACTAGTTTGGTTCCAATCGGGCAAAAAACCAGGGACTAGTTCGCAAAAGTAGATTTTTGACAAAATTCAAAATGGCGGAAAATCTATCATGGCGGAAATGAAATCGGAGATATACGTTTTGTTCGTCAGGCGTCCTGCTTTCCAATGATATAAGACACTTGAGTCTACGACATACGGTCTAGGAGTTATGAGCAGTTTCGCGCTTTTGGTTGTTATAGCGCCACCTATGGGCCAATCGGGGTCATAATCTCTGAACCTTTCCTCGATTTTTGTACTACCATCTGTCAAAGTTTCAAAGTTCCAGCTCTTACGGTTTGGGCTGCACGATGCGTTTTACGGCGGAATAATAATAATAATAATAATAATTAAAGCTGCAAGCAGCATTTATCGGGGTTCAAGCAATTAAGGCCTTTAAGGCCTGTAAGCATAAAACCATCAAAAGTTATTAAGATTTATTTAGCATGCATGTAACTACTGACATAATAGATGAAAAAGACCATTTACCATAAGAAATATATGGTTTGAAAGCTTTTTAACAGTTATAGCGCCACCTTTGGTCGGATCTCCATAAAATTTGGCATGCTTATTAATGATGTTATTTCACATATCTTCACCAATTTTTGTGAAGTTCAGAGTTTTTATTTAGGATTTATAGGCTTTTTTATTTATTTTGCCCTGCCCATTTTATAAATTACCCTATTACAGCCATCCAAATGCAAAAGTTCAACTTTTTTTTGATAATTATTGATCTAGAGAGTCCAGAGAATTGTCCTAGACTGGTCTGGTTCCGATCGGGCGAAAAACCAGGGACTAGTTCGCAAAAGTAGGTTTTTAACATATTCATGAATATTTAATGAACTGTTTGATTGACAGCAATAGTTCTTGAGGCAAAGTTGTTCAAGATGAGGAGGTCTATCAAATGATATGCATTTTGTGACAATAAGTGTAACACCACGTGATTACAGAGCCATTAAACTCGTTAGCGCCAACTAGTGGCCGATTTCTTTCAAAATTCTTACAGACCTTTAGGGCCATGAGTCGAATATGCCCATCGAGTTTCGTTCCGATTGGACTCCGTTAACCTTGTCTAATAGGTGCTCAAATTTCATTGGCCGATGGCGGCCATGTTTTTCAAGATACACCAATGTCCTCATAGATATACATGGCACCTTGGACCAAGACACTGCATACCAATTTTCAAGTCAATCGGACTAACGGTCAGGTGGTTATAGCCTGTTTTATGTTTTTGTCATGTTATAGCGCCACCATGTGGCCAATCGCCGCGTTTTTTTTACTGTGACCTCAGATTGACCTCTTACACATGTGTACCGAGTTTGGTGAAGATACCTCATTTACTTCTGGAGTTATAGCCATTTTAGTAAAATAGGCGCCGCCTTCTTCGAACGTTTTGGCGCCCCTTAGTGACCGTGAATCGAAATTTCAACTTTTTTTCGATAATTATTGATAATCAGACTCCAGACAACATTTCTGCACTGGTTTGGTTCCGATCGGGCGAAAAACCTAGGACTAGTTCACAAAAGTAGGTTTTGGACAAAATCCAAAATGGCGGAAAAATTTGCATACCGGAAATGAAATCCTTGAGGCCTTTTTTGTTCGGCTTGACCCAAGGATTCCAATGATATAAGACACTTGAGTCTGTGACAAACGGTTAATGAGATTTAAGCAAAAATGTGCAATTTTTTTGTTTTTTGCGCTGTAGCGCCACCTATTGGCCAATCTGGGTCATATTCTCTGAACCTCTCCTCGATTTTTGTACTACCTTCTGGCCAAGTTTCAAGTCTCTAGCCCTTACGGTTTGGGCTGCACGATGCGTTTTAGCGGAGAAGAAAAATAATAATAATAAAAATCCTTACAATTACAATAGGGTTTCAGCATTTCATGCTTGAACCCCTAATAATAATAATAATAATAATAATAATAATAAAAATCAGCACAATTACAATAGGGTTTCAGCACTTCGTGCTTGAACCCCTAATAATAATAAAAATCCTTACAATTACAATAGGGTTTCAGCACTTCGTGCTTGAACCCCTAATAAACAAAGAAGGAAATTAAGCCACTGCAAGTTAAAATTCACTATTAGGCCTAACTTAGAAAGTAGCAAAATAAGTCATTCAAATCGTCACGTGACACGGGGGCATGCATTCCAGGTGCAAGTCCGCCCACACCGCGATGACGATTTTTTTTTACACAAAAACCAGCATACGTATCACCGTGAAATAACAAGGACTATTACCCGAGAAAGAAGTGTTGGATTACTGTTGCTGTTACCGGATCTTCCTCTAAGAAATTTCAGCTAATACTTTTCAGCAAGGTATGTGGCATAATGTTTCTTTCCAGTGAACAGGCTTTTTCGATGTTGTGTAAAATATAGTTCACATTTACCGAATGTTAGGTGGGTTTTAAGTGTGCTACACTAGTTTGTTAAATTAAGTGAATTTGAAAAGTAGGCCTAAATTTAGGCCCTGAATCGCATCTTAAAAATGAACTGAAACTCAGCATAAACTATTAAACTAGCACGTTTGTAAGAGACGTTTTACTGTTATGTAAGAGAAATATATTTCGCGTTTGGACCAATTAATCATATTGGCTAGGCCTATATGGTTTTATGTTCACAGGATCACTGCACTAATGTGACGCTGCGTGAATCCTTGTTCTGTTGTTTATTTGCATTTTGTAAACCACAGTTTTTCAAATCTTGGATCGCCGACCCCTTCAAAAATAGGTCGCCAGGAAAATGTAAAGAAAATTCAGTTACATCGACATCGAAAGAGAAAACTATTATGCTGAGTTTGGTTCATCTTTGTGAAGCACGCGGCTCTCCACAAAGTTGACCGAAAAGAAACCAAGACGGCAGTGTGTTTGTTTTCTTTATTTTACAAAAGCACAATGTTCTGTTTTATCGTGAGTGTACACACTCACACACTTTGCAATTTCGAATGATGTCCTGAAGAAATGGAGTATGTTTTTATGTTTCTTCTGTTCGATCGCGCCGGCGCCTATACGCGCACAACGCCATAATCCACTATTGCAAACAATTGTGATGTTCATTGTCATGTTCATGCCTGTTCATTATTAAAATAAAATAGTCACCGTAACATATAAAAAATTACACTGCTGTTTATGTAAATAGTCAAACAGTTGTGAGCACTGCTCCACTGTGGTGTTTCCAAGCATATTTTTGCACACATAAAGAGGATTATTTTTTTTCTGTCAATCATTGTTAAGTGAGAGAAGTATAAAGCCTATAATAAATAATAGTTTAGCATCCAACTACATTTTTTTTTTCAAATATTCGTGAGCCCAACGCTGGTTACTTTAAGTTTCGCTTTAAATTATTTTGTTTTGGCTTAGCCTATTTATTTTTTTCATTCTTTTTCTGCTGAATATACCTATCACAAAATGGCGACCGAGACGGGAAGTTAGGGTAGCGATACTTCCGGTCACGCCGCCGCCCGCTACGATCGCCATTCATTCTCAAAATGGACTGAACAGCTTGTTTTCTCTGTCATTAATATATCTGACAAAAGTAAGAATAGCAGATGTTGTCCGTTTTGTTGATAGTTTTCAGGGAGCTGTGACAAGATCGAAATTAAAAGGATTTGTTATGGAGTGAGGGGAACTAAAATAGACTAGGCTATAGGGAATGTGAAGGTACTTCACGCAGTGTTGCATTATGGGACGTGGGCGCCATCTTAGGAGGCACGATCTCTGTTTACCTTTTCGCCGCCCGTTGCTATGACATGTAATAGTTGGTGTGTTTGGCTAAAACGAGGTAAAATTGAAGAAGAACGGAATAAATTTAAAGAAAAAGACAAGGGACCCTATCGGGAGAAACTAAATGCCACTGCCAAAAACGTTATTTGGACAAACTGTCCGCGATAAACAACGTTGATCCATATTATTTAGCAGCCCAAGACTGGATTAACAAATCTGGACATCGTTAACTTTGTTTTTGAATTGAGTGCGTACACTTTGCAAGAGTTTAAGAGCTATACATCCCTTCAAAATAGACTGATGTATCTTTGCCCATCCCAGTTTATGTGTAACGTTACTTAAAAGAGTCTTTGAGGATGCAATCACATAGACTGTAAAAAAAAATAGTGCAATCAGTAGAAAAACAGATACAAGCCACTTAATGTATTTATTAAGCAGTTATATAAAACCTTGATTCACAAACATTTTAAAAAGGTATGTAAAAAGATGTACAGAATATCAAAACAAATTGTTAATTGAAAACAAAATAAATATAATTTATTTGATTCATGCAATGTGGCCTGGCTTTATCGTCTGCTAACATGAACCACAAAATCAACATAATTCATCAACTATCCTACAAGTCATCAAGGAATATACAATACAAAATAGTGTTGTCACGATACCAAAATTATTGTTTCGATACCGATACCATGTCAAGTATTGCGATTTCGATACTTTTTCGATACTTTTCCTGAAAAGGGAGAAACACTCTCAAATATCACTGCTGTGCTTTATTTTAAAACCGGGACAACATTCTAATCATATAACACACTAATAAATGAACATATGAACAGCATATATATTAAACATTTGAACAAAATATGAAATATCAAAATATAAAAAATAAATTAGAGCAATGACATTCAAGGTAAAAAAAATAATACATTTAGCAGCATTATCTCATTTATCATAAGAAAAATAAGAGTTACCAGTAATAACTTTATCTTGATTCTGAACTTTGAATAAAAATATGAACAGCGATTATATTAAACAATGTTTAATATTGGTAACATATGATAAGCCTCATTGGTGATATATTGACATATGGGGAGAGAGTTGTGGAAGGCCTATACTTCATGTTAAACATAAATATATAGCAGCAAAGACAACGTCGGCAGTGTTGACGGCAAAATAGGCTACAGAATTTGGCTACTACACTTGTAAATGAGATATTTATCTCAATGTGATATTTCCCTGGTTAAATAAAGGTTTAAAAAAAGAAGAAGAATATTTCGTTCTGTATTGAGAGGTGCAATATTGGAAAATCGATAATATTTTTTAAATCACATTTATATTGTATTTATGTCAAAACCTAGAGACTTTCAAACATCAAAATGTAATTTATTAATATGTATTCGTGTCAAAATGACATAGAAACATCTTTTCCTCTTCTATTTTGCCTGGAAACGCTTCCAACACGCTTGTGTGTCGCGTGAAAAATATGCGTCAGTTCTATTTCTAGAATGCACGCGTTTTCCGCGCGCGCTCGAGCTGCGCCTGAGTCATGCAGGCAGTTAACATGGGAGCCGAAATAAAAACGGACACGACACGCAGCCAGTGTGTCGCCGGTCTCAAATCTGGAACGCGGTCATTCTTAGAAGTATCGATACTAATAAATTTAGGAATCGTGACGTTTTTAATTTCCGATTTACTTTTGAAGTATCGGTGCACCGTGCAACAGAGCAAGGTAGGCAAAGTACTTCCATATGTCACTCCTCGCGTCATCTTTTTCTACGAGTCGTGGACCACTTGTGCTCGCACGCAGCCATCTCGCTGTAGTGTTGTCACATGACACTGACAGCGGCAGCTTCTTTGCTGGGTGCGTCAGGAAAAAAAAAAAAAGTTTTTTTTTTTTTAGTATCGATACTGATATATTTAGGTATCGTGACGTTTTTAATTTCCGAGTATCGCGATACTTTTGAAGTATCGGTACACCGTGCAACACTAATACAAAACCTCTAGCTTTGTACAACTTTTAACAAACGTTTTTACAAACCAGTTGATTTAGCAATCACTGCTCAACACTTGGACACGTTTGTAAGAGCACAGCAGACTAACAACTTTATCCAAGAAAACCACAGTCTCACCCTCACATGACAGAACCGTGTTTATGGGAATTTTAGAAGACAATATTTTGTATTTGTTTATTAAAATTTCCTCATTATTGCGGCAACCCACGCGATCTGGCGTCTTCTCGTCAACTCCTCCACCTGGTTCCCATGTTGCTGGAAAAACGTATTCCTTTGTTTATTTTCCTCCCTGAACGATCGTGTGACCTGCTATGGCAGTTCTTGATCGAGCAACACTGACCAACAATAACGCTGTTATTAAAAACTCGACAGAAAATCCAAAAACAGCCTCCTACACACAAATTCAAATACAGCGGGTAGAGCGGGATAGGGCGCGATCCTCTAAATATGGCGGCGGACGCATAATGTATCACGGCGTGACGTCACCTTCACATTCCCTATAGCTATGTGTGTAGTGTTTATAATGTTTGTAGAGTTTATAATGTTTGTAGGCCTATATGACATTTCGCTTTATTTACCAGTTTTATTTTGAAAATGCAATAAAATGCCACTTATATGGCTGCCTGTTTTTTTTGTCTCTCAAAAACAAACGAAAATATTTCTAATGTATTTTTTTTAAGAATGCAGCAAATGATAGTAAGCTACTAATTGGTTAAAATTCTTATGGGTGGTTAATTTTATGGTTAGCATCCCTGTATAACCAAAAAAATAGTGCAGAATCAACTTAGCTTTGCGATCGCGTCAAGTATCAGCCAGTGCACGTGAATTTTTGTGCAATCTAGTGGTTTAAAGGGGAATAAAGTAAAATACCCCATTTAGCCCCATTATAATGCTTTGCTTGACTTGTTTGCATAAATGGATGTAGGCCTATATGCGGGTCGCGTCAATAAAAAAAAGGGGGTTGCTCTAAAAAGTTCAAAAACACATTTAAATAAACACATGCAAATTCTGGTAATTTCTAAGTGTCAAAGGCAAAATGCATTTGACATTAATGAAAGGTTAATGAGTGTCGGGAAAAAATTAAATCCCTATTTTGTTGATATATTTCTCTGTCCAGTGTTAAGGCTCCTTATCAGCTTGTTTAAAAAAAAAAATTTCTCTAACACGCACACATAGGCTATACACACACATATATGTGTGTATATATATGTGTGTGTGTGTGTGTGTGTGTGTGTGTGTGTGTGTGTGTGTGTGTGTGTGTATGTATGTATGTCAAAAGATTAATCACGATTAATCCATCCAAAATAAAAGTTTGTGTTTACATAATATATGTGTGTGTACTGTGTATAATAATTTTGTATATATCAATACACACACATGCATGTATATATTTAAGAAATATTTGCATACATATACTGTATTTATATCTAATTTATATTATATATAAATATAATGTTTTTATATATAAATTACACATTTTTCTTAAATATAAATACAAGCATGTGTGTGTATTGATATATACAAAATTATTATACACAGTACACACATATATTATGTAAACACAAACTTTTATTTTGGATGGATTAATCGTGATTAATCTTTTGACAGCCCTAATATATGTGTGTGTGTATATATATGGGCTGGGCGATATGGCCTAAAAATAAAATCTCCGATTTTATTTTTTTTAATTCGATTTACGATTTTTTTCCGATTTCCCCCCCCCCTACTTATTAAGGAAAGCAATAAACACATGTACTATTAATAAACTGTACATTGTTAATTTGTTAACCATTGTTAATGTTAATTTCAACATTTAGGCTAGGCTACTAATAGCCTACATTAGGCTATTGAAGTGTTTTTTTTCTTTTCTTTTATTTGTTAACATAAAAAAACACTTCAATAGCCTAATGTAGGCTATTAGTAGCCTAGCCTAAATGTTGAAATTAACATTAACAATGGTTAACAAATTAACAATGTACAGTTTATTAATAGTACATGTTAACTAATGTAGTTAACTATAATTTAATAAATGGAACATTATTGTAAAGTGTTACCGATTTGTTATACACCGATTCAGACGTCTCGTGAGTTCAGTGTTAGACAGATCAGTTGTTTTAACCATTCATTCAAGTGAATCGGTTCAAATTAGTCATTAGTTCGCGAATCGGACATGACGGTTGCCAACCGCCAAGTTGTGTGATTATCCCGGCAGTTTATTTTTTAGCACAATTCACACTCCGCTGTAATTCAGGAGAAAAAAAATCTCCGAACACTTCATGTGAAACTTCGGTCTTCCGCCCTTTTTCTATCGTGTCAATTGATTTTGATTAATATGCGCGAGGGAGAGAGAGCAAGACAGCGCTCGTGTTGTTTAAAGACGTGAGAGTGCGCGCGCGCGACTGGGGCTCTCTCTCGTGCTTATATATCAGCGCACATAAGGTACACACTGTGAAGTAATTTGCAAACGTTTTTTTTTGAGAAATTAAAACAGGTCGCACCACAACCATTATTTGCACTCGCACAAATGCTCCCAAATATATTTTTAGGTCGTACAGATTAAATTTCAGGAGCATATGCGACCAAAATGATCATTACACAAAAACTCGATTTACTTATTTT
This sequence comes from Rutilus rutilus, assembly GCF_951802725.1. Taxonomy (NCBI): domain Eukaryota; kingdom Metazoa; phylum Chordata; class Actinopteri; order Cypriniformes; family Leuciscidae; genus Rutilus; species Rutilus rutilus. The sequence goes on along the minus strand of NC_140218.1, from coordinate 8,875,846 downwards.
TTAAATCGCCCGCAACAAAAAATTCGAATTAATTCATTCAATCGATTTTTCGCCCAGGCCTTATATATATATATATATATATATATATATATATATATATATATATATATATATATATATATATATATTAGAGATGCACCGATTGATCGGCTGGTGACCGGAATTGGCCGATTTTCACGTGATCGGCCATGACCGGCGACCGGCCGGTCAGTCTGACATATGCCGATTTTATGCCGGTCAAATGCACTCGGGCGCCGCATGATTAACCTTTTGAGCGGTACGGTCTCATATATGAGATTTGTATTTCTGTGCCCATGAGAGTACGGTGCGGTGCCACATTTAGATGTTCAGTGACGTCGCATAACTGCCAGATTCAAACTGTGCTTTCGCGCGTTGGCTGCCCTGAGCCAGAGTCGGACGCGTTCAGCGCTGTTATGGCACAACTAAGCAGTGTTTTCAACCTCATAATGTTTATTTTAGGTTTCAGATATTTAAATACACATAAGCACGATTAAAACAATACATTTGGAGTTTGTAAAACACACACTGATGTCTGTGGAAGCAGCAATAACAATCTATTCAAATATAATTTGCCGACATGTGTGTTATTCATATCAGACAAACATAGGGGAAGTAACTATAAAGTTTACTCTATTCTTCTCAATTCACCGGCCACTTTCTTGCATTTATTTCGGAGAAACTGATGAATTCACGTGCTGTAAATCCGACTGACAGGACAACATTGCGGCACCCATCTCATAGATCAAGATTAAAGGTTTTTAAACGACCACTCACTTACACGTATTTGAGAATCGGAATATCAGATAGGCTAGTTGATGACATGGTAAGCAAGTTTGTGAATATTTTGAATAAAAAAGGAAAAGTGAAATAAAAGCGACACATCTGTCATACAGTTTTATTGTGGCTGCGGTGTATCGCGTGACGCGTCGCCATGGAAACATTAAAGGGAACGTTCGCGAAAAAACTCACTCGGGGGGTGGGGGTGTCAGTTAGAATATTTTAAACTTACGCGTGAAAGGGTTAAAGAAAAGATGGAAAATAAATATTTGTGTGTGCTGTAAAGTGGTTAGAAAAAAATTAAATCGGAACCGGCTAAAATCGGTATCGGCAGGTCAAACTCAGTGAAAAATCGGAAATCGGAATCGGCCTAGAAAATTGTAATCGGTGCATCTCTTTTATTTATATATATATATATATATATATATATATATATATATATATAAAAATATCCAGTACTCAACATTTGTCTGAAGTGCATCAAAGTTGTCCTAAAACAAGAACAGGTAGGTTATTGTTAAAAAATCATGTATCACTTTGATGAAAGGTTTTGATTCACTTCAAATGTTGACTGTATATATCTCATTTTATAAACTTTTTATTTTTTTTTATTTTACATTATTAAAATATTCTGGCAGTGTCCTTGTTTTTTTCCAACATAAATATCATCACTTGCCGGAGTCCCTGTTGCAAGCTTCATTCCGGTGCTTGACTGCTTACTTTATTAAATGTTTAATTAAATTGTTAAATAAAGAAATCAATGCTTAATTAAATGTTATTGTATAACTTTATAATCTGCAAGAATGATAATAATTTTACTTATAATTTTTGAACATTGAAACCCAAACTTTTTCTGATGAGTCCCCTCCCCAGTATAAACCAAATAATCAAATTGATATCAGAAACATGCGACAAGTTGACTATAATAGCTTAAATGAACAACTACTACTCAAATAGAAAGTTATTAAATTGGAGGAAGCCTTAACAGGAGCAACAGATGTGTAATTTTAAAATGATCCCTTTTTTTTTTTCTTAGATGCCTAAGCTGAAGAGTTTTCGAATGCGGCGCAAGCCATTGATCAACAAAAGTAAGGCTGAGGTTTCTAATTCATTTGCTTGTGTGTGTCCGGATGTGTCCGGCATTGTTGCAGCCAATGAGGTAAGATTGCAGTCTGCAGAGGTAAATGTGAAGTTTCTAGACGTAACCTCCAGTGTAGCTTCAATTGTCAAGCATAAGATACAACATGTGTGTACCTGGAACAAAACAGTTCTTAAAGACATTCATAGTGAGGGTGCAAAATTGATTAAGGATAGGCCCTTGTGTAAAAAAGTTACTGAGGGATATGAAGATTTTAATTTTCCCCGTTGGATTAGTGGCCAATACACTGTTTTCAATAAAATGTGCAAAGTAGCACTAGAACAAACACTGAATGCAGAAAAGAGCGAGTTGTATGAGAGACTGCAGGAGATTTTGTTGAGTCATGAATATTGCCTGGTGCACATAAATGGAGACACTTGTGCTATAATGAGACATAACGATTTTTATGTGGTTGTAGACTGTAATGTTCGTAATGCACATGGTCTGGGATCAGACATTGGTACATCAGTTGTGGTGTTTAACACAAACTGGCACGATCTGTTTTTGCACATTGATGCCCTTATGGTGAGTTTGAATGCACATACGTTCATTATATGTGGAATTAACGTACAGGTTATGACATCAGATATGTCATTATATGTTAACAGTGATGTTGATGGAGAAACTAATACATGCACTGAAGACAACATTAAAGAAAGTCCAGTGTATCCATCAAATGAAAGAGAAAGCATTCATGGATCTTTTCATCAGGGAGACAGCAAGTTAAGGTGGCCAGGGAAACAGTGTATTGCTGTTAGTTTGGCTGCAATGGCAATGCACAGTGTACACAGTGTGTTCTCATGGGAAACCAATGATTTAGATAACGTGGTAACTGATGGTGATAGTTTGTATGGCAATTTGCATCAAAGTGGTTCAATTACTGATCCGACAAAGGAAAAGTTGTTGTCCATTCCAGATCTTCCTCAGCACTATGCTTTTAATTCGAATGAGTTTACATTTGAATACGGTGACTTTGTTTCTGGATATGTAGACATGGTTGATGAAGAATTTATTATGTCTGGTGCATGTGTGACATTAGCTGATGGTTTGCAAACAATGTTTGAAAATTACTCCACACATGCTTTTTTACTTTGAATGGTAATACCTGTGCAATTATTAAGCAAAATGGGAAATTTGCTGTGGTTGATTCTCATGCCCGTAGTGGTTCTGGGATGGTTAATGGTGATGGCTTCAGTGTGGTTGTATATCACAAAACATTGAGCTGTGTCTTGAGGCACATACAAAATTTGGCTGCATGTTTTGGCGGAAACCGAAAGATTTTTGAAATAAGTGGTGTTTGCGTACACCAAGTTATAACCAGTAATAAATGTGCCAGTCAGACAGAAATCCTAATTGCTAAAACTGAACAAAGGAATTGTGTTGGTAAAAAGAGAAGAATTCAGAGTTCACAGTCATGTCTTGAAGAAGAGAGAGAATGTATCATGAAGAAACAGAAAAAACCTTGTAAAGAAGGCAATGAGGCAATTGAAACAATTTCCAAAAGTAATGCAAATGCAGATGTAGTTTGCTTGGGAAACATAACTACTACAATGTTTAATTTCAGTCCACTCTCTCATGAAAATAAACAAAAATTATGTAGTAAACTGCATGTAGAGTTTCAGGTTGAAAATCTAGCTTTGCCATCAGACACTGGACCAATAGGTAGCCCTTGTAAAACAGAAAGTATTGTAGGTGATGGGAATTGTTTCTTCAGGGCAGTGGCAAATGTGGTGTGTGGTACACAAAAAGTTCATAGGGTAGTTAGACTTGCAATTGTAAAACATATGGAATTGCACAGTGTAGAATACAAGAATCAGTTAAGATCTCAGTACTCATCTATGGGAGACTATTTATCATGTTCAAAAATGAAGTATGTAGGATCATGGGCCACTGAGGTGGAAATTCAAGCCACAGCAAACTATTTAGGGGTAGACATTTATACATTTCATAATGGGAAATGGTTAAAGTATAGTTGTATGCATGAAAAGATGCATAACCAGGGCATATATTTACAACACTCCAATGGAAATCATTATGAAGTTGTTGTCTGTGCAAGACGATCTGAGAGTCATTTCTGTTATGAGTTATGTCAAAACAAAAAAAATGATGTTACACGATTATACACAAGACAAAGTGTAAAGTTACAGAGTGAAGATTATGTAAAGCATGAGACACCAGATTATATTTGTGAAGATACAAATAAAGATGCCTCTTCTAATAAGAACAGTTATTTTCAAAAATATTATTTATTAAAAAGAGCCAAAAGCAAAATTAAGCTTAACAAGCAATTTAAGTATCATAACAACAAAGAGGTTCAGCAACGTGTCAAAACTATGAAAAGTATTAAGTATTATACTAATGTATTATATAATGAGTCACTAAAACAAACAAGTAAACTGAAATATCGTACCGATGCACAACATAACCATAAAGTCAAGGAGTACAGCAGGGTGAAATATCGTACCGATGCACAACATAACCATAAAGTCAAGGAGTACAGCAGGGTGAAATATCGTACCGATGCACAACATAACCATAAAGTCAAGGAGTACAGCAGGGTGAATTATCGTACCGATGCACAACATAACCATAAAGTCAAGGAGTACAGCAGGGTGAAATATCGTACCGATGCACAACATAACCATAAAGTCAAGGAGCACAGCAGGGTGAAATATCGTACCGATGCACAACATAACCATAAAGTCAAGGAGCACAGCAGGGTGAAATATCGTACCGATGCACAACATAACCATAAAGTCAAGGAGCACAGCAGGGTGAAATATCGTACCGATGCACAACATAACCATAAAGTCAAGGAGTACAGCAGGGTGAAATATCGTACCGATGCACAACATAACCATAAAGTCAAGGAGTACAGCAGGGTGAAATATCGTACCGATGCACAACATAACCATAAAGTCAAGGAGTACAGCAGGGTGAAATATCGTACTGATGAGCAACACAAAAATACAGTAAAGGAAATAAGTAAGTTAAAGTATTCAAATGATCCGTTGCATAAAGAAAATGTTAAAAGATTAAATAAGGTGAAGAAAGAGCAGCTAAAACAAAAACAACATTTGTTTGATTTTGTCAAAAACACCTTTGCACAAAAGGTTAATTCTGGCCTAGATTTTGTTTGTTGTGTTTGTCACAGATTGTTATTTAGGCAGCAAGTGTTATGTTGTGAAAAAGATCATTACAATAAAAATTCAAACGTGGCGTCAGTAGCTAACAAATGTATTACAGATGTTTTTTTGCACAAGTGCAACAATGAATGTGTTCTGCCTTGTGAATTAAAGTCAAGTAAAGGTCAGCTTTGGATTTGCTTTACCTGTCATTTTAAATTGAAAAAAGGTGAAATGCCAGCAGAGAGTTCTGTTAACAAACTGGACTTGCAACAAATACCAGAAGAACTCCGTTGCCTTAATAACTTAGAGCAACATTTGATTTCATTGCATATTCCATTTATGAAAATGTTGGCTTTACCAAAAGGTGGTCAAAATGGAGTTCATGGTCCTGTCACTTGTGTGCCAGCTAATGTTAAAAACACAACAAATGTCTTGCCTAGAACAGAAGCTGAAGGGTCTTTCGTATGTGTGAAGTTAAAGCGCAAATTAACTTATAAAGGTCATTATAAATATCAGTATGTAGATACAAATAAGATTAGACAGGCTTTATGTTACTTAAAACAATGCAACAAATTTTATTCAGATATAGTTTTTAATGATGATTGGTTTAATGAGTTTACTAGGCAAGAAAATGAAGATGATAAAAATGACATTGAAGAAAATGAAGCAGCAAATGTAGAAGTTGATGAGGAGTTACATGATAGGCAACAGCACTGTGTGTTTATGGACACGTGTTTGCAGCCTGTAGATATAGGGCAAGAAGTTCTTGATCAGTACTTTGATGGGATCTTGAGTGTTGCTCCTGCTGAAGGGAATAATCCAGTGAAAATGCTTGCAGATGAAACAAACGAGGCAAAATGTTTTCCTGTTTTATTTCCAGATGGTAGTTCAATTTATAGCGACAAAAGGGCACAGAGATGAACACTGTCACGCTATTTTAATAATAGAATTTTGCATGCAGATGGAAGATTTGCACAAAATGTTGATTACATTTTTTATGCACAGTATTTGTCTGAAGTTGAAAAGGTAGTGGCTAGTGTATCTATTGCTCTAAGGAAAGGACATGGCTGTAGTAAATCCATACCAAGTGACATGTTTAAAGACACAGAGTCATTGAGGCAAGTACTTAATTTTGATGAAGGGTACAGGTTTTTGAAGCCCATCCGGGGCACTCCATCATTCTGGCAAGGTGTGCAAAAAGATTTGTTTGCTATGGTCAGACAGTTGGGCATTCCCACTTGGTTTTGCTCATTTTCATCTGCTGACATGAGATGGACAAATTTGATGTCAAGTATTTTAAAAAATGAAGGAAGACAGGAAACTTTAGATCAGCTAGAATGGGCTGACAAATGTGAGCTTTTGCGTCGTAATCCTGTTACTGCAGCTCGCATATTTGATTTTAGGTGGCATTGTTTTTTAAAAGAGGTGCTCATGTCACCTGTTCACCCCATAGGAGAAATTGTAGATTATTTTTATAGGGTTGAATTTCAACAACGTGGTTCTCCCCATGTTCATTGTTTGTTTTGGATCAAAAATGCTCCACAAATAGATAAAAATTCTGATGAAGAGGTAATTGATTTTATAGATAAATACGTTACTTGTGAAGTGCCCATTGAAGATGAGAACTTACACAGTATTGTCACATCTGTGCAATGTCACAGTAAACATCATTCTAAAACATGCAAAAAGAAAAACACAGTCTGTCGTTTTAACTTTCCTAAGCCACCATCAATGCAGACGTTCATATGTCGAAGAAAGGTAGATGTGTCTGAGGTAGACGTGCCCAATAATGGTGATTGTACAAATAGTTGTCAAGATAGAACTAAAAGTGGAACTGTAAATGATAATGTCAATGTAGAATATGCTCGTGGCATAATGACGGCAGTTAAGACAGCTGTTTTAGAAGAGAAGATAGATTCTGTACAAAGTTTGTTTGATAGTGTTGGAATAGATCAGAAATTGTTTGAGATGGCATATAAGTGCATAAATAATACTACACACATTGTCTTGAAACGACAATTAAATGAAGTGTGGGTTAATCAGTATAATAAGTTTGGCCTTCAGTGTTGGAATGCTAATATGGACATTCAATATGTAACAGATGCTTATGCCTGCATTGTTTATATCATTTCCTACATTTCAAAATCTGAAAGGGAAATGGGTTTGTTGTTAGCTAATGCCCAACGAGAATCAACAACTCAGGGTAATGTGGATGCAAAACAAGCTTTAAAAAAATTAGGGACCGTGTATTTACACAATCGAGAAGTTAGTGCACAGGAAGCTGTTTATAGATTAACCAATATGCACTTAAAAGAGTGTTCAAGGAAGGTTCAGTTTATTCCTACAGGTGACGATACTGTTCGTATGAGTTTGCCACTTAGCATTATACAAAACAAGTTGAACTCTCAAAATCTGAAAAGTGAAGAGATGTGGATGACAAGTTTTAGTGATCGTTACAAGAATAGACCAAATCAGCCTTTTTTTAACGATATCTGCTTAGCCACATTTGCGTCAGAGTACCGAATTGCATACAAAAGTGAACCTACTTCCAATAAAATTATGTTACAAAACAATTTGGGTTTCATTGTGAAAAGAACACGCACTCAACCTGCTATAGTCCGTTTTGCACAATTCTCAGTGACAAAAAGTCCAGAAAAATTTTATCAAAGTTTATTACAACTTTTTCTTCCATACCGTACAGATAGACAACTTAAGCCAGAAGGATATAATAATTATGAAAATTTTTATAGGGAAGGTGAGGTTTCTTTTAGCGATGGATCAGCACAATTAGTACAACATGTCGTAAATACAAACAGAGCATTTTTTGAAAAGGATGCCGATGTAATGGACACTGCACAAAATACTGTTAATAATGAGGGCATTTTAGAAAATGCATGGTGTGCACTTTGTCCTGAACAGCAACTACAACGTTTTGAGTGTGAACAGCTTAGACAGGAGACAGATCAGGAAGTAGAGGGACAAGAGATCATTCCAGATTTAGCATGTAACAATCAGCAAATTGCTCAGATAGAAAAAAGAGATAATTGTCTCAGTCGTGTAGATGGGTTGAGCTTAATTCGCTCTTTAAACAAAACCCAAATGGCTGTTTTCTATAAAATTAGACAGTGGTGTTTGAATAAAATCAGAGGAGAAAGCCCAGAACCATTTCATGTTTTTATTACTGGTGGAGCAGGCACAGGAAAAAGTCATTTAATTAAAGCTATACAATATGAAGCAACAAGATTATTGTCTCAAACAGCTCTGCAACCAGATGACATTACTGTTCTTTTAACCGCTCCTACGGGAATCGCCGCATTCCAATTAAAAACTTCCACAATTCATACAACCTTTTGTATTAGCACAAATGTAAAGTTGCCGTACACCCCTTTGAGCGAAAACAAGCTAAATTCTTTACGCGCAAAATTCCACGGCCTTCAAATATTAGTTATAGATGAAATATCAATGGTAGACCATAAACTGCTAACATATATTCATGGAAGATTGAGACAAATTAAGCAAACCGGAGATTTTTCTATTTTTGGTAATATTGCCGTCATAGCTGTTGGCGATTTCTTCCAATTAGCTCCTGTGAAGGGTAAACCGCTCTTTGTGGATGAACCAGGAATCGATTTATGGATAAATTACTTTGAAGTTGTAGAGTTGACACAGGTTGTTAGACAACAGGACAGCACTTTTGCTGAATTATTAAATCGATTAAGAAAGCGAAGCAAGAAATCTCCACTAAAAAATGAAGATTTGGAAATATTAGCAAGTTGTGAGAATGATGAGAATAACGACTCTTTACATATTTTTTCTACTAATGATGAAGTTCATGAGCACAACCTAGAGCAATTAATTAAAATCTGCGAAGATATTGAAACTATAGAGGCTGAAGATTTTGCACGTAGCAAGCAAACTGGTAAATTAGAATTACTCGTTGGACATCATGTAAAAGTTTATAATACAAGCTTGGCAGCAAAGTTGCTTTTAGGCATAAATGCACGTGTCATGTTAATTAAAAATCTTGATGTCAATGATGGACTAGTTAATGGTGTTTGTGGTACAGTTACACACATTGAACGTTCAGATAAAAATAAATTACCTGAAAAGATTTACGTTTGTTTTGATGATAGTAACGTGGGGATAAAAAGCCGTAAGCAGTGTTTGTCTGAGCCAGCAAGAGTGTTTCAATCCACACCAATATATGTAGAAGAAGAAACAGTTTGTACGAAAGGTGGACTTCGTCGGCAGTATCCTTTAAAATTAGCTTGGGCATGCACAGTACATAAAGTTCAGGGTTTAACTGTCGATAGTGCAGTAGTTAGTTTAAAAAGAGTTTTTGCTGCTGGGCAGGCGTATGTAGCATTAAGTCGGGTAAGAACTTTGACTGGTTTGACAATAAAAGACTTCAAAGAAAAAAGTATTTATTGTAATGACAAAGTCTTCGAGGCAATTAATGAAATGTCTTCTTTTATGACATGCAATGATTTAGATTATACAATGCCAAATAGCTCTTTTTCTGTATTTTTGTTAAATGTACAGAGTTTGCAATGCCATAAACAGGATTTGATGGTTTGTCTTCAACAATTGCAACCCATGTGTATTGGTTTAACTGAGACATGGTTGCCTGCTTTCTATCATTCAGACAATGTACACTTAGACAATTATAACTTTGTTAATCTTTCTCGATCAGCAGCATACACAAACGATAGTCCTCTTTTCAGTGATTTGAAAGCGCAACAACATGGTGGTGTCGGCTTATATACAGCATGTGGTGTGGAAAACACTACTATAACATTCCCAAATCTTAACTTGGAGTGCATCCTGACACACTTCACTGAAATTGACATTTTACTTGGAATAGTGTATAGACCACAAACATATCCTTTATCCATTTTCAAACAAAATTTAGGTACATTGATTAATTACATGACTTCAGTCTGCAATAAAATTGTACTTATAGGAGACTTTAATAATGATGCATTGAAATCAAAATCCCTGTGCTCTTTCATGTCAGATAGTGGTTTTGATCAACTTGTTAAAAAGCCAACAACTGAAAAGGGAACCTTAATAGACCATGTGTACGTGAAGAACATTATCGACTTTTCTGTGCACACAAACGTTGTGCCAGTTTACTTTAGCACACATGAGGGAGTTTTGTGTTCATTTCAAAACTTACATGTTTAAATGTGTTGGACAACTTGTTCCACAACTGTAGCTTATAGATGATATATTACTTTTACACAGATCCATCAGTGATAAAGCCTTGATTTGGTAGATTTCATTATGTACAGATCTAATTACATGGTAAAGGAGACAGAGACCCCGAGACAAAGCTTAGCTCTATCTTTTCGATCCTTGTTAAACCACATTCTTTAGCTGTTCTATTCTGTGCTTAATTGATTGCAGTAATTTATTTTATTCCTATGTGCAATACAGAGTGTGATACTATACGCTCGGTGAGTGTGCTGAAAAAAACTCCCAGTATTAGATTTACATAAACACACAGTTCTGATCTGTGTTTTATTAATGTGCGTAATAGAAGCATTTTGGTTATTCCTATGTGCAATACAAAGTGTGATCCTAAACGCTGGGTGAGTATGCTGAATGAAACCACCCAGTATTAGATTTACACAAACACACAGTTCTGATCTGTGTTTTATTAATGTGCGTAATAGAAGCATTTTCGTTATTCCTATGTGCAATACAAAGTGTGATCCTAAACGCTGGGTGAGTATGCTGAATGAAACCACCCAGTATTAGATTTACACAAACACACAGTTCTGATCTGTGTTTTATTAATGTGCGTAATAGAAGCATTTTCGTTATTCCTATGTGCAATACAAAGTGTGATCCTAAACGCTGGGTGAGTATGCTGAATGAAACCACCCAGTATTAGATTTACACAAACACACAGTTCTGATCTGTGTTTTATTAATGTGCGTAATAGAAGCATTTTGGTTATTCCTATGTGCAATACAAAGTGTGATCCTAAACGCTGGGTGAGTATGCTGAATGAAACCACCCAGTATTAGATTTACACAAACACACAGTTCTGATCTGTGTTTTATTAATGTGCGTAATAGAAGCATTTTGGTTATTCCTATGTGCAATACAAAGTGTGATCCTAAACACTGGGTGAGTATGCTGAATGAAACCACCCAGTATTAGATTTACACAAACACACAGTTCTGATCTGTGTTTTATTAATGCGTGTAATTAATTGCTGTGTTTTGGCTTTACATGTACATATTAATTAAATCCTTCAAAAAAATATCTAAACAAATATTGATTTTCTACAAACATATCAAATTATTTCTAAATAAGTTACTTTTTTTATTAACACATTTTAACAAAAAAGGTTTTGTTTTTCTTGTATTGCAACAGCCGGTGTATAACACAACAATACCTAGAGTTCTACTTTGTGTACATTTCATAAAATCGACCAACTTCGCTATATTAAAGCATAAAAACATGTCGGCACCCATAATATAGCCTATTATACTTACTGAAAAAAATATTTTTACAAATCAAATACATTTACATACAAATGTATGATTATATTACATACAAATTAACAATATATGAATATTCTGTATACAAAAATGATTACAAACATTACATAACTGTTATTGCAATATTTGGATTTCTATAAGTGTCATCCAATTTATTTAATTTTAAATTGTCATTTAATGCCTCTAAAATTCACATAAAACACATGCCATACTTAATGTTTACCTTAATCTCAAGCTAATGTACCTACTAAAACATACTTGCACTATGCTGTTGCTAATACAAGTTTTTGCTTTTCCTTAGTTAAAACAATAACAAAAAGCAAAAATACACTGGTAATGGTACTCCAGGTTAACCACTTGGGTGGGGTTCGATTCCCTGCAGTGTACTTGCTTGTTATTATTAGCTACTACAAAATACATAAATGCGTTTACTTTATTACTTTATTAATTTACTTGACACACACAAAAAAAAAAATGTATCTATCTATCTGTCAAAAATGACATTATATGGGTCAATGACGTGACAAGTCATTTTTTTTGCCCAAAGGCCTTAATAATAATAAAAAAACAAATATATAACATCTGTAAGTAAGGTAGCACAACTTGATCTCTTTTACTGAATCCAAAAGATTTTAATTATAATTTACTACATATAAAGGTATTTTAAAGATTTTGAAGAGTCAAAAAGTCATTCGGTAAAACCGATATAGTAAATATTTAAATGGAATAATATTATTTTTAATAACTAAAAGAACTACAATAATACAAATATAAAGCAGATAAGGCTATTTTTTTTTTACATTTCCCCTTTTCTCCTTTCCCTGTGCAATGTTTTACTTGAATATGTTGGAGTGTTTAGAGTAGTCCAATAAATGATTACATTTATGAGATCAATGATAATTTGTTGTAATATTTCTTCTGTGGTACACACTATATACTATCTCAACATCAATGTCAAATCAGTTTTTAACTTTCAAATCAATGGTTAAACCGAATGACTTTTTGGTGACATTTTTTCCATCTTGTAAAAAATGACAAAAAACAGTGTTAATTCATTGTACGAACCACAAAATCTTAAACTTAAAATAACAAAAAAAAATAAGTAAACTAAAAAATGGTTTCAAATATAGTTATATCTCCATTCTATTTTTTTACACTTTTAAAAACCTTATTCGTCAATGACCCATATATATATATATATATAGTGTTTCTAACTGTGTGTGTGTATATATATATGTGTGGTTGAGGAGATTCCCCCATCTATGTCAAGCGCTTTGAGGTCTCAGAAAAAGCGCTATATAAATGTAACAAATTATTATTATTATTAATTATTATATATATATATATATATATATAGCTCCAAAAGTGCCCGAAAGGTAGACAAAATAATAATAATAAATATAGCATACAGCAATGAAGGGCCAAAGCCGGCGGCACCGCCACCCCGGTGCCTTTAGGTAACAAAAGGCACCGGGGTAGCGGTGCCACCAGCTTGGGCCCGTAATCGCTGCTCGCAGCTATATTTATTATTATTATTATTATTATTATTATTGTTGTTCAAGGGTTCGGGGGCTTTTGGGGCCTTTAACGTGCTCAAAAACTCATGAAACTTTGCACACAGGTCAGAACCTGCGGCCATTAGGGCCGGGCTGAAGCTGGTACCCGGGCGTGGCAGGGGGGCTCAACAGCGCCCCCTGGAACGGAATCCGAACACTTGTCCATAAATCAAACACACTTGCATATAATAATATGAAACTCGGAACAGATATAGATCTCATCGGGCCGAACAACTTTCGTGCTCTAAGTTTTACGCCAGCCCAACAGGAAGTCGGCTATTATGGGTTGTTTGGAAACGCATGCTGTGGAATTTAATGTACTCCTCCTAGGGAATTCATCCAATCGGCTCCAAACTCGGTCAGCATGAAGTCAAGACATTGAGGATGCTAAATTGCGGACGGATTTTTGATATCTCGAACGGTTTGGCCGTGGCGAGGAAACGAATTTATGGCGAATAATGGAAACAGGAAGTGTGTTATAACTTCTGCATACATTAACTGATCTTGATTAAACTTCAGCAGTGTGTTCGTTGTAAGAGGCCGATCACATGGATGTGACTATTGTGAGTCAAAGTTATAGCGCCACCAACTGGCAGCAGGAAGTGTGTCCCTTTCAAAATGCTTTGAAATCACCCTCTTATTTTTACCCGATTTGCTTCAAACTTTATGTGTATAATGTAAACACACGGCAGATGTAGACCTGTGAAAGGATTTTTGATATCTTTAATACTGTTGCCATGGCAACGCTTCAAACTTTAATATTCTTTTTTGATGCTTTTGAGACTCTTAACATACTTGAAATTGGATGAAACTCGACAGACACATCACATTTATTAGCCCGTAGACATGTGCAAAGTTTCAGAAACGGGCGTGGTGAGGGGCTCAGTAGCGCCACCTTTAGTCATAAGTGGGGGGGTTAGTTTTATCAACAGCAACAAAACTTGGTATGTGTATTGTTCTCATCAAGACGGACAACTTTCTAATTTACATGAACTTTCTCCAACCAACAGGAAGAGAGATATTTTGGTTTGAATGTGGATTTTCTGAAGAATTTTCTCTCCCTCTCTCTGTGTCTCTGTGTGTGTGAGGGGAGGGGGGGATTTGTTTATTGCTTTTATTGAGTTTTTCAAGGTTTCAGGGGCTTTTGGGGTCCTTAACGTGCTCAAAAACTCTTGAAACTTTGCACACAGGTCAGAACCTGCGGCCATCAGGGCCGGGCTGAAGCTGGTACCCGGGCGTGGCAGGGGGGGTCAACAGCGCCCCCTTGAATTGGGTCCGAAAACTTGGTCCATAGATCAAACACGCTTGCATGAATTAATATGAAACTCGGTACACATATAGATCTCATCGGGCCGAACAACCCTCCCCTGGTCAAGTTTTACGCCAGCCCAACAGGAAGTCGGCTATTATGGGTTGTTTGGAAAACGCTTGCTGTGGAATGCGAAGTACTCCTCCTAGAGAATTCATCCAATCCCCACCAAACTCGGTGTGCCTGAAGTCAAGACATTGAGGATTCTAAATTGCGGACGGATTTTTGATATCTCGAACGGTTTGGCCGTGGCGAGGAAACGAATTTATGGCGAGAAAAGAGAAACACGAAGTGGAATAACTTCTGCATACATTAACTGATCTTGATGAAACTTCATCAGTGTGTTCGTGGTAAGAGGCCGATCAGATGGATGTAACTATTGTGAGTCAAAGTTATAGCGCCACCAACTGGCAGCAGGAAGTGTGTCACTTTCAAAATGCTTTTGACAAAAGTGGGGGGGTTAGTTTTACCCACAGTTACAAAAATCAGTACGTACATTGGTCTCATCGAGCCGGACAACTTTCTAATATACAGTTATTAGCTTCGACCAATAGGAAGTCAGATATTTTGGTTTGAATGTGGATTTATTAGCAAATTCAGCCTCTGCTTTTTACCCACTCCTGCTAAGTGTTTTTTTTTTTATTCACACCAAACTTTTTTAACACGATGAAAATACATTAAAGATGCTAAATTGTGAACGGATATTAAATATTTCAAACGGTTTTGACATGGCGAGGGATTAAAATAATGTCAAAAAAGGAATCAGAAAACATCTCATATCTTCTTAAAATTTAATTATACACCATTTATTTTTATATAAAATTATACAAATATCAGAACTAAACCGAAACAGAACTAGTTTTGGGTTTATTCAGTTTTTTTCAATTCAAGAATTATGTACAAGTTTAAAATCAGCCAGAATGCGCTATTTAGTAAAAAAAAAAGTCATACATAGGGCTATACTGCCCTCTTGTGTTCAAAATCAGGTAGGCCCATTGTATATTGTATTTATATATAAATATAATAGCGATGTGACTGAGAATTTTTTCCCACTGGTTAATCGATGTGTGACACCGCGGCGGGGGCTTTTAAATCGCTAACTTAAAGGGATACTCCACTTTAAATTGAAAATTCTGTCATCAAATACTCACCCTCATGTTGTTTCAATCCTTTATTAATTTCTTTCTTCTGCTGAACAGAAAGGAAGATATTTAGAAGAATGTCAGTAACCAGACAGTTTCTGGTCTCATTGACTTCCATAGTATACATTTTTTTCCTACTATGGAAGTCAATGGGATCAGAAACTGTCTGGTTACTGACATTCTCCTAAATATCTTCCTTTCTGTTCAGCAGAAGAAAGAAATTCATAAAGGATTAAAACAACATGAGGGTGAGTATATGATGACAGAATTTTCATTTTAAAGTGGAGTATCCCTTTAAAAGCGAAAGTGAAATACGGACGTCCAGTAGGAATGAACTAAAAAACATTCACTCTGTTCTGCTCGTTCCTCGCTGTAGACGCGTTATTGCCCATGCAGCCGTGAGCATTTTAGTTTCATTAAAAAATAGCGCCATTTCGGGGGTGGGATTGCTTGAATGTTTTTTTTACAAAAGCACAATGTTGTGTTTTATTGCGAGTGTACATAAATATAAGTAAACACAGTGCAGTTTAAATGATGTCCTGTATGAACAAACCGACGGAGTAGCCTATGTTTTTATGTTTCCACTGTTCGATCGCGCCCATGCCTCACACACACACACACACTGTGCATTTCAGCATTGCAATCTTGACATCGCAGCCGGTTCATTACAGCCGTAATAAAATATAATAATAAATATAAATAGTCAACCTATTTGCAGCAAATGATAGTAGATTTTAGATCAATATATTTGTTTTCCTTACAATTTTAATTAACACTAACTTTATTCTCATCTGAGTTATAAATTATTTATTTCTGTATAAAATAATACTACCATTAAAAAATACATTTGATTGTCTTACATTTACATTTATTCATTTTAGCTGACGCTTTTATCCAAAGCGACTTACAATTGCTATATATGTCAGAGGTCGCACGCCTCTGGAGCAACTAGGGGTTAAGTGTCTTGCTCAGGGACACATTGGTGTCTCACAGTGGATTCGAACCCAGGTCTCTCACACCAAAGGCATGTGTCTTATCCATTGCGCCACACCACCCCTTTTTTAATCAATGGAGAATGGGTTACTTAAAAATAAACAGATTAGTGCTCGGTTTGAGGACAAGAAATGAAAACCAATGCAATATGATGAATGTCCAAAAACGTTCGCTCTTCTCTGCCCGTTCCTCGCCTCGCCATATATATATATATATATATATACATATACATATACATATACATATATATATATATATATATATATATATATATATATATATATACATATACATATATATATATACATATACATATACATATATATATATGGAAATGGAAATGGATATATATATATATATATAAATAAATATAGCTGCGATATATATATAAATAAATATAGCTGCTAAATATAGCTGCGAGCAGCGATGGAGGGCCCAAGGCGGTGACACCGCCACCCCGGTGGCTTTAGTGTAACTAAAGGCACCAGGGTGGCGGTGCCACCGGCTTGGGCCCGCAATCGCTGCTCGCAGCTATATTTATTATTATTATTATTATTTTGTCAACCTTTCGGGCACTTTTGGGGCTCTTAACATGCTCGAAAACTCTTGAAATTTTGCACACACGTCAGAACCCGCGGCCATCAGGTCCGGACTGAAGCTGGTACCCGGGCGTGGCAGGGGGGCTCGACAGCGCCCCCTGGAACGGGATCCGAACACGTGTCCATAAATCAAACACGCTTGCATGTAATAATATGAAACTCGGTACACATATAGATCTCATCGGGCCGAACAACTTTCGTGCTCTAAGTTTTACGCCAGCCAAACAGGAAGTTGGCTATTTAGCGTTGTTTGGAAACGCATGCTGTGGAATTTAATGTACTCCTCCTAGGGAATTCATCGATTCGCCTCCAAACTCGGTGTGCATGAAGTCAAGACATTGAGGATGCTAAATTGCGGACGGATTTTTGATATCTCGAACGGTTTGGCCGTGGCGAGGAAACAAATTTATGGCGAAAAAATGAAACAGGAAGTGTGTTATAACTTCTGCATACATTAACTGATCTTGATGAAACTTCAGCAGTGTGCTCGTGGTAAGAGGCCGATCACATGGATGTGACTATTGTGAGTCAAAGTTATAGCGCCACCAACTGGCAGCAGGAATATGTCACTTTCAAAATGCTTTGAAATCAGTGTCTTATTTTTACCCGATTTGCTTCAAACTTTATGTGTACAATGTAGACACACGGCAGATGTAAACCTGTGAAAGGATTATTGATATCTTAGATACTGTTACCGTGGCAACGCATCAAACTTTAATATTTTTTTTTGATGCTTTTGAGACTCTTAACATACTTGAAATTGCATGAAACTCAACAGACACATCACATTTATTAGCCAGTAGACATGTGCAAAGTTTCAGAAACGGGCGTGGTGGAATGGCTCAGTAGCGCCACCTTTAGTCAAAAATGGGGGCTTAGTTTTTCCTAGAATCACAAAACTTGGTATGTGTATTGTTCTCATCAAGACGGACAACTTTCTAATTTACATGAACCATCTCCGACCAACAGGAAGAGAGATATTTTGGTTTGAATGTGGATTTTCTGAAGAATTTTCTCTCCCTCTCTCTGTGTCTGTGTGTGTGTGAGGGGAGGGGGGGATTTGACTCTTGCTTTTATATTGTTAATCAAGGTTTCAGGGGCTTTTGGGGTCCTTAACGTGCTCAAAAACTCTTGAAACTTTGCACACAGGTCAAAACCCACGGCCATCAGGGCCGGGCTGAAGCTGGTACCCGGGCGTGGCTGGGGGGCTCAACAGCGCCCCCTTGAACGGGGTTCTAAAACTTGATCCATATATCAAACACGCTCGCATGAATTAATATGAAACTCGGTACACATATAGATCTCATCGGGCCGAACAACTTTACCCCGGTCAAGTTTTACGCCAGCCCAACAGGAAGTCGGCTATTATGGGTTGTTTGGAAAACGCTTGCTGTGGAATGTGAAATACTCCTCCTAGAAAATTCACCGTGTCCCCTTCAAACTCGGTGTGCATGTAGTCAAGACTTTGAGGATGCTAAATTGCGGACGGATTTTTGATATCTCGAACGGTTTGGCTGTGGCGAGGAATCGAATTTATGGCGAGAAAAGAGAAACACGGAAGTGGAATAACTTCTGCATACATTAACTGATCTTGATGAAACTTCAGCAGTGTGTTCGTGGTAAGAGGCCGATCAGATGTATGTAGCTATTGTGAGTCAAAGTTATAGCGCCACCAACTGGCAGCAGGAAGTGTGTCACTTTCAACATGCTTTAGACAAAAGTGGGGGGGTTAGTTTTAACTACAGTAAAGAAAAAATAGTTTTTATATTGTTCTCATCAAGCCGGACAACTTTCTAATTTACATTCAATAGCTCTGGCCATCAGGAAGTCAGATATTTTGGTCTGAATGTGAATTTTTTTGCAAAATCAGCCTCTGAATTTTTAGCCACTCCTCTTAAACTATTTATTTTATTCGTACCAAACTTTTTCAACATGATAAAACTACATTAAATATGCTAAGTTGTGAATGGATAATAAATATCTCAAACGGTTTTGCTATGGCGAGGGATTAATGTCCAAAAAAGAAACACTAAAAATCTTCTAAAAATGTAATTATATACCATTTATTTCTATATAAAAGTATACAAATATCACAACTAAACCCATTTTATTCTGTTTTTGCAATTCAAGAAGAATGAAAAAGTTAAAAACAGGCTATTTAGTGCTATTTGGTTCAACAAAAAAGCAAACATAGGGCTATACTGCCCTCTTGTGTCCAAAAGGACATCAAAATAGTATATAAAACTTTTTACCAGGTAGGCCAATATTGTATTTAAATATACATTTATTAGGTATGTGTCTGAGGATATTTTCCCACCGGTTAATCGACGTGTGACACGAGTGGGTGCTTTTAAATCGCTAATATAATAGTGAAAGAAAAATAATGATAATGTTGCACACACAAATCACACACATGTGGGAAAGAATGATGCTTTTAAACAACACTAAACCGACATTAGGTGTCGCCAGGCATCCATCTTAATAAGCGAGTCATTGATTCATTCGTTCAAACGATTCGTTCGAATGAGTCGATCATGATTAAGACAGATGTTTATGGATTGATCATTCAATCTTTGAGTCAACCGATTCGTTAAAAATGCTGAATCGTTCAGTTATGAGAAAACATGTGATGCGTGATGGTTCCGCCGTGATCTTTGTTTAACTATTTTCGCTGCTGAAACAGAACAAAAACAGTCAACATTGCATCTAAAATGTAAGTGACTTAATTGTAACTGTTTATTAACCTGTTGTATGAAATCTAGGGGTGGGAGAAAAAATTGATTCTTAGATGCATCGCGATGCGGACGTGGACGATTCTGAATCGATTCACAAATGTCAAAAAATCGATTCTCTAAAAAAATATTTTTCTAATAACGTAATATTGACGGAAGGCAAAAGGCGGAACTCTAAGCGGACGTGCGTGCAGTCTGTGGCGCGCACATAACAGAGAAGTTTCTTCTGCTCACCAAGGCTGCATTTATTTGATTAAAAATACAAACAAAAATAGTAATATTGTAAAATACTATTCCAATTTAAAACAGCTGCTTTCTATTTTAATATATTTTAAACTGTTATTTATTCCTGTGATCAAAGCTGAGTTTTCAGCATCATTACTCCAGTCGTCACTGTCACATGATCCTTTAGAAATTATTCTAATATGATGATTGATACTCAGGAAACATTCATTATTATTTTAAATGTCGAAAACAGTTGTGTACAGTCTTTGATGAATAGAAAGTTCAAAAGAACAGCATTTATCTGAAATCTAAAGCTTTTGTAACGTTAAACACTACCGCTCAAAAGTTTGTGGTTAGTAATAATTAAAATTTTATTTTTGGGGGAAAGAAATAAAATAAATCAGTACTTTTATTTATGAAGGATGAGTTAAACTGATCAACAGTTACAGTAAAGACATTTATAATGTTAAAAATATATATATTTGAAATATATGCTGTTCTTTTGAACTTTACATTCATCAAAGCATTTTGAAAAAAAAAAATCTGTACACAACTGTTTTCAACATTGAAAATAATAATGAATATTTATTGAGCATCAATCATCATATTAGTATGATTTCTGAAGGATCATGTGACACTGAAGACTGGAGTAATGATGCTGAAAACTCAACTTTGATCAGAGAAATGAATTACTATGTAAAATATTTTAAAATTGAAAACAGCTGTTTTAAATTGGAATAATATTTCACAATATTACTGTTTTTGTTTGTATCTTTAATCAATAAATGCAGCCTTGGTGAGCAGAAGAGACTTCTCCTAAAAACATTAAAAATCTTACTGACCCCAAACTTTTGAACAATAATATATATATATATATATATATATATAAACATATATATGTATGTGTGTGTATGTATGTATGTATGTATGTATATATATATATATATATATATATATATATATATATATATATATATATATAAATATAGCTGCGAGCAGCGATGGAGGGCCAAAGCCGGCGGTACCGCCACCCCGGTGCCTTTAGGTAACTAAAGGCACCGGGGTTGCGGTGCCACCGGCTTGGGCCCGTAATCGCTGCTCGCAGCTATATTTAGGGCCCAAGCCCTGAAAGGGCGAAGGCCCTATTGTTTCCGGTAGGATTATTTATTAGGGGTTCAAGCATGAAATGCTGAAACCCTATTGTAATTGTGCTGATTTTTATTAGGGGTTCAAGCATGAAATGCTGAAACCCTATTGTAATTGTGCTGATTTTTATTATTATTAGGGGTTCAAGCACGAAGTGCTGAAACCCTATTGTAATTGCCCTGATTTTTATTAGGGGTTCAAGCACGAAGTGCTGAAACCCTATTGTAATTGTAAGGATTTTTAGGGGTTCAAGCACGAAGTGCTGAAACCCTATTGTAATTGTACTGATTTTTATTAGGGGTTCAAGCACGAAGTGCTGAAACCCTATTGTAATTGTACTGATTTTTAGGGGTTCAAGCACGAAGTGCTGAAACCCTATTGTAATTGTACTGATTTTTATTATTATTATTAGGGGTTCAAGCACGAAGTGCTGAAACCCTATTGTAATTGTACTGATTTTTATTATTAGGGGTTCAAGCATGAAATGCTGAAACCCTATTGTAATTGTAAGGATTTTTAGGGGTTCAAGCACGAAGTGCTGAAACCCTATTGTAATTGTACTGATTTTTAGGGGTTCAAGCACGAAGTGCTGAAACCCTATTGTAATTGTACTGATTTTTATTATTATTATTATTATTATTCTTCTGCCGTAAAACGCATCGTGCAGCCCAAACCGTAAGGGCTAGAGCATTGAAACTTTGCCAGATGGTAGTACAAAAATCGAGGAGAGGTTCAGAGATTATGACCCCGATTGGCCCATAGGTGGCGCTATAGCAACCAAAAGCGCGAAACTGCTCATAACTCCTAGACCATTTGTCGTAGACTCAAGTGTCTTATATCAATGGAAAGCTGGACGCCTGACGAACAAAACGTATATCTCCGATTTCATTTCCGTCATGATAGATTTTCCGCCATTTTGAATTTTGTCAAAAACCTACTTTTGCTAACTAGTCCTAGGTTTTTTGTCCGATCGGAACCAAACCAGTGCAGAAATGTTCTCTGGAGTCTGAAGATCAATAATTAACAAAAAAAAGTCGAAATTTCGATTCATGTTCGCTAGGGGGCATAAAATGAACATTGTGGGAGGAGCCTATTTTACTAAAATGGCTATAACTCAAACAGTAAATGAGATAGCTTAACCAAACTCGGTCCACATGTGTATGGGTTCAGTCTGGGGTCACGGTAAAAAAATTGCGACGATTGAACACTAGGTGGCGCTATAAAATGAAAAAAACATGAAAATGGCTATAACCACCTGACCGTTAGTCCGATTGACTTGAAAATTGGTATGCAGTGTCTTGGTCCAAGGTGCCATGTATGTGTATGAGGACATTGGCGTATCTCAAAAAACATGGCCGCCATCGGCCAACGAAGTTTGAGCACCTATTAGACAAGGTTAACGGAGGCCGATCGGAACGAAACTCAATGGGCATGTTCGGCTCATGGCCCTAAAGGTCTGTAAGAATTTTGAAAGAAATCGGCCACTAGTTGGCGCTAACGAGTTTTACGGCTCTGTAATCACGTGGTGTTACAAATATCCACACAATATGCATATCATTTGATAGATCTCCTCATCCTGAACAACTTTGCCTCAAGAACCATTGCTGTCAATCAAACTGTTCATTAATTATTCATTAATATGTTAAAAACCTACTTTTGCGAACTAGTCCTAGGTTTTTTGCCCGATCGGAACCAGACCAGTCTAGGACAATTCTCTGGACTCTCTAGATCAATAATTATCAAAAAAAAGTTGAACTTTTGCATTTGGATGGCTGTAATAGGGTAATTTATAAAATGGGCGTGTCAAAATACATTAAAAAGCCTATAAATCCTAAATAAAAACTCAGAACTTCACAAAAATTGGTCAGCATATGTGACATAACATCATTAACAAGCATGAAAAATTCTATGGAGATCGGACGATAGGTGGCGCTATAACTGTTAAAAAGCTTTAAAATCATCTATTTCCTATGGTAAACTGCCTGT
Organism: Rutilus rutilus; assembly: GCF_951802725.1. Taxonomy (NCBI): domain Eukaryota; kingdom Metazoa; phylum Chordata; class Actinopteri; order Cypriniformes; family Leuciscidae; genus Rutilus; species Rutilus rutilus. The sequence goes on along the minus strand of NC_140218.1, from coordinate 8,852,579 downwards.
ATTGGCTGTAAATGGTCTTTTCCATCTCTGATCATATAATTTTCATATCATAATGTTCAAAACTAGTACAATACAATTCTCTGGACTCACTAGATCAATAATTGTCAGAAAAAGTTGAACTACTTCATTTGGATAGCTATAATAGGTTCACTTCAAAATCTGGCCTTTACCAAGTGTCCCCGAAAGCCTATATCTCTTTAATCAATGCTCAGACCTTCTTAAAAACAAGTCAGAACGTGTGAAATATCACCCTGAACAAGCATGAAAATTTTCAGACAGATCGGACAAAATTTGCCTCTATAACAGTTAAAAAGGTGAAAATGATATGAATTAATGGCATGTTAAGCCAATAAGTGGTATTTTACTGCCCCCTGCTGTTTAAAATAGTCATTTTCTCATATTGGTATTGGTATCAGCCATGGTAAATCATGATAAATGATGGTGTGTGTGTGTGTGTGTGTGTGTGTGTGTGTGTGTGTGTGTGTGTGTGTGTGTGTGTGGTACAAATATAACAAAGGTTTTATTTTCCAACATGAAAACAAACATAACAGAGTGCTAGTGCACAAACAATAACCGACAATGATAATGGATTGAGAGGGGAACTTAAATACACAGATCAAGACAAGGACAACAGGTGACGGTTATGATGATGAGGAGCAGGTGATGATGAGGAGGGTGATGAGGAGCAGGTGCAGGTGATGACGACAGATGGTGAATGTGATGAAGACAGAAGGTGAATGTGATGAAGGTGAATGTGACACCAATATCACTGAAACATTTGTGTGTGTGTGTGTGTGTGTGTGTGTGTGTGTGTGTGTGTGTGTGTGTGTAGCATTATTGTGTGTAGCATATGTAGCAAGTATGCATTATTGAGTTAACATGGAAACACTGGTTTGCTTTAGTGCAGAAAATCATGAGGTTTAAAGTGAAAGTGAGCCAATAAGTGGTCTTCTACTGCCCTCTGCTGGCCATTCTACTTATTAATTAAATTTTTCCACATGTGCTTGCATTTATACTTGAATACACACTAAAAATCACTTATATAGCAATAACTATTATAACACAATCATATTTTGTCAGTGTTAATCACTTTATTTGCACTGACACTTCAAATAATTGCTAGTAATGTGATAAATCATGGTAAATCATGGTTAACTATGCTGTGTGTGTGTGTGTGTGTGTGTGTGTGTGTGTGTAAGCATGCATTGAGTTAACATGGATAAACTGGTTTGCTTTAGTGCAGAAAACTGGTTTAAAGTGAAAGTGAGCCAATAAGTGGTCTTCTACTACCCTCTGCTGGCCATTCTACTTATTAATGAAATATTTCAACATGTGCTTGCATTCATACTTGAATACACACTAAAAAAATCACTTATATAGCAATAACTATTATAACACAATCATATTTTGTCAGTGTTAATCACTTTATTTGCACTGACACTTCAAATAATTGCTAGTAATGTGGTTAATCATGCTAGAAACATTGTAAATCATAGTAAATAATACTGAAATGAGGTGTATCAAGGTAAATCATGCTAGAATCCTAATAAATCATTCTGGAACATGGTATATGATAGTAAATCATGCTAGAATCATATTAAATAATTCTAGAATGTGGCAAATTGTTGTGGGAGGAGCCTATTTTACTCAAATGGCTATAACTCAAGAAGTAAATGAGATATCTTCACCAAACTCAGTACACATGTGTATGGGTTCAATTTGAGGTCACAGTAAACAATTTTATGGAGATCGGACCATAGGTGGCGCTATAACTGTTAAAAAGCTTTAAAACCATATATATCCCATGGCAAATTGCCTGTATTGGCTGTAAATGGTCTTTTCCATCTATTATGTCAGTGGTTACATGCTTGCTAAATAAATCTTAATAACTTTTGATGCTTTTGTGCTTAAATGCCTTAAAGGCCTTAACTGCTTGAACCCCGATAAATGCTGCTTGCAGCTTTAATTATTATTATTATTATTATTATTATTATTAGGGGTTCAAGCACGAAGTGCTGAAACCCTATTGTAATTGTACTGATTTTTAGGGGTTCAAGCACGAAGTGCTGAAACCCTATTGTAATTGTACTGATTTTTATTATTATTATTATTATTATTATTATTATTATTATTATTTTTCTTCTGCCGTAAAACTCATCGTGCAGCCCAAACCGTAAGAGCTGGAGCTTTGAAACTTTGCCAGATGGTAGTACAAAAATCGAGGAGAGGTTCAGAGAATATGACCCCAATTGGCCCATAGGTGGCGCTATAGCAACCAAAAGCGCGAAACTGCTCATAACTCCTAGACCGTATGACGTAGACTCAAGTGTCTTATATCACTGGAAAGCTGGATACCTGAAGGTCAAAACGTATATCTCCGATTTCATTTCCTGTATGCAAATTGTCCGCCATTTTGAATTTAGTTAAAAACCTACTTTTGCGAACTAGTCCTAGGTTTTTTGTCCAATTGGATCCAAAACAGTGCAGAAATGTTCTCTGGAGTCTGAATATCAATAATTATCGAAAAAAAGTCGAAATTTCGATTCCTGATCGCCAGGGGGTGATAAATTAATGTTGTGGGAGGAGCCTATTTTACTAAAATGGCTATAACTCGAGAATGAAATTAGATATCTTCACCAAACTTGGTGCACATGTGTATGAGTTCAATCTGGGGTGACAGTAAAAAAATCGCGACGATTGATCACTAGGTGGCGCTATAACATGAAAAAAACATGAAAACGGCTATGACCACGTGACCGTTAGTCCGATTGACTTGAAAATTGGTATGCAGTGTCTTGGTCCAAGGTGCCATGTATGTCTATGAGGACATTGGCGTATCTCGAAAAACATGGCCGCCATCGGCCAATGAAGTTTGAGCACCTATTAGACAAGGTTAACGGAGGCCGATCGGAACGAAACTCGATGAGCATGTTCGACTCATGGCCCTAAAGGTCTGTAAGAATTTTGAAAGAAATCGGCCACTAGTTGGCGCTAACGAGTTTTATGGCTCTGTAATCACGTGGTGTTACACTTATCGTCACAAAATGCATATCATTTGATAGATCTGCTCATCCTGAACAACTTTGCCTCTAGAACCATTGCTGTCAATTAAACCGTTCATTAAATATTCATGAATATGTTAAAAACCTACTTTTGCGAACTAGTCCCTGGTTTTTCGCCCGATCGGAACCACACCAGTCTAGGACAATTCTCTGGACTCTCTAGATCAATAATTATCAAAAAAAAGTTTAACTTTTGCATGAGTATGGCTGTAATAGGGTCATTTAGAAAAGGGGCGTGGTAAAATGCACTCAAAAGCCTATAAATCCTAAACGAAAACTCAGAACTTCACGAAAATTGATGAGCATATGTGTCATAACCTGCTTAAGAAGCATGGAAAATTTTATGGAGAGCGGACCATAGTTGGCGCTATAACTGTTAAAACGCTTTAAAACCATATATTTCCTATGGTAAATTGCCTGTATTTGCTGTAAATGGTGTCTTCTATCATCATATAATGTTCATATCATAATGTTCAAAACCAGTGCAGCACAATTCTCTGAACTCTCTAGATCAATAATTATCAGAAAAAAAGTTTAACTTCTTCAAAAGGTGATTTTATATGAATATAATGACATATTAAGCCAATAAGTGGTATTTTACTGCCCCCTGCTGTCATTTCATCATACTACTCCCTAATATTGTTATAAAATTCATATTTAGACTTTATAAAATCATTATTTTAACATTTACAATCACATTTTGTCAAAACTCATCTATTGAGTATTACTATTGACAATTGTGTTACACTGAGATATGGAAATGGACGAAAGTAAATGAATGAAATGAAACGAAAGTATAACGGCATTTAAGCCACGCCCCCGAATACAAATTCATTCATAACTCGAAAACGGAAAGTCGTTGCGCGCTCAAATTTTGATGGTGAGGACATCTCCGGGCTCTTGATCGAAACGTGTCGTCGCGGGCCTCGGGAGCGCGCCCCCCGCGCATCGCCAGTCCGCGGGACCCCCGATTTTGAACGACCATTACTCCCGACCCAGACCACCCCGAACATTGTGTGAGAGCTCGTTGGAAAGGTCCCGTCTTTGGCTAGCTTCGATTCAAATGTGGTGTTATTTGCCCTGGGCATTCCAGAGATAATAGCCCGAACAGATATGCCTTATAACAGCCATAACTCCCAGCCCCAATCGCCCAAAAACACCTTGATGGTCTCATTCAACAGGGCTCCTCAAGCACTATCTATGCTCTGAGTTTCAGAATTTTTCGCCTTTTGGTTCCTGAGATATAAGTAAAAAAACAAATTCCCATTCATTCATTCAAACACTTCAACTGTAAAATGTAAGCTATGATACCACTGTTGTCCACTAGAGGGAGCAGCAGGATTACGCATGATCTTTTAATTCGCTTTCAGTATTGGGAAATAAACAAATGCTTTAAGAAGCAATCTTTTTTATTATGATTTTTTTTTTTTTTTATGATATTTGTATATATTTTATTTTTTTATTATGATTATGAACGGTTTGATTGACATTAGTGATTCTTGAGGCAAAGTTGTTCAAGATGAGGAGATGAAGATATTTTCACAATATCACATCCTAAAAACATTGAAAACATATTTGTCTTTGTGTGTGTGTGTGTGTGTGTGTGTGTGTGTGTGTGTGTGTGTGTGTGTGTGTGTGTGTGTGTGTGTGGATGTGTTTGTGTGTGTGTCTGTGTGTGTAAGCATGCTTAATGGAAAGAACATGGAGAAACTGCTTTGTTTTACTGGTGGATAAAAAAAGTCTTTCAAATGAAAGTGAGTCAATTAGTGGTCTTCTACTATGGAAGCAGGACATTCTACTTAATAAAATATTTTCATCTGTGCTTTTGCATAAGTTTTTGGACTATATAAAATTATTGCATGAAAATCACCTATTATAACACAGTCATGTTTTGTCAAAGTTTATCACTTCATTTTTACTGAGCTCTCAGTTTGAACAATTCTGCCTCTCAGTGATTAATTTGAAATCTGAAAATGGTGTTATACAGAGGAGATTTGCAATTATCATTTTGTTACCTATCTTTTATTTTAAATATCTACATCTACAACAAAATGTGTGTGCATGTGTGTGTTCAAGCATGGTTAGTGTATTAAGTATTATTGTTTAAGTATTATTGTTTTCATTTACATTTTAACCACCAGAAGAAGAACACTCATTGGTTCATTCTGCTCACTAAAATATTATTTTTCATTTTTTTTCCATTTGAAATATTGTTTAAACTTAATAAAATCATTAAAATAACATTTCAAATCATATTTTGTCTGTTTATAAATCCCACAGACTCACATTGGCTGCAATACTAATGTTTTTGTAAAACACAGACCTGATAGTCTAATCTGTGTGTATTGTGCATATATTATTGATATTATTACTATTGCAAATCATGTTATTATAACTCATATCTTAATAGAATATTATTTGTAATTTTAATTCTTTATTTCTTAATTGTTTTTTTATGATTACTACAGATATTATCACCAAAGATATCAACTACACCTTCACTTTTAGTATTGACATGCTGCACACACAGCACAATCACACACTCACTAATGCATTCAAATAAATGTAATCTTACTGTGCTACTTTATTTGTACATGATTAGAATGAACAGAAATCTAAGACTATTTTTCTTCTTTTGTTAAAGCCATTTCAGACTCCAAGTAAGCATTATATTACTAATCATCTATTTTAAAGGTGCCATACAATTGAAAACTGTATTTATCTTGGCATAGTTGAATGATAAGAGTTCTGGACATGGAACTGACATACCTTGAGCCTCAAACACCATTGTTTCCTCCTTCATGTGTAAATCTCCTGTTTGCAAAAGACCGCTGAAAAATGAGTGAATCCCACCATAACACCGACTGTGACGTTGGAGTCAGGATCATTAATATTTATACCCCCCAAATTTGCATTTCCCAGTCCATTTTCTAGGCCAGGCAGTGTTAATGTGGACCTGCACAGCCAAATCATCAGAAGATCTGCAGGTATTGTGAAGAAGCAAGCAAGGACAATAGTGAAAATGGCAGATCATGGATATAAATGTTATGTCTGAGGCTGTGCTGCGGATTTGAGAACTTTTCATTCCCTTCCCACAAAAGAGAACTGTCAACAGGCATGGTTGATGTTTACAACAGGATACCTCACCATTTTAATTCAAAGCTGTTAGTTTGCTCTTAACGGAGGCCGATCAGAACGAAACTCGGTGGGCATGTTCGACTCGTGGCCCTAGAGGTCTGTAAGAATTTTGAAAAATCAGCCACTAGTTGATGCTAACAGGTTTTACGGCTATGTAATCACGTGATGCATATCATTTGATAGATCTCCTCATACTGAACAACTTTGCCTCAAGAACTACTGCTGTCAATCAATTTGTTCATTAAATACTTGCGATTATGTTAAAAACCTACTTTTGCGAACTAGTCCTAGGTTTTTCGCCCGATCAGAAATATACCAGTGCAGTACAATTCTCTGGAAGCTCTAGATTATTAATTATATAAAAAACTTTAACTTTACCCATTGGGTAGCCATAACAGGATCATTTAGAAAATGGGTATGGCAAAAAACACTCAAAAGCCTGTAAATCCTAAACAAAAACTCACTAAACTGCCTTATGTGCTTAAAGACCCTAAATGCTTGAACCCCGCTAAATGCTGCTTGCAGCTTTAATTATTAGGGGTTCAAGCACGAAGTGCTGAAACCCTATTGTAATTGTGCTGATTTTTATTAGGGGTTCAAGCACGAAGTGCTGAAACCCTATTGTAATTGTACTGATTTTTATTAGGGGTTCAAGCACGAAGTGCTGAAACCCTATTGTAATTGTAAGGATTTTTATTATTAGGGGTTCAAGCACGAAGTGCTGAAACCCTATTGTAATTGTCCTGATTTTTATTATTATTTTTCTTCTGCCGTAAAACGCATCGTGCAGCCCAAACCGTAAGAGCTGGAACCTTGAAACTTTGCCAGATGGTAGTACAAAAATCGAGGAGAGGTTATCAAATTATGACCCCGATTGGCCCATAGGTGGCGCTATAGCAACCAAAAGCGCGAAACTGCTCAGAACTCCTAGACCGTATGTCGTAGACTCAAGTGTCTTATATCATTGGAAAGCTGGACGCCTGACGAACAAAACGTATATCTCCGATTTCATTTCCGCCATGATAAATTTTCCGCCATTTTGAATTTTGTCAAAAACCTACTTTTGCGAACTAGTCCCTGGTTTTTCGCCCGATCGGAACCAAACCAGTGCAGAAATGTTCTCTAGAAACTGAAGATCAATAATTATCGAAAAAAAGTCGAAATTTCGATTCACGGACGCTAAGGGGCGTCAAAACGTACGTTGTGGGAGGGGCCTATTTTACTAAAATGGCTATAACTCCAGAAGTAAATGAGGTATCTTCACCAAACTCGGTACACACATGTATGAGCTCAATATGAGGTAACAGTAAAAAAATCGCGGCGATTTGCCACATGGTGGCGCTATAATATGAAAAAAACATAAAACAGGCTTTAACCACCTGACCGTTAGTCCGATTGACTTGAAAATTGGTATGCAGTGTCTTGGCCCAAGGTGTCATGTATGTCTATGAGGACATTGGTGTATCTCAAAAAACATGGCCGCCATCGGCCAATGAAGTTTGAGCACCTATTAGACAAGGTTAACGGAGGCCGATCGGAACGAAACTCGATGGGCATGTTCAACTCATAGCCCTAGAGGTCTGTAAGAATTTTGAAAGAAATCGGCCACTAGTTGGCGCTAACGAGTTTTACGGCTCTGTAATCACGTGGTGTTACACTTATTGTCACAAAATGCATATCATTTGATAGATCTGCTCATGCTGAACAACATTGCCTCAAGAACCATTGCTGTCAATCAAACCGTTCATTAAATATTCGTAATTATGTTAAAAACCTACTTTTGCGAACTAGTCCTAGGTTTTTCGCCCGATCGGAACCAAAACAGTCTAGGACAATTCTATGGACTCTCTAGGTCAATAATTATCAAAAAAAAGTTGAACTTTTGCATTTTTCGCATGGCTAACAGGGTCATTTAGAAAATGGGCGTGGTAAAATGCACTCAAAAGCCTATAAATCCTAAACGAAAACTCAGAACTTCACGAAAATTGATGAGCATATGTGTCATAACCTGCTTAAGAAGCATGGAAAATTTTATGGAGAGCGGACCATAGTTGGCGCTATAACTGTTAAAACGCTTTAAAACCATATATTTCCTATGGTAAATTGCCTGTATTTGCTGTAAATGGTGTCTTCTATCATATAATGTTCATATCATAATGTTCAAAACCAGTGCAGCACAATTCTCTGAACTCTCTAGATCAATAATTATCAGAAAAAAAGTTTAACTTCTTCAAAAGGTGATTTTATATGAATATAATGACATATTAAGCCAATAAGTGGTATTTTACTGCCCCCTGCTGTCATTTCATCATACTACTCCCTAATATTGTTATAAAATTCATATTTAGACTTTATAAAATCATTATTTTAACATTTACAATCACATTTTGTCAAAACTCATCTATTGAGTATTACTATTGACAATTGTGTTACACTGAGATATGGAAATGGACGAAAGTAAATGAATGAAATGAAACGAAAGTATAACGGCATTTAAGCCACGCCCCCGAATACAAATTCATTCATAACTCGAAAACGGAAAGTCGTTGCGCGCTCAAATTTTGATGGTGAGGACCTCTCCGGGCTCTTGATCGAAACGTGTCGTCGCGGGCCTCGGGAGCGCGCCCCCCGCGCATCGCGAATCCGCGGGACCCCCGATTTTGAACGGCCATTACTCCCGACCCAGACCACCCCGAACATTGTGTGAGAGCTCGTTGGAAAGGGCGCGTCCTTGGCTAGCTTCGATTCAAATGTGGTGTTATTTGCCCAGGGCATTCCAGAGATAATAGCCCGAACAGATATGCCTTATAACAGTCATAACTCCCAGCCCCAATCGCCCAAAAACACCTTGATGGTCTCATTCAACAGGGCTCCTCAAGCACTATCTATGCTCTGAGTTTCAGAATTTTTCGCCTTTTGGTTCCTGAGATATAAGTAAAAAAAACAAATTCCCATTCATTCATTCAAACACTTCAACTGTAAAATGTAAGCTATAATACCACTGTTGTCCACTAGAGGGAGCAGCAGGATTACGCATGATCTTTTAATTCGCTTCAGTATTGGGAAATAAACAAATGCTTTAAGAAGCAATCTTTTTTATTATGATGTTTTTTTTTTATTATGATATTTGTATATATTTTATTTTTTTATTATGATTATGAATGGTTTGATTGACATTAGTGATTCTTGAGGCAAAGTTGTTCAAGATGAGGAGATGAAGATATTTTCACAATATCACATCCTAAAAACATTGAAAACATATTTGTCTTTGTGTGTGTGTGTGTGTGTGTGTGTGTGTGTGTGTGTGTGTGTGTGTGTGTGTGTGTGTGTGTGTGTGTGTGTGTGTGGATGTGTTTGTGTGTGTGTCTGTGTGTGTAAGCATGCTTAATGGAAAGAACATAATAATAATAATTCGTTACATTTATATAGCGCTTTTGGAGAACATGGAGAAACTGCTTTGTTTTACTGGTGGATAAAAAAAGTCTTTCAAATGAAAGTGAGTCAATTAGTGGTCTTCTACTATGGAAGCAGGACATTCTACTTAATAAAATATTTTCATCTGTGCTTTTGCATAAGTTTTTGGACTATATAAAATTATTGCATGAAAATCACCTATTATAACACAGTCATGTTTTGTCAAAGTTTATCACTTCATTTGTACTGAGCTCTCAGTTTGAACAATTCTGCCTCTCAGTGATTAATTTGAAATCTGAAAATGGTGTTATACAGAGGAGATTTGCAATTATCATTTTGTTACCTATCTTTTATTTTAAATATCTACATCTACAACAAAATGTGTGTGCATGTGTGTGTTCAAGCATGGTTAGTGTATTAAGTATTATTGTTTAAGTATTATTGTTTTCATTTACATTTTAACCACCAGAAGAAGAACACTCATTGGTTCATTCTGCTCACTAAAATATTATTTTTCATTTTTTTTCCATTTGAAATATTGTTTAAACTTAATAAAATCATTAAAATAACATTTCAAATCATATTTTGTCTGTTTATAAATCCCACAGACTCACATTGGCTGCAATACTAATGTTTTTGTAAAACACAGACCTGATAGTCTAATCTGTGTGTATTGTGCATATATTATTGATATTATTACTATTGCAAATCATGTTATTATAACTCATATCTTAATAGAATATTATTTGTAATTTTAATTCTTTATTTCTTAATTGTTTTTTTATGATTACTACAGATATTATCACCAAAGATATCAACTACACCTTCACTTTTAGTATTGACACGCTGCACACACAGCACAATCACACACTCACTAATGCATTCAAATAAATGTAATCTTACTGTGCTACTTTATTTGTACATGATTAGAATGAACAGAAATCTAAGACTATTTTTCTTCTTTTGTTAAAGCCATTTCAGACTCCAAGTAAGCATTATATTACTAATCATCTATTTTAAAGGTGCCATACAATTGAAAACTGTATTTATCTTGGCATAGTTGAATGATAAGAGTTCTGGACATGGAACTGACATACCTTGAGCCTCAAACACCATTGTTTCCTCCTTCATGTGTAAATCTCCTGTTTGCAAAAGACCGCTGAAAAATGAGTGAATCCCACCATAACACCGACTGTGACGTTGGAGTCAGGATCATTAATATTTATACCCCCCAAATTTGCATTTCCCAGTCCATTTTCTAGGCCAGGCAGTGTTAATGTGGACCTGCACAGCCAAATCATCAGAAGATCTGCAGGTATTGTGAAGAAGCAAGCAAGGACAATAGTGAAAATGGCAGATCATGGATATAAATGTTATGTCTGAGGCTGTGCTGCGGATTTGAGAACTTTTCATTCCCTTCCCACAAAAGAGAACTGTCAACAGGCATGGTTGATGTTTACAACAGGATACCTCACCATTTTAATTCAAAGCTGTTAGTTTGCTCTTAACGGAGGCCGATCAGAACGAAACTCGGTGGGCATGTTCGACTCGTGGCCCTAGAGGTCTGTAAGAATTTTGAAAAATCAGCCACTAGTTGATGCTAACAGGTTTTACGGCTATGTAATCACGTGATGCATATCATTTGATAGATCTCCTCATACTGAACAACTTTGCCTCAAGAACTACTGCTGTCAATCAATTTGTTCATTAAATACTTGCGATTATGTTAAAAACCTACTTTTGCGAACTAGTCCTAGGTTTTTCGCCCGATCAGAAATATACCAGTGCAGTACAATTCTCTGGAAGCTCTAGATTATTAATTATATAAAAAACTTTAACTTTACCCATTGGGTAGCCATAACAGGATCATTTAGAAAATGGGTATGGCAAAAAACACTCAAAAGCCTGTAAATCCTAAACAAAAACTCAGACAACTCACTAAACTGCCTTATGTGCTTAAAGACCCTAAATGCTTGAACCCCGCTAAATGCTGCTTGCAGCTTTAATTATTAGGGGTTCAAGCACGAAGTGCTGAAACCCTATTGTAATTGTAAGGATTTTTATTAGGGGTTCAAGCACGAAGTGCTGAAACCCTATTGTAATTGTACTGATTTTTATTATTATTAGGGGTTCAAGCATGAAATGCTGAAACCCTATTGTAATTGTGCTGATTTTTATTAGGGGTTCAAGCATGAAATGCTGAAACCCTATTGTAATTGTGCTGATTTTTATTAGGGGTTCAAGCACGAAGTGCTGAAACCCTATTGTAATTGTGCTGATTTTTATTATTATTATTATTATTATTCCGCCCTAAAACGCATCGTGCAGCCCAAACCGTAAGAGCTGGAACTTTGAAACTTTGACAGATGGTAGTACAAAAATCGAGGAAAGGTTCAGAGATTATGACCCCGATTGGCCCATAGGTGGCGCTATAACAACCAAAAGCGCGAAACTGCTCATAACTCCTAGACCGTATGTCGTAGACTCAAGTGTCTTATATCATTGGAAAGCTGGACGCCTGACGAACAAAACGTATATCTCCGATTTCATTTCCGCCATGATAGATTTTCCGCCATTTTGAATTTTGTCAAAAATCTACTTTTGCGAACTAGTCCCTGGTTTTTTGCCCGATTGGAACCAAACTAGTGCAGAAATGTTCTCTGGAGACTGAATATCAATAATTATCGAAAAAAAGTGGAAATTTCGATTCACGGTCGCTAAGGGGCGCCAAAACGTACGTTGTGGGAGGGGCCTATTTTCCTAAAATGGCTATAACTCCCGATGTAAATGAGGTATCTTCACCAAACTTGGTACACATGTGTATGAGCTTACTCTGGGGTCACAGTAAAAAAATCGCGACGATTGGCCTCATGGTGGCGCTATAAAATGAAAAAAACATAAAACAGGCTATAACCACCTGACCGTTAGTCCGATTGACTTGAAAATTGGTATGCAGTGTCTTGGTCCAAGGTGCCATGTATGTGTATGAGGACATTGGCGTATCTCAAAAAACATGGCCGCCATCGGCCAACGAAATTTGAGCACCTATTAGACAAGGTTAACGGAGGCCGATCGGAACGAAACTCAATGGGCATGTTTGGCTCATGGCCCTAAAGGTCTGTAAGAATTTTGAAAGAAATCGGCCACTAGTTGGCGCTAACGAGTTTTAAGGCTCTGTAATCACGTGGTGTTACAAATATCCACACAATATGCATATCATTTGATAGATCTCCTCATCCTGAACAACTTTGCCTCAAGAACCATTGCTGTCAATCAAACTGTTCATTAATTATTCATTAATATGTTAAAAACCTACTTTTGCGAACTAGTCCTAGGTTTTTTGCCCGATCGGAACCAGACCAGTCTAGGACAATTCTCTGGACTCTCTAGATCAATAATTATCAAAAAAAAGTTGAACTTTTGCATTTGGATGGCTGTAATAGGGTAATTTATAAAATGGGCGTGTCAAAATACATTAAAAAGCCTATAAATCCTAAATAAAAACTCAGAACTTCACAAAAATTGGTCAGCATATGTGACATAACATCATTAACAAGCATGAAAAATTCTATGGAGATCGGACGATAGGTGGCGCTATAACTGTTAAAAAGCTTTAAAATCATATATTTCCTATGGTAAACTGCCTGTATTGGCTGTAAATGGTCTTTTCCATCTCTGATCATATAATTTTCATATCATAATGTTCAAAACTAGTGCAATACAATTCTCTGGACTCACTAGATCAATAATTGTCAGAAAAAGTTGAACTACTTCATTTGGATAGCTATAATAGGTTCACTTCAAAATCTGGCCTTTACCAAGTGTCCCCGAAAGCCTATATCTCTTTAATCAATGCTCAGACCTTCTTAAAAACAAGTCAGAACGTGTGAAATATCACCCTGAACAAGCATGAAAATTTTCAGACAGATCGGACAAAATTTGCCTCTATAACAGTTAAAAAGGTGAAAATGATATGAATTAATGGCATGTTAAGCCAATAAGTGGTATTTTACTGCCCCCTGCTGTTTAAAATAGTCATTTTCTCATATTGGTATTGGTATCAGCCATGGTAAATCATGATAAATGATGGTGTGTCTGTGTGTCTGTGTGTGTGTGTGTGTGTGTGTGTGTGTGTGTGTGTGTGTGTGTGTGTGTGTGTGTGTGTGTGGTACAAATATAACAAAGGTTTTATTTTCCAACATGAAAACAAACATAACAGAGTGCTAGTGCACAAACAATAACCGACAATGATAATGGATGAGAGGGGAACTTAAATACACAGATCAAGACAAGGACAACAGGTGACGGTTATGATGATGAGGAGCAGGTGATGATGAGGAGGGTGATGAGGAGCAGGTGCAGGTGATGACGACAGATGGTGAATGTGATGAAGACAGAAGGTGAATGTGATGAAGGTGAATGTGACACCAATATCACTGAAACATTTGTGTGTGTGTGTGTGTGTGTGTGTGTGTGTAGCATTATTGTGTGTAGCATATGTAGCAAGTATGCATTATTGAGTTAACATGGAAACACTGGTTTGCTTTAGTGCAGAAAACTGGTCAAAATCATGAGGTTTAAAGTGAAAGTGAGCCAATAAGTGGTCTTCTACTGCCCACTGCTGGCCATTCTACTTATTAATTACATTTTTCCACATGTGCTTGCATTTATACTTGAATACACACTAAAAATCACTTATATAGCAATAACTATTATAACACAATCATATTTTGTCAGTGTTAATCACTTTATTTGCACTGACACTTCAAATAATTGCTAGTAATGTGGTAAATCATGGTAAATCATGGTTAACTATGCTGTGTGTGTGTGTGTGTGTGTGTGTGTGTGTGTGTGTGTGTGTGTGTGTGTGTGTGTGTGTGTGTGTGTGTGTAAGCATGCATTGAGTTAACATGGATAAACTGGTTTGCTTTAGTGCAGAAAACTGGTTTAAAGTGAAAGTGAGCCAATAAGTGGTCTTCTAGTGCCCTCTGCTGGCCATTCTACTTAATAATGAAATATTTTACATGTGCTTTTGCATTCATACTTGGACACACACAAAAAATCACGTATATAACTAACTATTATAACACAATAATATTTTGTCAGTGTTCATCACCTCATTTGCACTGACACTTCACATAATTGCTAGTAATGTGGTTAATCATGCTAGAAACATTGTAAATCATAGTAAATAATACTGAAATGAGGTGTATCAAGGTAAATCATGCTAGAATCCTAATAAATCATTCTGGAACATGGTATATGATAGTAAATCATGCTAGAATCATATTAAATAATTCTAGAATGTGGCAAATCGTTGTGGGAGGAGCCTATTTACTCAAATGGCTATAACTCAAGAAGTAAATGAGATATCTTCACCAAACTCAGTACACATGTGTATGGGTTCAATTTGAGGTCACAGTAAACAATTTTATGGAGATCGGACCATAGGTGGCGCTATAACTGTTAAAAAGCTTTAAAACCATATATATCCCATGGCAAATTGCCTGTATTGGCTGTAAATGGTCTTTTCCATCTATTATGTCAGTGGTTACATGCTTGCTAAATAAATCTTAATAACTTTTGATGCTTTTGTGCTTAAATGCCTTAAAGGCCTTAACTGCTTGAACCCCGATAAATGCTGCTTGCAGCTTTAATTAGGGGTTCAAGCACGAAGTGCTGAAACCCTATTGTAATTGTACTGATTTTTATTATTATTTTTCTTCTCCGCTAAAACGCATCGTGCAGCCCAAACCGTAAGAGCTGGAACCTTGAAACTTTGCCAGATGGTAGTACAAAAATCGAGGAGAGGTTCAGAGAGTATGACCCCGATTGGCCCATAGGTGGCGCTATAGCAACCAAAAGCGCGAAACTGTTCATAACTCCTAGACCGTATATCGTAGACTCAAGTGTCTTATATCATTGGAAAGCTGGATACTTGAAGAACAAAACGTATATCTCCGATTTCATTTCCGGTATGCAAATTTTTCCGCCATTTTGAATTTTGTTAAAAACCTACTTTTGCGAACTAGTCCTAGGTTTTTCGTCCGATCGGAACCAAACCAGTGCAGAAATGTTCTCTGGAGACTGAATATCAATAATTATCGAAAAAAAGTAGAAATTTCGATTCACGGTCGCTAAGGGGCGCCAAAATGTATGTTGTGGGAGGAGCCTATTGTACTAAAACAGCTATAACTCCAGAAGTAAATGAGGTATCTTCACCAAACTCGGTACGTATATGTAAGAGGTCAATCTGAGGTAACAGTAAAAAAATCGCGGCGATTGGCCACATGGTGGCGCTATAACATGAAAAAAAGATAAAACAGGCTATAACCACCTGACCATTAGTCCGATTGACTTGAAAATTGGTATGCAGTGTCTTGGTCCAAGGCCCCATGTATGTCTATGAGGACATTGGTGTATCTCAAAAAACATGGCCGCCATCGGCCAATGAAGTTTGAGCACCTATTAGACAAGGTTAACGGAGGCCAATCAGAACGAAACTCAGTGGGCATGTTCGGCTCAAGCCCCTAGAGGTCTGTAAGAATTTTGAAAGAAATCGGCCACTAGTTGGCGCTAACGAGTTTTACGGCTCTGTAATCACGTGGTGTTACAAATATCCACACAATATGCATATCATTTGATAGATCTCCTCATCCTGAACAACTTTGCCTCAAGAACCATTGCTGTCAATCAAACTGTTCATTAATTATTCATGAATATGTTAAAAACCTACTTTTGCGAACTAGTCCCTGGTTTTTCGCCCGATCGGAACCAGACCAGTCTAGGAAAATTCTCTGGACTCTCCTGATCAATAATTATCGAAAAAAAGTTGAACTTTTGAATTTTTCGTATGGCTATAATTGGGTCATAATGAAAATGGGTGTGGCAAAATGTACTCAAAAGCTTATAAATTCTAAACGAAAACTCAGAACTTCACGAAAATTGGTGAGCATATGTGCCATAATATTCTAAACAAGCATGCCAAATTTCATGTTGATCGGACCATAGCTGGCGCTATAACTGTTAAAAAGGTTTGAAAACTATATATTTCCTATGGTAAATTGCCTGTATTGGCTGTAAATGGACTTTTCCATCTATTATTTCAGTGTTTAAAAGCTTTCTAAATAAAACTTAATGTCTTAAATGCTTATGTGCTTAAAGGCCTTAAATGCTTGAACCCCGATAAATGCTGCTTGCAGCTTTAATTATTATTATTATTCTGCCGTAAAACGCATCGTGCAGCCCAAACCGTAAGAGCTGGAACCTTGAAACTTTGCCAGATGGTAGTACAAAAATCGAGGAGAGGTTCAGAGAATATGACCCCAATTGGCCCATAGGTGGCGCTATAGCAACCAAAAGCGCGAAACTGCTCATAACTCCTAGACCGTATAACGTAGACTCAAGTGTCTTATATCACTGGAAAGCTGGAAACCTGAAGGTCAAAACGTATATCTCCGATTTCACTTCCTGTATGCAAATTGTCCGCCATTTTGAATTTTGTTAAAAACCTACTTTTGCGAACTAGTCCTAGGTTTTTTGTCCAATTGGATCCAAACCAGTGCAGAAATGTTCTCTGGAGTCTGAATATCAATAATTATCGAAAAAAAGTCGAAATTTCGATTCCTGATCGCCAGGGGGTGATAAATTATTGTTGTGGGAGGAGCCTATTTTACTAAAATGGCTATAACTCGAGAAGGAAATTAGATATCCTCACCAAACTTGGTGCACATGTGTATGAGTTCAATCTGGGGTCACAGTAAAAAAATCGCGACGATTGATCACTAGGTGGCGCTATAACATGAAAAAAACATGAAAACGGCTATGACCACGTGACCGTTAGTCCGATTGACTTGAAAATTGGTATGCAGTGTCTTGGTCCAAGGTGCCATGTATGTCTATGAGGACATTGGCGTATCTCGAAAAACATGGCCGCCATCGACCAATGAAATTTGAGCACCTATTAGACAAGGTTAACGGAGGCCGATCGGAACGAAACTCGATGGGCATGTTCGACTCATGGCCCTAGAGGTCTGTAAGAGTTTTGAAAGAAATCGGCCACTAGTTGGCGCTAAAAAGTTTTATGGCTCTGTAATCACGTGGTGTTACACTTATCGTCACAAAATGCATATCATCTGATAGACCTGCTCATGCTGAACAACTTTGCCTCAAGAACTAATGCTGTCAATTAAACCGTTTATTAAATATTCGTAATTATGTTAAAAACCTACTTTTGCAAACTAGTCCTAGGTTTTTCGCCCGATCGAAACCAGACCAGTCTAGGACAATTCTCTGGACACTCTAGATGAATAATTATCAAAAAAAGTTGAACTTTTTCATGTAGATGGCTGTAATAGGGTCATTTAGAAAATGGGCGTGGCAAAAAAAACATTAAAAAGCCTATAAATCCTAAATGAAAACTCAGAACTTCACAAAAATTGGTGAGCATATGTGACATAACATCATTAACAAGCATGCCAATTTTCATGGAGATCGGACGATAGGTGGCGCTATAACTGCTAAAAAGCTTTAAAACCATATATTTCCTATGGTATTTCCTGTAAATGGTCTTTTTCATCTATTATGTCAGTAGTTACATTCTTGGTAAATAAAACTTAATCACTTTTGATGCTTTTGTGCTTAAAGGCCTTAACTGCTTGAACCCCGATAAATGCTGCTTGCAGCTTTAATTATTATTATTATTCTTCTGCCGTAAAACGCATCGTGCAGCCCAAACCGTAAGGGCTGGAGACTTGAAACTTTGCCAGATGGTAGTACAAAAATCGAGGAGAGGTTCAGAGATTATGACCCCGATTGGCCCATAGGTGGCGCTATAACAACCAAAAGCGCGAAACTGCTCATAACTCCTAGACCGTATGTCGTAGACTCAAGTGTCTTATATCATTGGAAAGCTGGAAACGTGATGAACAAAACGTATATCTCCGATTTCATTTCCGGTATGGAAATTTTTCCGCCATTTTGAATTTTGTCAAAAAACTATTTTTGCTAATTAGTCCTAGGTTTTTTGTCCAATCGGAACCAAACCAGTGCAGAAATGTTCTATGGAGTCTGACGATTAATAATTATCAAAAAAAAAATCGAAATTTCGATTCAAGGTCGCTAGGGGGCATAAAATAAACATTGTGGGAGGAGCCTATTTTACTAAAATGGCTATAACTCAAAAAGTAAATGAGATAGCTTAACCAAACTCGGTACACATGTGTATGGGTTCAGTCTGGGGTCACAGTAAAAAAATCGCGACGATTGAACAATAGGTGGCGCTATAACATGGAAAAAACATGAAAAGGGCTATAACCACCTGACCGTTAGTCCGATTGACTTGAAAATTGGTATGCAGTGTCTTGGCCCAAGGTGCCATATATGTCTATGAGGACATTGGCGTATCTCAAAAAACATGGCCGCCATTGGCCAATGAAGTTGAGCACCTATTAGACAAGGTTAACGGAGGCCGATCGGAACGAAACTCGATGGGCATGTTCATCTCATGGCCCTAGAGGTCTGTAAGAATTTTGAAAGAAATCGGCCACTAGTTGGCGCTAACGAGTTTTATGGCTCTGTAATCACGTGGTGTTACACTCATCCACACAATATGCATATCATTTGATAGATCTGCTCATGCTGAACAACTTTGCCTCAAGAACCATTGCTGTCAATCAAACCGTTCATTAAATATTCGTGAACATGTTAAAAACCTACTTTTGCGAACTAGTCCTAGGTTTTTCGCCCGATCGGAACCAGACCAGTCTAGGACAATTCTCTGGACTCTCTAGATCAATAATTATCGAAAAAAAGTTGAACTTTTGCATTTGGATGGCTGTAATAGGGTCATTTATAAAATGGGCGTGGCAAAATACATTAAAAATCCTATAAATCCTAAATGAAAACTCAGAACTTCACAAAAATTGGTGAGCATATGTGACATAACATCATTAACAAGCATGCCAAATTTTATGGAGATCGGACGATAGGTGGCGCTATAACTGTTAAAAAGCTTTAAAACCATATATTTCCTATGGTACATTGCCTGTATTGGCTGTAAATGGTCTTTTCCATCTATTATGTCAGTGGTTACATGCTTGCTAAATATAACCTGATAACTTTTGATGCTTTTGTGCTTAAAAACCCTTAAAGGCCTAATAGCTTGAACCCCGATAAATGCTGCTTGCAGCTTTAATTATTATTATTATTATTATTATTATTATTATTTTTCTTCTGCCGTAAAACTCATCGTGCAGCCCAAACCGTAAGAGCTGGAGCTTTGAAACTTTGCCAGATGGTAGTACAAAAATCGAGGAGAGGTTCAGAGAATATGACCCCAATTGGCCCATAGGTGGCGCTATAGCAACCAAAAGCGCGAAACTGCTCATAACTCCTAGACCGTATGACGTAGACTCAAGTGTCTTATATCACTGGAAAGCTGGAAACCTGAAGGTCAAAACGTATATCTCCGATTTCATTTCCTGTATGCAAATTGTCCGCCATTTTGAATTTAGTTAAAAACCTACTTTTGCGAACTAGTCCTAGGTTTTTTGTCCAATTGGATCCAAAACAGTACAGAAATGTTCTCTGGAGTCTGTATATCAATAATTATCGAAAAAAAGTAGAAATTTCGATTCCTGATCCCCAGGGGGTGATAAATTAATGTTGTGGGAGGAGCCTATTTTACTAAAATGGCTATAACTCGAGAATGAAATTAGATATCTTCACCAAACTTGGTCCACATGTGTATGAGTTCAATCTGGGGTCACAGTAAAAAAATCGCGACGATTGATCACTAGGTGGTGCTATAACATGAAAAAAACATGAAAACGGCTATGACCACGTGACCGTTAGTCCGATTGACTTGAAAATTGGTATGCAGTGTCTTGGTCCAAGGTGCCATGTATGTCTATGAGGACATTGGCGTATCTCGAAAAACATGGCCGCCATCGACCAATGAAATTTGAGCACCTATTAGACAAGGTTAACGGAGGCCGATCGGAACGAAACTCGATGGGCATGTTCGACTCATGGCCCTAGAGGTCTGTAAGAGTTTTGAAAGAAATCGGCCACTAGTTGGCGCTAACGAGTTTTATGGCTCTGTAATCACGTGGTGTTACACTTATCGTCACAAAATGCATATCATCTGATAGATCTGCTCATGCTGAACAACTTTGCCTCAAGAACTAATGCTGTCAATTAAACCGTTTATTAAATATTCGTAATTATGTTAAAAACCTACTTTTGCAAACTAGTCCTAGGTTTTTCGCCCGATCGAAACCAGACCAGTCTAGGACAATTCTCTGGACACTCTAGATCAATAATTATCAAAAAAAAGTTGAACTTTTGCATGTAGATGGCTGTAATAGGGTCATTTAGAAAAGGGGCGTGGCAAAAAAACACTAAAAAGCCTATAAATCCTAAATGAAAACTCAGAACTTCACAAAAATTGGTGAGCATATGTGACATAACATCATTAACAAGCATGCCAATTTTTATAGAGATCGGACCATAGGTGGCGCTATAACTGCTAAAAAGCTTTAAAACCATATATTTCCTATGGTATTTCCTGTAAATGGTCTTTTCCATCTACTATGTCAGTAGTTACATTCTTGCTAAATAAAACTTAATCACTTTTGATGCTTTTGTGCTTAAAGGCCTTAACTGCTTGAACCCCGATAAATGCTGCTTGCAGCTTTAATTATTATTAGGGGTTCAAGCATGAAATGCTGAAACCCTATTGTAATTGTAAGGATTTTTATTATTATTATTTTTCTTCTCCGCTAAAACGCATCGTGCAGCCCAAACCGTAAGTGCTAGAGACTTGAAACTTGGCCAGAAGGTAGTACAAAAATCGAGGAGAGGTTCAGAGAATATGACCCAGATTGGCCAATAGGTGGCGCTACAGCGCAAAAAACAAAAAAATTGCACATTTTTGCTTAAATCTCATTAACCGTTTGTCACAGACTCAAGTGTCTTATATCATTGGAATCCTTGGGACAAGGCAAACAAAATTGGCCTCAAGGATTTCATTTCCGGTATGCAAATTTTTCCGCCATTTTGGATTTTGTCCAAAACCTACTTTTGCGAACTAGTCCTAGGTTTTTCGCCCGATCGGAACCAAACCAGTGCAGAAATGTTGTCTGGAGTCTGAATATCAATAATTATTGAAAAAAAGTTGAAATTTCGATTCACGGTCACTAAGGGGCGCCAAAACGTTCGAAGAAGGCGGAGCCTATTTTACTAAAATGGCTATAACTCCAGAAGTAAATCAGGTATCTTCACCAAACTCGGTACACATGTGTAAGAGGTCAATCTGAGGTCACAGTAAAAAAATCGCGGCGATTGGCCACATGGTGGCGCTATAACATGACAAAAACATAAAACAGGCTATAACCACCTGACCGTTAGTCCGATTGACTTGAAAATTGGTATGCAGTGTCTTGGTCCAAGGTGCCATGTATGTGTATGAGGACATTGGCGTATCTTGAAAAACATGGCCGCCATCGGCCAATGAAGTTTGAGCACCTATTAGACAAGGTTAACGGAGGCCAATCGGAACGAAACTCGATGGGCATATTCGACTCATGGCCCTAGAGGTCTGTAAGAATTTTGAAAGAAATCGGCCACTAGTTGGCGCTAACGAGTTTTATGGCTCTGTAATCACGTGGTGTTACACTTATTGTCACAAAATGCATATCATTTGATAGACCTCCTCATCTTGAACAACTTTGCCTCTAGAACTATTGCTGTCAATCAAACAGTTCATTAAATATTCATGAATATGTTAAAAACCTACTTTTGCGAACTAGTCCTAGGTTTTTCGCCCGATCAGAACCAAACCAGTCTAGGACAATTCTCTGGACTCTCTAGATCAATAATTATCAAAAAAAAGTTGAACTTTTACATTTGGGTGGCTGTAACAGGGTCATTTAGAAAATGGGCGTGGCAAAATACACTAAAAAGCCTATAAATCCTAAATGAAAACTCAGAACTTCACAAAAATTGGTGAGCATATGTACAATAACATCATTAACAAGCATGAACAATGTTATGGACATCGGATGATAGGTGGCGCTATAACTGTTAAAAAGCTTTAAAACCATGTATTTCCTATGGTAAAATGCCTGTATTGGCTGTAAATTGACTTTTCCATCTATTATTTCAGTGGTTAAAAGATTTCTAAATAAATTTTAATGTCTTAAATGCTTATGTGCTTAAAGGCCTTAAATGCTTGAACCCCGATAAATGCTGCTTGCAGCTTTAATTATTATTATTATTATTATTATTCCGCCGTAAAACGCATCGTGCAGCCCAAACCGTAAGAGCTGGAACTTTGAAACTTTGACAGATGGTAGTACAAAAATCGAGGAAAGGTTCAGAGATTATGACCCCGATTGGCCCATAGGTGGCGCTATAACAACCAAAAGCGCGAAACTGCTCATAACTCCTAGACCGTATGTCGTAGCCTCAAGTGTCTTATATCATTGGAAAGCTGGACGCCTGACGAACAAAACGTATATCTCCGATTTCATTTCCGCCATGATAGATTTTCCGCCATTTTGAATTTTGTCAAAAATCTACTTTTGCAAACTAGTCCCTGGTTTTTTGCCCGATTGGAACCAAACTAGTGCAGAAATGTTCTCTGGAGACTGAATATCAATAATTATCGAAAAAAAGTGGAAATTTCGATTCACGGTCGCAAAGGGGCGCCAAAACGTACGTTGTGGGAGGGGCCTATTTTACTAAAATGGCTATAACTCCCGATGTAAATGAGGTATCTTCACCAAACTTGGTACACATGTGTATGAGCTTACTCTGGGGTCACAGTAAAAAAATCGCGACGATTGGCCTCATGGTGGCGCTATAAAATGAAAAAAACATAAAACAGGCTATAACCACCTGACCGTTAGTCCGATTGACTTGAAAATTGGTATGCAGTGTCTTGGTCCAAGGTGCCATGTATGTGTATGAGGACATTGGCGTATCTCAAAAAACATGGCCGCCATCGGCCAACGAAGTTTGAGCACCTATTAGACAAGGTTAACGGAGGCCGATCGGAACGAAACTCAATGGGCATGTTCGGCTCATGGCCCTAAAGGTCTGTAAGAATTTTGAAAGAAATCGGCCACTAGTTGGCGCTAACGAGTTTTATGGCTCTGTAATCACGTGGTGTTACAAATATCCACACAATATGCATATCATTTGATAGATCTCCTCATCCTGAACAACTTTGCCTCAAGAACCATTGCTGTCAATCAAACTGTTCATTAATTATTCATTAATATGTTAAAAACCTACTTTTGCGAACTAGTCCTAGGTTTTTTGCCCGATCGGAACCAGACCAGTCTAGGACAATTCTCTGGACTCTCTAGATCAATAATTATCAAAAAAAAAGTTGAACTTTTGCATTTGGATGGCTGTAATAGGGTAATTTATAAAATGGGCGTGTCAAAATACATTAAAAAGCCTATAAATCCTAAATAAAAACTCAGAACTTCACAAAAATTGGTCAGCATATGTGACATAACATCATTAACAAGCATGCCAAAAATTCTATGGAGATCGGACGATAGGTGGCGCTATAACTGTTAAAAAGCTTTAAAATCATATATTTCCTATGGTAAACTGCCTGTATTGGCTGTAAATGGTCTTTTCCATCTCTGATCATATAATTTTCATATCATAATGTTCAAAACTAGTGCAATACAATTCTCTGGACTCACTAGATCAATAATTGTCAGAAAAAGTTGAACTACTTCATTTGGATAGCTATAATAGGTTCACTTCAAAATCTGGCCTTTACCAAGTGTCCCCGAAAGCCTATATCTCTTTAATCAATGCTCAGACCTTCTTAAAAACAAGTCAGAACGTGTGAAATATCACCCTGAACAAGCATGAAAATTTTCAGACAGATCGGACAAAATTTGCCTCTATAACAGTTAAAAAGGTGAAAATGATATGAATTAATGGCATGTTAAGCCAATAAGTGGTATTTTACTGCCCCCTGCTGTTTAAAATAGTCATTTTCTCATATTGGTATTGGTATCAGCCATGGTAAATCATGATAAATGATGGTGTGTGTGTGTGTGTGTGTGTGTGTGTGTGTGTGTGTGGTACAAATATAACAAAGGTTTTATTTTCCAACATGAAAACAAACATAACAGAGTGCTAGTGCACAAACAATAACCGACAATAATAATGGATGAGAGGGGAACTTAAATACACAGATCAAGACAAGGACAACAGGTGACGGTTATGATGATGAGGAGCAGGTGATGAGGAGGAGGGTGATGAGGAGCAGGTGCAGGTGATGACGACAGATGGTGAATGTGATGAAGACAGAAGGTGAATGTGATGAAGGTGAATGTGACACCAATATCACTGAAACATTTGTGTGTGTGTGTGTGTGTGTGTGTGTGTAGCATTATTGTGTGTAGCATATGTAGCAAGTATGCATTATTGAGTTAACATGGAAACACTGGTTTGCTTTAGTGCAGAAAACTGGTCAAAATCATGAGGTTTAAAGTGAAAGTGAGCCAATAAGTGGTCTTCTACTGCCCTCTGCTGGCCATTCTACTTATTAATTAAAATTTTCCACATGTGCTTGCATTTATACTTGAATACACACTAAAAATCACTTATATAGCAATAACTATTATAACACAATCATATTTTGTCAGTGTTAATCACTTTATTTGCACTGACACTTCAAATAATTGCTAGTAATGTGGTAAATCATGGTAAATCATGGTTAACTATGCTGTGTGTGTGTGTGTGTGTGTGTGTGTGTGTGTGTGTGTGTGTGTGTGTGTGTGTGTGTGTGTGTGTGTAAGCATGCATTGAGTTAACATGGATAAACTGGTTTGCTTTAGTGCAGAAAACTGGTTTAAAGTGAAAGTGAGCCAATAAGTGGTCTTCTACTGCCCTCTGCTGGCCATTCTACTTTAATGAAATATTTCAACATGTGCTTGCATTCATACTTGAATACACACTAAAAAAATCACTTATATAGCAATAACTATTATAACACAATCATATTTTGTCAGTGTTAATCACTTTATTTGCACTGACACTTCAAATAATTGCTAGTAATGTGATAAATCAGGCTAGAAACATGGTAAATCAAAGTAAATAATACTAGATTGTCGTTTATCTCATGGTAAATAATACTAGAACGTGGTATATCATGGTAAATCATGGTTAACTATGCTGTGTGTGTATGTGTGTGTGTGTGTGTGTGTGTGTGTAAGCATGCATTGAGTTAACATGGAAAAACTGGTTTGCTTTAGTGCAGAAAACTGGTTTAAAGTGAAAGTGAGCCAATAAGTGGTCTTCTAGTGCCCTCTGCTGGCCATTCTACTTAATAATGAAATATTTTACATGTGCTTTTGCATTCATACTTGGACACACACTAAAAATCACGTATATAACTAACTATTATAACACAATAATATTTTGTCAGTGTTCATCACCTCATTTGCACTGACACTTCACATAATTGATAGTAATGTGGTTAATCATGCTAGAAACATTGTAAATCATAGTAAATAATACTGAAATGAGGTGTATCAAGGTAAATCATGCTAGAATCCTAATAAATCATTCTGGAACATGGTATATGATAGTAAATCATGCTAGAATCATATTAAATAATTCTAGAATGTGGCAAATCGTTGTGGGAGGAGCCTATTTTACTCAAATGGCTATAACTCAAGAAGTAAATGAGATATCTTCACCAAACTCAGTACACATGTGTATGGGTTCAATTTGAGGTCACAGTAAACAATTTTATGGAGATCGGACCATAGGTGGCGCTATAACTGTTAAAAAGCTTTAAAACCATATATATCCCATGGCAAATTGCCTGTATTGGCTGTAAATGGTCTTTTCCATCTATTATGTCAGTGGTTACATGCTTGCTAAATAAATCTTAATAACTTTTGATGCTTTTGTGCTTAAATGCCTTAAAGGCCTTAACTGCTTGAACCCCGATAAATGCTGCTTGCAGCTTTAATTAGGGGTTCAAGCACGAAGTGCTGAAACCCTATTGTAATTGCTCTGATTTTTATTATTATTATTTTCCCCTAAAACGCATCGTGCAGCCCAAACCGTAAATGCTGGAGACTTGAAACTCAGCCAAATGGTAGTCCTCAATTTGGGGAGAACCTATCAAAGTATGACCCCGATTGGCCAATAGGTGGCGCTATAGCAAGCAAAAGTATGAAATCAGCCATAACTCCTAGACGGTTTGTCATAGAATCAAGTGTCTTATATCACTGTAATCCTTGGCTCAAGACGGTCAAAACGTATATCTCCGATTTCATTTCCGCCCAGGAAAATTTTCCGCCATTTTGAATTTTGTCAAAAACCTACTTTTGCGAACTAGTCCTAGGTTTTTCGTCCGATCGGAACCAAACCAGTGCAGAAATGTTCTCTGGAGCCTGAATATCAATAATTATCGAAAAAAAGTTGAAATTTCAATTAACGGTCGCTAGGGGGCGCCAAAACGTACGTTGTGGGAGGAGCCTATTTTACTAAAACGGCTATAACTCGAGAAATAAATGAGGTATCTTCACCAAACTCGGTACACATGTGTAATAGTTCAATCTGGGGTCACAGTAAAAAAATCGCGACGATTGAACACTAGGTGGCGCTATAACATGAAAAAAACATAAAAAAGGCTATAACCACCTGACCGTTTGTCCGATTGACTTGAAAATTGGT
Organism: Rutilus rutilus; assembly: GCF_951802725.1. Taxonomy (NCBI): domain Eukaryota; kingdom Metazoa; phylum Chordata; class Actinopteri; order Cypriniformes; family Leuciscidae; genus Rutilus; species Rutilus rutilus. Next base: position 8,825,238 of record NC_140218.1, on the reverse strand, counting down.
ATGCAGTGTCTTGGTCCAAGGTGCCATGTATGTTTATGAGGACATTGGTGTATCTCGAAAAACATGGCCGCCATCGGCCAATGAAGTTTGAGCACCTATTAGACAAGGTTAACGAAGTCCGATCAGAACGAAACTCGGTGGGCATGTTTGGCTCAAGCCCCTAGAGGTCTGTAAGAATTTTGAAAGAAATCGGCCACTAGTTGGCGCTAACGAGTTTTAAGGCTCTGTAATCACGTGGTGTAACAAATTTCGTCACAAAATGCATTATCATTTGATAGACCTCCTCATCCTGAACAACTTTGCCTCAAGAACCATTGCTGTCAATCAAACAGTTCATTAAATATTCATGAATATGTTAAAAACCTACTTTTGCGAACTAGTCCCTGGTTTTTCGCCCGATCGGAACCAGACCAGTCTAGGACAATTCTCTGGACTCTCTAGATCAATAATTATCAAAAAAAAGTTGAACTTTTGCATTTGGATGGCTGTAATAGGGTCATTTATAAAATGGGCGGGGCAAAATAAATAAAAAAGCCTATAAATCATAAATAAAAACTCAGAACTTCACAAAAATTGGTTAACATATGTGAAATAACATCATTAACAAGCATGCCAAATTTTATGGAGATCGGACCAAAGGTGGCGCTATAACTGTTAAAAAGCTTTAAAACCATATATTTCCTATGGTAAATGGTCTTTTTCATCTATTATGTCAGTAGTTACATGCTTGCTAAATAAATCTTAATAACTTTTGATGCTTTTATGCTTAAAGGTCTTAAAGGCCTTAATTGCTTGAACCCCGATAAATGCTGCTTGCAGCTTTAATTATTATTATTATTATTCTTCTGCCGTAAAACGCATCGTGCAGCCCAAACCGTAAGGGCTGGAGACTTGAAACTTTGCCAGATGGTAGTACAAAAATCGAGGAAAGGTTCAGAGATTATGACCCCGATTGGCCCATAGGTGGCGCTATAGCAACCAAAAGCGCGAAACTGCTCATAACTCCTAGACCGTATGTCGTAGACTCAAGTGTCTTATATCATTGGAAAGCTGGAAACGTGATGAACAAAACGTATATCTCCGATTTCATTTCCGGTATGGAAATTTTTCCGCCATTTTGAATTTTGTCAAAAAACAACTTTTGCTAATTAGTCCTAGGTTTTTTGTCCGATCGGAACCAATCCAGTGCAGAAATGTTCTTTGGAGTCTGACGATCAAGAATTATCAAAAAAAAATTCGAAATTTCGATTCAAGGTCGCTAGGGGGCATAAAATAAACATTGTGGGAGGAGCCTATTTTACAAAAATGGCTATAACTCAAAAAGTCAATGACATAGCTTAACCAAACTCGGTACACATGTGTATGGGTTCAGTCTGGGGTCACAGTAAAAAAATCGCGACGATTGAACAATAGGTGGCGCTATAACATGGAAAAAACATGAAAAGGGCTATAACCACCTGACCATTAGTCCGATTGACTTGAAAATTGGTATGCAGTGTCTTGGCCCAAGGTGCCATGTATGTCTATGAGGACATTGGCGTATCTCAAAAAACATGGCCGCCATTGGCCAATGAAGTTGAGCACCTATTAGACAAGGTTAACGGAGGCCGATCGGAACGAAACTCGATGGGCATGTTCGACTCATGGCCCTAGAGGTCTGTAAGAATTTTGAAAGAAATCGGCCACTAGTTGGCGCTAACGAGTTTTATGGCTCTGTAATCACGTGGTGTTACACTCATCCACACAATATGCATATCATTTGATAGATCTGCTCATGCTGAACAACTTTGCCTCAAGAACCATTGCTGTCAATCAAACCGTTTATTAAATATTTGTAAACATGTTAAAAACCTACTTTTGCGAACTAGTCCTAGGTTTTTCGCCCGATCGGAACCAAACCAGTCTAGGACAATTCTCTGGACTCTCTAGATCAATAATTATCGAAAAAAAGTTGAACTTTGGCATGTGGGTGGCTGTAACAGGGTCATTTAGAAAAGGGGCGTGGCAAAATACACTAAAAAGCCTATAAATCCCAAATGAAAACTCAGAACTTCACCAAAATTGATGAGCATATGTGTCCGAACATGGCGAGGAAGCATGCAGAGTTTCATGGAGATCGGACCATAGGTGGCGCTATAACTGGCAAAAAGCCTTCATTCTTATTAGGGGTTCAAGCATGAAATGCTGAAACCCTATTGTAATTGTAAGGATTCGTAAAACGCATCGTGCAGGACAAACCGTAAGGCCTAGAGACTTGAAACCTGGCCAGATGGTAGGCCTCAATTTGGGGACAACCTATCAGAGTATGACCCCGATTGGCCCATAGGTGGCGCTACAGCAACCAAAAGTTCAAAATCGCCCATAACTCTTAGACCGTTTGTCCCAGGATCAAGTGTCTTATATCGTTGGAATCCTTGGCTCAAGGCGGACAAAATGGCTATCTCCGATTTGGATGTAGGCAGGGAAAAATTTCTGCTATGTCGCATTTTGTCCAAAACCTACTTTTGCGAACTAGTCCCTGGTTTTTCGCCCGATCGGAACCAAACCAGTCTAGGACAATTCTCTGGACTCTCTAGATCAATAATTATCGAAAAAAAGTTGAACTTTGGCATGTGGGTGGCTGTAACAGGGTCATTTAGAAAAGGGGCGTGGCAAAATACACTAAAAAGCCTATAAATCCCAAATGAAAACTCAGAACTTCACCAAAATTGATGAGCATATGTGTCCGAACATGGCGAGGAAGCATGCAGAGTTTCATGGAGATCGGACCATAGGTGGCGCTATAACTGGCAAAAAGCCTTCATTCTTATTAGGGGTTCAAGCATGAAATGCTGAAACCCTATTGTAATTGTAAGGATTCGTAAAACGCATCGTGCAGGACAAACCGTAAGGCCTAGAGACTTGAAACCTGGCCAGATGGTAGGCCTCAATTTGGGGACAACCTATCAGAGTATGACCCCGATTGGCCCATAGGTGGCGCTACAGCAACCAAAAGTTCAAAATCGCCCATAACTCTTAGACCGTTTGTCCCAGGATCAAGTGTCTTATATCGTTGGAATCCTTGGCTCAAGGCGGACAAAATGGCTATCTCCGATTTGCTTGCCCTTCAGGCGCCAATTTCGAGTAAATTGCATTTTTTTGAAAAACCTATTTTTGCGAACTTCTCCTAGGTTTTTGGCCCGATCGGAACCAAACCACTGCAAGAATATTCTCTGGAGTCTGACAATCAATAATCATCCAAAAAATTCAAAATTTCAATTAACGGTCGATAAGGGGAACCAAAATATTTGATGGCACCAGGGCCACTTTTACTAAAACGGTTATAAATTGTGAACGGAAAGAGATTTTTTTTCCTAAACTTGGGATACATCTTCCTGAGCTCAACCTGAGATCACTTGAAAAAAAATCGCAACAATTGACCACTTGGTGGCACTATAAAACGGTTATAACTTGTGAACGGAAAGAGATATTTTCGCAAAACTTGGGACACATGTTCATGAGCTCATTCTGAGGTCACGTGAAAAAAAAAATCATGACAATTGGCCACTTGGTGGCACTATAAAATGGTTATAACTTGTGAGCGGAAATAGATATTTTCGCTAAACTTGGGACACATGTTCATAAGCTCAATCTGAGTTGACATGAAAAAAATCGTGACAATTGGCCACTTGGTGGGTCTATAACAGTGAAAAAAATCATGAAAATAGCTATAAGCGCACCCAACTGTTAGTCTACTGAAAAATTGGCACGCAGTGTCTTTGTCCGGGGTGCCATGATAGTCTATGAGAACATTGGTGTATCTCAAAAAACTCAGTATACGTCATTGGCACAATGCCTTGAAGGAGCCTTAGAAGTTTCAAGCCAGTGTTTTTTCACAGGAGTGACCTCCTAAGACTCCTGAATCCTTGCCGAGTCCAACAATACCAAACATGCCAGGTTTCGCCTTATGGTTTTTGTAAGTGTCATTTAGAGCTTTAAAAAATTGTGTTTATCTTCAAAGCCGTTAGTCCGATCGAGACAACAACAAAAAAACAAAGGAAATTTGAAAACATAGGTAAATAGCTACACAATAACGCCAAAATGTTAAAATTATGATAGGAACTGACAAAAAAAAGAATTAAATCCAATCAATTTCACACATGGATCATTTTGATGCTCTCACATGTTTGAAACAAACAATGATGGATTGTCATGAAATTTGTTTTGAATTGGGACTGGCGAATCCCCGTCCATACTGTCAATGACCACTATTCGTCACTATTCACTGCGTCATCATTGCACGCGCCAGACGGAGTATCCTGAATAAAAAACATCTCGCGTAGAAGATTCAGGCTGTTTCTCAATTCCAAGAACGCAGAGAACGGACTTGTGTTCTCGTGGAGACCGGTCTTGCCAAGCTTCCTTGGAAGAACGAACTCGGAACCGGCCGCAATGACTTCTGGGATACCAGGCGAGTACTAGCTCAAGTCTGCATTCGATGCATCCTCGGTATCAAGAACACATCCGGGTTCTTTCATGCGTCCTCTGTACTTGCGTTCTTGAGAATTGGGTTTGAACTTCGACGGTTAATGATGACGTAAAACGAAAACACAAGGACACAAGATCGCTGAAGAACGCATATTGAGAAACACCCTAAGTCACGGCAGTTTCCTGCGACGCCGCTATGACGACCAGGTACTATTGTGGAGGTACTATCTGCAATGGAAAACGGAGCGAAAAGCGAGCCGAGCCGAGTCGAGTTGAGTTGAGCTGGTACTAGTAATGGAAAAGCGCCAAAAGTCTCACCTTTCAAATGTAGTCGTTTTTTAGAGACATTTAAACAATAAATACCGTTTTGTGACTATTTAATGTGTCTGACAGATCGATGTAGACTCAAGGCTCAGTTAAAGCTGCTCGTGAACCGATCATCTCTTCCTTCTAGTTAATTTATAGCATTAAAATAAACATGAATGAACATAAAAGGAATGTTGTTTTAAAGACGTCAGTACACTTTGTTTTTCAAATTTAAATCCTCCAAAATTAATCTACTAACTCTCCTGACTGCTTTGTGGGACAAAATGGCGGATTATGATTAGTCAGATCGCCTGTCAATCAAACTCCCTGCGAAGGGTCAATTGAGAATGCCCGTGCGCACAATCCTGATCTAATCGACAACTTTGCAGTTGCACATAGGAAAACCCGGAAAATCCTGCTATAATGTAAGAGAGCATCTTTTTTATGTATTTGGACCTAGGCCTAACAATGTGTTATGGTGCACTGTCACCAGTGTTTTTGTTTTTTTGTTTTTTTGGTGAGCGAAAGCTCCTCCTGATTTTGTTAGTCATCTCATCTCTTATATGCTGTGTATGATCATATCCTGCCCTATTCATGGTAGCCTACTCGCAAACATTGTGTCATCAATGTCATGAATTGCGTCATCAAGGGGCCTGCCTTGATAATCCTATTTAAGGGCCTGGTGTTGGCTCGTTACGCCACTGAATATAATTGTCTAAACTCCTTATCAAAATTACATATTTACAACAAATTTGACACATATATATGGGCACACTTTGAGTACTACTAATAAAAGTGGTGGAGATCAGGCAAGACTGTAAAAAGACTCAGGCAAAAAGGTGCTATAACTGTAAAAACACTTTAAAAACACTTTAAAACCACTTTAAAACCATATATTGTTGTGGGAGGAGCCTATTTTACTAAAATGGCTATAACTCGAAAAGGAAATGAGATATCTTCACCAAACTTGGTGCACATGTGTATGAGTTCAATCTGGGGTCACAGTAAAAAAATCGCGACGATTGATCACTAGGTGGCGCTATAACATGAAAAAAACATGAAAAGGGCTCTGACTACCTGACCGTTAGTCCGATTGACTTGAAAATTGGTATGCAGTGTCTTGGTCCAAGGTGAAATGTATGTCTATGAGGACATTGGCGTATCTCAAAAAACATGGCCGCCATCGACCAATGAAATTGAAACACCTATTACAGTCGTGGCCAAAAGTTTTGAGAATTACATAAATATTGGAAATTGGAAAAGTTGCTGCTTAAGGTTTTATAATAGCAATTTGCATATACTCCAGAATGTTATGAGCAGTGATCAGATGAATTGCATAGTCCTTCTTTGCCATGAAAATTCCACGATAAACTTCAAGGAAAGAGGTTCAATTCTTGTTAAGAAGGCTTCAGGGCGTCCAAGAAAGTCCAGGATCGTCTCCTAAAGAGGATTCAGCTGCGGGATCGGAGTGCCACCAGTGCAGAGCTTGCTCAGGAATGGCAGCAGGCAGGTGTGAGCGCATCTGCACGCACAGTGAGGCGAAGACTTTTGGAAGATGGCCTGGTGTCAAGAAGGGCAGCAAAGAAGCCACTTCTCTCCAAAAAAAAAACATCAGGGACAGATTGATCTTCTGCAGAAAGTATGGTGAATGGACTGCTGAGGACTGGGGCAAAGTCATATTCTCCGATGAAGCCTGTTTCCGATTGTCTGGGGCATCTGGAAAAAGGCTTGTCCGGAGAAGAAAAGGTGAGCGCTACCATCAGTCCTGTGTCATGCCAACAGTAAAGCATCCTGAGACCATTCATGTGTGGGGTTGCTTCTCATCCAAGGGAGTGGGCTCACTTACAATTTTGCCCAAAAACACAGCCATGAATAAAGAATGGTACCAAAACACCCTCCAACAGCAACTTCTTCCAACAATCCAACAACAGTTTGGTGAAGAACAATGCATTTTCCAGCACGATGGAGCACCGTGCCATAAGGCAAAAGTCATAACTAAGTGGCTCGAGGACCAAAATGTTGAAATTTTGGGTCCATGGCCTGGAAAATCCCCAGATCTTAATCCCATTGAGAACTTGTGGTCAATCCTCAAGAGGCGGGTGGACAAACAAAAACCCACTAATTCTGACAAACTCCAAGAAGTGATTATGAAAGAATGGGTTGCTATCAGTCAGGATTTGGCCCAGAAGTTGATTGAGAGCATGCCCAGTCGAATTGGAGAGGTCCTAAAAAAGAAGGGCCAACACTGCAAATACTGACTCTTTGCATAAATGTCATGTAATTGTCAATAAAAGCCTTTGAAACATATAAAGTGCTTGTAATTATATTTCAGTACATCACAGAAACAACTGAAAAAAAGATCTAAAAGTAGTTTAGCAGCAAACTTTGTGAAAACTAATATTTGTGTCATTCTCAAAACTTTTGGCCACGACTGTAGACAAGGTTAACGGAGGCCGATCGGAATAAAACTCGGTAGGCATGTTCGAATCATGGCTCTAGATGTCTATAAGAATTTTGAAAGAAATCAGCCACTAGTTGGCGCTAGAGAGTTTTTTGGCTTGCTAAATTAAACTTAATAACTTTTGATGCTTTTGTGCTTAAAGGCCTTAAATGCTTGAACCCCGATAAATGCTGCTTGCAGCTTTAATTATTAGGGGTTCAAGCACGAAGTGCTGAAACCCTATTGTAATTGTAAGGATTTTTATTATTAGGGGTTCAAGCACGAAGTGCTGAAACCCTATTGTAATTGTAAGGATTTTTAGGGGTTCAAGCATGAAATGCTGAAACCCTATTGTAATTGTGCTGATTTTTATTAGGGGTTCAAGCACGAAGTGCTGAAACCCTATTGTAATTGTGCTGATTTTTATTATTAGGGGTTCAAGCATGAAATGCTGAAACCCTATTGTAATTGTGCTGATTTTTATTATTATTATTATTATTCTTCCCTAAAACGCATCGTGCAGCCCAAACCGTAAGGCCTAGAGACGTGAAACTCGGTCAGATGGTAGTAGTCTTGCTCGCTACTCAGATACCCGGACTCGTCCCAATCGGCCAGATGGTGGCGCTACAGCGCAAAAAACAAAAAAATTGCACATTTTTGCTTAAATCTCATTAACCGTTTGTCACAGACTCAAGTGTCTTATATCATTGGAATCCTTGGGTCAAGCCGAACAAAACTGGCCTCAAGGATTTCATTTCCGGTATGCAAATTTTTCCGCCATTTTGGATTTTGTCCAAAACCTACTTTTGCGAACTAGTCCTAGGTTTTTTGCCCGATCGGAACCAAACCAGTGCAGAAATGTTCTCTGGAGTCTGAATATCAATAATTATCGAAAAAAAGTTGAAATTTCGATTCACGGTCACTAAGGGGCGCCAAAACGTTCGAAGAAGGCGGAGCCTATTTTACTAAAATGGCTATAACTCCAGAAGTAAATGAGGTATCTTCACCAAACTCGGTACACATGTGTAAGAGATCAATCTGAGGTCACAGTAAAAAAACCGCGGTGATTGACCACATGGTGGCGCTATAACATGACAAAAACATAAAACAGGCTATAACCACCTGACCATTAGTCCGATTGACTTGAAAATTGGTATGCAGTGTCTTGGTCCAAGGTGCCATGTATATCTATGAGGACATTGGTGTATCTCGAAAAACATGGCCGCCATCGGCCAATGAAGTTTGAGCACCTATTAGACAAGGTTAACGGAGGCCAATCGGAACGAAACTCGATAGGCATATTCGACTCATGGCCCTAGAGGTCTGTAAGAATTTTGAAAGAAATCGGCCACTAGTTGGCGCTAACGAGTTTAATGGCTCTGTAATCACGTGGTGTTACACTTATTGTCACAAAATGCATATCATTTGATAGATCTGCTCATGCTGAACAACTTTGCCTCAAGAACCATTGCTGTCAATCAAACCGTTCATTAAATATTTGTAATTATGTTAAAAACCTACTTTTGCGAACTAGTCCTAGGTTTTTCGCCCGATCGGAACCAAAAAAGTCTAGGACAATTCTATGGACTCTCCTGATCAATAATTATCGAAAAAAAAGTTGAACTTTAGCATTTTTCGCATGGGTATATTGGGTCATAAAGAAAATGGGCGTGGCAAAATGCACTCAAAAGCCTATAAATCCTAAACGAAAACTCAGAACTTCAAAAAAATTGGTGAGCATATGTGCCATAACATTCTAAACAAGCATGTAAAATTTCATGAAGATCGGACGATAGGTGGCACTATAACTGTTAAAAAGCTTTGAAAACCATATATTTCCTATGGTAAATTGTCTGTTTTGGCTGTAAATGGTCTTTTCCATCTATTATTTCAGTGGTTAAAAGCTTTCCAAATAAAACTTAATGTCTTAAATGCTTATGTGCTTAAAGGCCTTAAATGCTTGAACCCCGATAAATGCTGCTTGCAGCTTTAATTATTATTATTATTATTATTATTATTCCGCCGTAAAACGCATCGTGCAGCCCAAACCGTAAGAGCTGGAACTTTGAAACTTTGACAGATGGTAGTACAAAAATCGAGGAAAGGTTCAGAGATTATGACCCCGATTGGCCCATAGGTGGCGCTATAACAACCAAAAGCGCGAAACTGCTCATAACTCCTAGACCGTATGTCGTAGCCTCAAGTGTCTTATATCATTGGAAAGCTGGACGCCTGACGAACAAAACGTATATCTCCGATTTCATTTCCGCCATGATAGATTTTCCGCCATTTTGAATTTTGTCAAAAATCTACTTTTGCAAACTAGTCCCTGGTTTTTTGCCCGATTGGAACCAAACTAGTGCAGAAATGTTCTCTGGAGACTGAATATCAATAATTATCGAAAAAAAGTGGAAATTTCGATTCACGGTCGCAAAGGGGCGCCAAAACGTACGTTGTGGGAGGGGCCTATTTTACTAAAATGGCTATAACTCCCGATGTAAATGAGGTATCTTCACCAAACTTGGTACACATGTGTATGAGCTTACTCTGGGGTCACAGTAAAAAAATCGCGACGATTGGCCTCATGGTGGCGCTATAAAATGAAAAAAACATAAAACAGGCTATAACCACCTGACCGTTAGTCCGATTGACTTGAAAATTGGTATGCAGTGTCTTGGTCCAAGGTGCCATGTATGTGTATGAGGACATTGGCGTATCTCAAAAAACATGGCCGCCATCGGCCAACGAAGTTTGAGCACCTATTAGACAAGGTTAACGGAGGCCGATCGGAACGAAACTCAATGGGCATGTTCGGCTCATGGCCCTAAAGGTCTGTAAGAATTTTGAAAGAAATCGGCCACTAGTTGGCGCTAACGAGTTTTATGGCTCTGTAATCACGTGGTGTTACAAATATCCACACAATATGCATATCATTTGATAGATCTCCTCATCCTGAACAACTTTGCCTCAAGAACCATTGCTGTCAATCAAACTGTTCATTAATTATTCATTAATATGTTAAAAACCTACTTTTGCGAACTAGTCCTAGGTTTTTTGCCCGATCGGAACCAGACCAGTCTAGGACAATTCTCTGGACTCTCTAGATCAATAATTATCAAAAAAAAAGTTGAACTTTTGCATTTGGATGGCTGTAATAGGGTAATTTATAAAATGGGCGTGTCAAAATACATTAAAAAGCCTATAAATCCTAAATAAAAACTCAGAACTTCACAAAAATTGGTCAGCATATGTGACATAACATCATTAACAAGCATGCCAAAAATTCTATGGAGATCGGACGATAGGTGGCGCTATAACTGTTAAAAAGCTTTAAAATCATATATTTCCTATGGTAAACTGCCTGTATTGGCTGTAAATGGTCTTTTCCATCTCTGATCATATAATTTTCATATCATAATGTTCAAAACTAGTGCAATACAATTCTCTGGACTCACTAGATCAATAATTGTCAGAAAAAGTTGAACTACTTCATTTGGATAGCTATAATAGGTTCACTTCAAAATCTGGCCTTTACCAAGTGTCCCCGAAAGCCTATATCTCTTTAATCAATGCTCAGACCTTCTTAAAAACAAGTCAGAACGTGTGAAATATCACCCTGAACAAGCATGAAAATTTTCAGACAGATCGGACAAAATTTGCCTCTATAACAGTTAAAAAGGTGAAAATGATATGAATTAATGGCATGTTAAGCCAATAAGTGGTATTTTACTGCCCCCTGCTGTTTAAAATAGTCATTTTCTCATATTGGTATTGGTATCAGCCATGGTAAATCATGATAAATGATGGTGTGTGTGTGTGTGTGTGTGTGTGTGTGTGTGTGTGTGTGTGTGTGTGTGTGGTACAAATATAACAAAGGTTTTATTTTCCAACATGAAAACAAACATAACAGAGTGCTAGTGCACAAACAATAACCGACAATAATAATGGATGAGAGGGGAACTTAAATACACAGATCAAGACAAGGACAACAGGTGACGGTTATGATGATGAGGAGCAGGTGATGAGGAGGAGGGTGATGAGGAGCAGGTGCAGGTGATGACGACAGATGGTGAATGTGATGAAGACAGAAGGTGAATGTGATGAAGGTGAATGTGACACCAATATCACTGAAACATTTGTGTGTGTGTGTGTGTGTGTGTGTGTGTAGCATTATTGTGTGTAGCATATGTAGCAAGTATGCATTATTGAGTTAACATGGAAACACTGGTTTGCTTTAGTGCAGAAAACTGGTCAAAATCATGAGGTTTAAAGTGAAAGTGAGCCAATAAGTGGTCTTCTACTGCCCTCTGCTGGCCATTCTACTTATTAATTAAAATTTTCCACATGTGCTTGCATTTATACTTGAATACACACTAAAAATCACTTATATAGCAATAACTATTATAACACAATCATATTTTGTCAGTGTTAATCACTTTATTTGCACTGACACTTCAAATAATTGCTAGTAATGTGGTAAATCATGGTAAATCATGGTTAACTATGCTGTGTGTGTGTGTGTGTGTGTGTGTGTGTGTGTGTGTGTGTGTGTGTGTGTGTGTGTGTGTAAGCATGCATTGAGTTAACATGGATAAACTGGTTTGCTTTAGTGCAGAAAACTGGTTTAAAGTGAAAGTGAGCCAATAAGTGGTCTTCTACTGCCCTCTGCTGGCCATTCTACTTTAATGAAATATTTCAACATGTGCTTGCATTCATACTTGAATACACACTAAAAAAATCACTTATATAGCAATAACTATTATAACACAATCATATTTTGTCAGTGTTAATCACTTTATTTGCACTGACACTTCAAATAATTGCTAGTAATGTGATAAATCAGGCTAGAAACATGGTAAATCAAAGTAAATAATACTAGATTGTCGTTTATCTCATGGTAAATAATACTAGAACGTGGTATATCATGGTAAATCATGGTTAACTATGCTGTGTGTGTATGTGTGTGTGTGTGTGTGTGTGTGTGTGTAAGCATGCATTGAGTTAACATGGAAAAACTGGTTTGCTTTAGTGCAGAAAACTGGTTTAAAGTGAAAGTGAGCCAATAAGTGGTCTTCTAGTGCCCTCTGCTGGCCATTCTACTTAATAATGAAATATTTTACATGTGCTTTTGCATTCATACTTGGACACACACTAAAAATCACGTATATAACTAACTATTATAACACAATAATATTTTGTCAGTGTTCATCACCTCATTTGCACTGACACTTCACATAATTGATAGTAATGTGGTTAATCATGCTAGAAACATTGTAAATCATAGTAAATAATACTGAAATGAGGTGTATCAAGGTAAATCATGCTAGAATCCTAATAAATCATTCTGGAACATGGTATATGATAGTAAATCATGCTAGAATCATATTAAATAATTCTAGAATGTGGCAAATCGTTGTGGGAGGAGCCTATTTTACTCAAATGGCTATAACTCAAGAAGTAAATGAGATATCTTCACCAAACTCAGTACACATGTGTATGGGTTCAATTTGAGGTCACAGTAAACAATTTTATGGAGATCGGACCATAGGTGGCGCTATAACTGTTAAAAAGCTTTAAAACCATATATATCCCATGGCAAATTGCCTGTATTGGCTGTAAATGGTCTTTTCCATCTATTATGTCAGTGGTTACATGCTTGCTAAATAAATCTTAATAACTTTTGATGCTTTTGTGCTTAAATGCCTTAAAGGCCTTAACTGCTTGAACCCCGATAAATGCTGCTTGCAGCTTTAATTATTATTATTATTATTCTTCCCTAAAACGCATCGTGCAGCCCAAACCGTAAGGCCTAGAGACCTGAAACTCGGTCAGATGGTAGTAGTCTTGCTCGCTACTCAGATTCCCGGACTCGTCCCAATCGGCCAGATGGTGGCGCTACAGCGCAAAAAACAAAAAAATTGCACATTTTTGCTTAAATCTCATTAACCGTTTGTCACAGACTCAAGTGTCTTATATCATTGGAATCCTTGGGTCAAGCCGAACAAAACTGGCCTCAAGGATTTCATTTCCGGTATGCAAATTTTTCCACCATTTTGGATTTTGTCCAAAACCTACTTTTGCGAACTAGTCCTAGGTTTTTTGCCCGATCGGAACCAAACCAGTGCAGAAATGTTCTCTGGAGTCTGAATATCAATAATTATCGAAAAAAAGTTGAAATTTCGATTCACGGTTGCTAAGGGGCGCCAAAACGTTCGAAGAAGGCGGAGCCTATTTTACTTAAATGGCTATAACTCCAGAAGTAAATGAGGTATCTTCACCAAACTCGGTAGACATGTGTAAGAGGTCAATCTGAGGTCACAGTAAAAAAACCGCGGCGATTGGCCACATGGTGGCGCTATAACATGACAAAAACATAAAACAGGCTATAACCACCTGACCGTTAGTCCGATTGACTTGAAAATTGGTATGCAGTGTCTTGGTCCAAGGTGCCATGTATATCTATGAGGACATTGGTGTATCTCGAAAAACATGGCCGCCATCGCCCAATGAAGTTTGAGCACCTATTAGGCAAGGTTAACGGACGCCAATCGGAACGAAACTCGATGGGCATATTTGACTCATGGCCCTAGAGGTCTGTAAGAATTTTGAAAGAAATCGGCCACTAGTTGGCGCTAACGAGTTTAATGGCTCTGTAATCACGTGGTGTTATACTTATTGTCACAAAATGCATATCATTTGATTGATCTGCTCATGCTGAACAACTTTGCCTCAAGAACCATTGCTGTCTATCAAACCGTTCATTAAATATTCGTAATTATGTTAAAAACCTACTTTTGCGAACTAGTCCTAGGTTTTTCACCCGATCGGAACCAAACAAGTCTAGGACAATTCTATGGACTCTCTAGATAAACAATTATCAAAAAAAAGTTGAACTTTAGCATTTTTCGCATGGGTATATTGGGCCATAAAGAAAATGGGCATGGCAAAATGCACTCAAAAGCCTATAAATCCTAAACGAAAACTCAGAACTTCACAAAAATTGGTGAGCATATGTGCCATAACATTCTAAACAAGCATGTAAAATTTCATGAAGATCGGACGATAGGTGGCGCTATAACTGTTAAAAAGCTTTGAAAACCATATATTTCCTATGGTAAATTGCCTATTTTGGCTGTAAATGGTCTTTTCCATCTATTATTTCAGTGGTTAAAAGCTTTCCAAATAAAACTTAATGTCTTAAATGCTTATGTGCTTAAAGGCCTTAAATGCTTGAACCCCGATAAATGCTGCTTGCAGCTTTAATTAGGGGTTCAAGCATGAAATGCTGAAACCCTATTGTAATTGTAAGGATTCGTAAAACGCATCGTGCAGGACAAACCGTAAGGCCTAGAGACTTGAAACCTGGCCAGATGGTAGGCCTCAATTTGGGGACAACCTATCAGAGTATGACCCCGATTGGCCCATAGGTGGCGCTACAGCAACCAAAAGTTCAAAATCGCTCATAACTCTTAGACCGCTTGTCCCAGGATCAAGTGTCTTATATCGTTGGAATCCTTGGCTCAAGGCGGACAAAATGGCTATCTCCGATTTGGATGTAGGCAGGGAAAAATTTCTGCTATGTCGCATTTTGTCCAAAACCTACTTTTGCGAACTAGTCCCTGGTTTTTCGCCCGATCGGAACCAAACCAGTCTAGGACAATTCTCTGGACTCTCTAGATCAATAATTATCGAAAAAAAGTTGAACTTTGGCATGTGGGTGGCTGTAACAGGGTCATTTAGAAAAGGGGCGTGGCAAAATACACTAAAAAGCCTATAAATCCCAAATGAAAACTCAGAACTTCACCAAAATTGATGAGCATATGTGTCCGAACATGGTGAGGAAGCATGCAGAGTTTCATGGAGATCGGACCATAGGTGGCGCTATAACTGGCAAAAAGCCTTCATTCTTATTAGGGGTTCAAGCATGAAATGCTGAAACCCTATTGTAATTGTAAGGATTCGTAAAACGCATCGTGCAGGACAAACCGTAAGGCCTAGAGACTTGAAACCTGGCCAGATGGTAGGCCTCAATTTGGGGACAACCTATCAGAGTATGACCCCGATTGGCCCATAGGTGGCGCTACAGCAACCAAAAGTTCAAAATCGCTCATAACTCTTAGACCGCTTGTCCCAGGATCAAGTGTCTTATATCGTTGGAATCCTTGGCTCAAGGCGGACAAAATGGCTATCTCCGATTTGGATGTAGGCAGGGAAAAATTTCTGCTATGTCGCATTTTGTCCAAAACCTACTTTTGCGAACTAGTCCCTGGTTTTTCGCCCGATCGGAACCAAACCAGTCTAGGACAATTCTCTGGACTCTCTAGATCAATAATTATCGAAAAAAAGTTGAACTTTGGCATGTGGGTGGCTGTAACAGGGTCATTTAGAAAAGGGGCGTGGCAAAATACACTAAAAAGCCTATAAATCCCAAATGAAAACTCAGAACTTCACCAAAATTGATGAGCATATGTGTCCGAACATGGCGAGGAAGCATGCAGAGTTTCATGGAGATCGGACCATAGGTGGCGCTATAACTGGCAAAAAGCCTTCATTCTTATTAGGGGTTCAAGCATGAAATGCTGAAACCCTATTGTAATTGTAAGGATTCGTAAAACGCATCGTGCAGGACAAACCGTAAGGCCTAGAGACTTGAAACCTGGCCAGATGGTAGGCCTCAATTTGGGGACAACCTATCAGAGTATGACCCCGATTGGCCCATAGGTGGCGCTACAGCAACCAAAAGTTCAAAATCGCCCATAACTCTTAGACCGTTTGTCCCAGGATCAAGTGTCTTATATCGTTGGAATCCTTGGCTCAAGGCGGACAAAATGGCTATCTCCGATTTGGATGTAGGCAGGGAAAAATTTCTGCTATGTCGCATTTTGTCCAAAACCTACTTTTGCGAACTAGTCCCTGGTTTTTCGCCCGATCGGAACCAAACCAGTCTAGGACAATTCTCTGGACTCTCTAGATCAATAATTATCGAAAAAAAGTTGAACTTTGGCATGTGGGTGGCTGTAACAGGGTCATTTAGAAAAGGGGCGTGGCAAAATACACTAAAAAGCCTATAAATCCCAAATGAAAACTCAGAACTTCACCAAAATTGATGAGCATATGTGTCCGAACATGGCGAGGAAGCATGCAGAGTTTCATGGAGATCGGACCATAGGTGGCGCTATAACTGGCAAAAAGCCTTCATTCTTATTAGGGGTTCAAGCATGAAATGCTGAAACCCTATTGTAATTGTAAGGATTCGTAAAACGCATCGTGCAGGACAAACCGTAAGGCCTAGAGACTTGAAACCTGGCCAGATGGTAGGCCTCAATTTGGGGACAACCTATCAGAGTATGACCCCGATTGGCCCATAGGTGGCGCTACAGCAACCAAAAGTTCAAAATCGCCCATAACTCTTAGACCGTTTGTCCCAGGATCAAGTGTCTTATATCGTTGGTATCCTTGGCTCAAGGCGGACAAAATGGCTATCTCCGATTTGCTCGCCCTTCGGGCTCCAATTTCGAGTAAATTGCATTTTTTTGAAAAACCTATTTTTGCGAACTTCTCCTAGGTTTTTGGCCCGATTGGAACCAAACCACTGCAAGAATGTTCTCTGGAGTCTGACAATCAATAATCATCCAAAAAAATCTAAATTTCAATTAACGGTCGATAAGGGGAACCAAAATATTTGATGGCACCAGGGCCACTTTTACTAAAACGGTTATAAATTGTGAACGGAAAGGAATTTTTTTGCTAAACTTGGGGTACATCTTCCGGACCTCAACCTGAGATCACTTGAAAAAAATCGCAACAATTGGCCACTTGGTGGCACTATAAAACTGTTATAACTTGTGAACGGAAAGAGATATTTTCACAAAACTTGGGACACATGTTCATGAGCTCATTCTGAGGTCATGTGAAAAAAAATCATGACAATTGGCCACTTGGTGGCACTATAAAATGGTTATAACTTGTGAGCGGAAAGAGATATTTTCGCTAAACTTGGGACACATGTTCATAAGCTCAATCTGAGTTGGCATGAAAAAAATCGTGATAATTGGCCACTTGGTTGCGCTATAACAGTGAAAAAAATCATGACAATAGCTATAAGCGCACCCAACTGTTAGTCTACTGAAAATTGGCACGCAGTGTCTTTGTCCAGGGTGCCATAATAGTCTATGAGAACATTGGTGTATCTAAAAAAACTCAGTACACGTCATTGGCACAATGCCTTGAAGGAGCCTTAGAAGTTTCAAGCCAGTGTTTTTTCACAGGAGTGACCTCCTAAGACTTCTGAATCCTTGCCGAGTCCAACAATACCAAACATGCCAGGTTTCGCCTTATGGTTTTTGTAAGTGTCATTTAGAGCTTTAAAAAATTATTTATCTTAAAAGCCGTTAGTCCGATCGAGACAACAACAAAAAAACAAAGGAAATTTGAAAACATAGGTAAATAGCTAAACAATAACGCCAAAATGTTAAACTTATGATAGGAACTGACAAAAAAAATTCACCCATGGATCATTTTGATGCTCTCACATGTTTGAAACGAACAATGATGGATTGTGATGAAATTTGTTTTGAATTGGGAGTGGCGAATCCCCGTCCATACTGTCATTGACCATTCGCAAAGACCCGCCCACTTTACTTACTGTTGCTATGTCTGACAAGCGACGCCACTCTCACACCACACCAAGTTCTCACGCAGTGAAAAATACATTGCAGATCAGAGAGGAGACTGCGTGCTGACAGACAAGTACTTTTGATATGAAACAAATGGCGCTTTTCCACTACACAGTACCAGCTCGCCTCGGCTCGACTCGACTCGGCTTTGTTTGGTTTTCCACTGTGTAAAAGTTGTGCCTGTACCTGCTTCCAGGTACTTTTTTTCGTACCACCTCCGGTAAGGTTCTAAGCAAGCTGAGGCGATACTAAAATGTTACGTGAAAACACGGCAGACTGCTGATTGGTCAGAGAGAATTGTCACTATTCACGCGCCAGACGGAGTATCCTGAATAAAAAACAGCAAAAACAAAAACATCCAAAAACAGCATACACTTGATTTCCTCCATTGTCCTGTGTGTGTGGCAGCGGATGTATCTCGCGTAGAAGAATAAGTCACGGCAGTTTCCTGCGGCGTCGCTATGACGACCAGGTACTATTGTGGAGGTACTATCTGCAATGGAAAACGGAGCGAAAAGCAAGCCGAGCCGAGTCGAGTTGAGCTGGTACTGGTAATGGAAAAGCGCCAAAAGTCTCACCTTTCAAATGTAGTCATTTTTTAGAGACATTTAAACAATAAATACCGTTTTGTGACTCTTTAATGTGTCTGACAGATCGCTGTAGACTCAAGGCTCAGTTAAAGCTGCTCGTGAACCGATCATCTCTTCCTTCTAGTTAATTTATAGCATTAAAATAAACATGAATGAACATAAAAAGAATGTTGTTTTAAAGTGCTAAGACGTCAGTACACTTTGTTTTTCAAATTTAAATCCTCCAAAGTTAATCTACTAACTCTCCTGACTGCTTTGTGGGACAAAATGGAGGATTATGATTAGTCAGATCGACTGTCAATCAAAATCCCTGCGAAGGGTCAATTGACAATGCCCGTGCGCAAAATCCTGATCTAATCGACAACTTTGCAGTTGCACATAGGAAAGCCCGGAAAATCCCGCTATAATGTAAGAAAGCATCTTTTTTACGTATTTGGACCTAGGCCTAACAATGTGTTATGGTGCGCTGTCACCAGTGTTTTTTTATTGTTTTTTTTTTGGTGAGCGTAGGCTCCTCCTGATTTTGTTAGTCATCTCATCTCTTATATGCTGTGTATGATCATATCCTGCCCTATTCATGGTAGCCTACTCGCGGACATTGCGTCATCAATGTCATCAATTGCGTCATCAAGGGGCCCGCCTTGATAATCCTACTTAAGGGCCGGTGTTGGCTCGTTACGCCACTGAATATAATTGTCTAAACTCCTTATCAAAATTACATATTTACAACAAATTTGACACATATATATATATAGGCACACTTTGAGTACTACTAATAAAAGTGGTGGAGATCAGGCAAGACTGTAAGAAGACTCAGGCAAAAAGGTGCTATAACTAAAATATATAAAATAAAATAAAATATATACTGTAAAAACGCTTTAAAACCATAGATTTCCTATGGCAAACTGCATGTATTGGCTGTAAATTGACTTTTTCATCTATGATGGCAGTTGTTAAATGCTTGCTAAATAAAACGTAATGTCTTTTGATGCTTGTGTGATTAAAGGCCTTAAAGGCCTTAACTGCTTGAACCCCGATAAATGCTGCTTGCAGCTTTAATTATTATTATTATTATTATTCTTCTCCGCTAAAACGCACCGTGCAGCCCAAACCGTAAGAGCTAGAGACTTGAAACTTGGCCACAAGGTAGTACAAAAATCGAGGAGAGGTTATCAAAGTATGAGCCCGATTGGCCAATAGGTGGCGCTATAGCGCAAAAAACAAAAAAAAATCACTATTTTGCTCATATCTCAATAACCATTTGTCTCAGCTTTAAGTGTCATACATCATTGGAATCCTTGGCTCAAGCCGAACAAGAAATATAGGAGGTATTTTATTTCCGGTATGCAAATTTTTCCGCCATTTTGGATTTTGTCCAAAACCTACTTTTGCGAACTAGTCCCTGGTTTTTCGCCCGATCGGAACCAAACCAGTGCAGAAATGTTCACAGTAGTCTGAATATCAATAATTATCGAAAAAAAGTTGAAATTTCGATTCACGGTCGCTAAGGGGCGCCAAAACGTTTGAAGAAGGCGGAGCCTATTTTACTAAAATGGCTATAACTCCAGAAGTAAATGAGGTATCTTCACCAAACTCGGTACACATGTGTAAGAGGTCAATCTTAGGTCACAGTAAAAAAATCGCGGCGATTGGCCACATGGTGGCGCTATAACATGAAAAAAACATAAAATGGGCTATAACCACCTGACCGTTAGTCCGATTGACTTGAAAATTGGTATGCAGTGTCTTGGTCCAAGGTGCCATGTATATCTATGAGGACATTAGTGTATCTCAAAAAACATGGCCGCCATCAGCCAATGAAGTTTGAGCACCTATTAGACAAGGTTAACGGAGGCCGATCGGAACGAAACTCGATGGGCATGTTCGACTCATGGCCCTAAAGGTCTGTAAGAATTTTGAATGAAATCGGCCACTAGTTGGCGCTAACGAGTTTTATGGCTCTGTAATCACGTAGTGTTACACTTATCGTCACAAAATGCATATCATTTGATAGATCTGCTCATCCTGAACAACTTTGCCTCTAGAACCATTGCTGTCAATCAAACCGTTCATTAAATATTCATGAATATGTTAAAAACCTACTTTTGCGAACTAGTCCCTGGTTTTTCGCCCGATCGGAACCAGACCAGTCTAGGACAATTCTCTGGACTCTCTAGATCAATAATTATCAAAAAAAAGTTGAACTTTTGCATTTGTATGGCTGTAATAGGGTCATTTATAAAATGGGCGTGGCAAAATACACTAAAAAGCCTATAAATCCTAAATGAAAACTCAAAACTTCACAAAAGTTGGTGAGCATATGTGACATGACATCATTAACAAGCATGCAACATTTTATGGAGATTGGACCAAAGGTGGCGCTATAACTGTTAAAAAGCTTTAAAACCATATATTTCCTATGGTAAACTGTCTGTATTGGCTGTAAATGGTCTTTTCCATCTCTGATCATATAGTTCTCATATCATAATGTTCAAAACTAGTGCAATACAATTCTCTAGACTCACTAGGTCAATAATTGTCAGAAAAAGTTGAACTACTTCATTTGGATAGATATAATAGGTTCACTTCAAAATGTAGCCTTTACCAAGTGTCCCCGAAAGCCTATATCTCTTTAATGAATGACTCAGACCTTCTTAAAAAGCCAGTGAAATATCACTCTGAACATGCATGAAAATTTTCAGACCGATCGGACAAAATTTGCCTCTATAACAGTTAAAAAGGTGAAAATTATATGAATATAATGGCATATTAAGCCAATAAGTTGTATTTTACTGCCCCCTGCTGTTTAAAATTTATAAAATCACTATTTTAACATTTACAATTACATTTAGTCAAAATCCGTCCGTTAAAGTATTAGTATTGACAGTTTTATCACATCATATATTTCAAATGTCTGTATCTACAACATAATGTGTTTGTGTAGTCTTAGGTTTCTGAATAAATTCTGAATCTTCTGATTAATAGCTAACAAAGACTTTGTGAAATGTTTATAGACCATTCAAATATATTTTCATAATGACATATCCCAATAGCATTGAAAAAACAACAACAACATTTGTCTTCGTGTGTGTGTGTGTGTGTGTGTGTGTGTGTGTGTGTGTGTGTGTGTGTGTGTGTGTGTGTGTGTGTAAGCATGCATGATTGAGTTAACATGGAAAAACTGGTTTGCTTTAGTGCAGAAAACTGCTAAACTATAACTATATACTTATAACTATAAATCCTAAACGAAAACTCAGAACTTCACAAAAATTGATGAGCATATGTGTCATAACCTGCTAAAGAAGCATGGAAAATTTTATGGAGATCGGACCATAGTTGGCGCTATAACTGTTAAAACGCTTTAAAACCATATATTTCCTATGGTAAATTGCCTGTATTTGCTGTAAATGGTGTCTTCTATCTATTATCGTATATGTTCATATCATAATGTTCAAAACCAGTGCAGCACAATTCTCTGAACTCTCTAGATCAATAATTATCAGAAAAAAAGTTTAACTTCTTCAAAAGGTGATTTTATATGAATATAAAGACATATTAAGCCAATAAGTGGTATTTTACTGCCCCCTGCTGTCATTTCATCATACTACTCCCTAATATTGTTATACAATTCATATTTAGACTTTATAAAATCATTATTTTAACATTTACAATCACATTTTGTCAAAACTCATCTATTGAGTATTACTATTGACAATTGTGTTACACTGAGATATGGAAATGGACGAAAGTAAGTGAATGAAATGAAACGAAAGTATAACGGCATTTAAGCCACGCCCCCGAATACAAATTCATTCATAACTCGAAAACGGAAAGTCGTTGCGCGCTCAAATTTTGATGGTGAGGACCTCTCCGGGCTCTTGATCGAAACGGGTCGTCGCGTGCCTCGGGAGCGCGCCCCCCGCGCATCGCCAGCCCGCGGGACCCCCGATTTTGAACGCCCATTACTCCCGACCCAGACCACCCCGAACATTGTGTAAGAGCTCGTTGGAAAGGGCACGTCCTTGGCTAGCTTCGATTCAAATGTGGTGTTATCTGCCCTGGGCATTCCAGAGATAATAGCCCGAACAGATGTGCCTTATAACAGTCATAACTCCCAGCCCCAATCGCCCAAAAACACCTTGATGGTCTCATTCAACAGGGCTCCTCAAGCACTATCTATGCTCTGAGTTTCAGAATTTTTCGCCATTTGGTTCCTGAGATATAAGTAAAAAAACAAATTCCCATTCATTCAAACACTTCAACTGTAAAATGTAAGCTATAATACCACTGTTGTCCACTAGAGGGAGCAGCAGGATTACGCATGATCTTTTAATTCGCTTCAGTATTGGGAAATAAACAAATGCTTTAAGAAGCAATCTTTTTTATTATGATGTTTTTTTTTTTATTATGATATTTGTATATATTTTCTTTTTTTATTATGATTATGAACGGTTTGATTGACATTAGTGATTCTTGAGGCAAAGTTGTTCAAGATGAGGAGATGAAGATATTTTCACAATATCACATCCTAAAAACATTGAAAACATATTTGTCTTTGTGTGTGTGTGGATGTGTTTGTGTTTGTGTGTGTGTCTGTCTGTGTAAGCATGCTTAATGGAAAGAACATGAAGAAACTGCTTTGTTTTACTGGTGGATAAAAAAGTCTTTCAAATGAAAGTGAGTCAATTAGTGGTCTTCTACTGCCCTCTGCAGGACATTCTACTTAATAAAATATTTTCATCTGTGCTTTTGCATTAGTTTTTGGACTATATCAAATTACTTGCATGAAAATCACCTATTATAACACAGTCATGTTTTGTCAAAGTTTATCACTTCATTTTTACTGAGCTCTCAGTTTGAACAATTCTGCCTCTCAGTGATTAATTTGAAATCTGAAAATGGTGTTATACAGAGGAGATTTGCAATTATCATTTTGTTACCTATCTTTTATTTTAAATATCTCCATCTACAACAAAATGTGTGTGCATGTGTGTGTTCAAGCATGGTTAGTGTATTAAGTATGACTTACGTTTACTAATAGTTACTTAGTGTATTAAGTAATACGTTTAAGTATTATTGTTTTCATTTACATTTTAACCACCAGAAGAAGAACACTCATTGGTTCATTCTGCTCACTAAAATATTATTTTTAAATTTTTTTTTCATTTGAAATATTGTTTAAACTTAATAAAATCATTAAAATAACATTTCAAATCATATTTTGTCTGTTTATAAATCCCACAGACTCACATTGGCTGCAATACTAATGTTTTTGTAAAACACAGACCTGATAGTCTAATCTGTGTGTATTGTGCATATATTATTGATATTATTACTATTGCAAATCATGTTATTGTAACTCATATCTTAATAGAATATTATTTGTAATTTTAATTCTTTATTTCTTAAGTGTTTTTTTTTATGATTACTACAGATATTATCACCAAAGATATCAACTACACCTTCACTTTTAGTATTGACACGCTGCACACACAGCACAATCACACACTCACTAATGCATTCAAATAAATGTAATCTTACTGTGCTACTTTATTTGTACATGATTAGAATGAACAGAAATCTAAGAATATTTTTCTTCTTTTGTTAAAGCCATTTCAGACTCCAAGTAAGCATTATATTACTAATCATCTATTTTAAAGGTGCCATACAATTGAAAACTGTATTTATCTTGGCATAGTTGAATGATAAGAGTTCTGGACATGGAACTGACATACCGTGAGCCTCAAACACCATTGTTTCCTCCTTCTTGTGTAAATCTCCTGTTTGCAAAAGACCGCTGAAAAATGAGTGAATCCCACCATAACATCGACTGTGACGTTGGAGTCAGGATCATTAATATTTATACCCCCCAAATTTGCATTTTCCAGTCCATGTTCTAGGCCAGGCAGTGTTAATGTGGACCTGCACAGCCGAATCATCAGAAGATCTGCAGGTATTGTGAAGAAGCAAGCAAGGACAATAGTGAAAATGGCAGATCATGGATATAAATGTTATGTCTGAGGCTGTGCTGCGGATTTGAGAACTTTTCATTCCCTTCCCACAAAAGAGAACTGTCAACAGGCATGGTTGATGTTTACAACAGGATACCTCACCATTTTAATTCAAAGCTGTTAGTTTGCTCTTAACGGAGGCCGATCAGAACGAAACTCGGTGGGCATGTTCGACTCGTGGCCCTAGAGGTCTGTAAGAATTTTGAAAAATCAGCCACTAGTTGACGCTAACAGGTTTTACGGCTATGTAATCACGTGATGCATATCATTTGATAGATCTCCTCATACTGAACAACTTTGCCTCAAGAACTACTGCTGTCAATCAATTTGTTCATTAAATACTTGCGATTATGTTAAAAACCTACTTTTGCGAACTAGTCCTAGGTTTTTCGCCCGATCGGAAATATACCAGTGCAGTACAATTCTCTGGAAGCTCTAGATTATTAATTATATAAAAAACTTTAACTTTACCCATTGGGTAGCCATAACAGGATCATTTAGAAAATGGGTATGGCAAAAAAAACTCAAAAGCCTGTAAATCCTAAACAAAAACTCACTAAACTGCCTTATGTGCTTAAAGACCCTAAATGCTTGAACCCCGCTAAATGCTGCTTGCAGCTTTAATTATTATTATTATTCTTCTGCCGTAAAACGCATCGTGCAGCCCAAACCGTAAGGGCTGGAGACTTGAAACTTTGCCAGATGGTAGTACAAAAATCGAGGAAAGGTTCAGAGATTATGACCCCGATTGGCCCATAGGTGGCGCTATAGCAACCAAAAGCGCGAAACTGCTCATAACTCCTAGACCGTATGTCGTAGACTCAAGTGTCTTATATCATTGGAAAGCTGGAAACGTGATGAACAAAACGTATATCTCCGATTTCATTTCCGGTATGGAAATTTTTCCGCCATTTTGAATTTTGTCAAAAAACAACTTTTGCTAATTAGTCCTAGGTTTTTTGTCCGATCGGAACCAATCCAGTGCAGAAATGTTCTTTGGAGTCTGACGATCAAGAATTATCAAAAAAAAATTCGAAATTTCGATTCAAGGTCGCTAGGGGGCATAAAATAAACATTGTGGGAGGAGCCTATTTTACTAAAATGGCTATAACTCAAAAAGTCAATGACATAGCTTAACCAAACTCGGTACACATGTGTATGGGTTCAGCTAACGAGTTTTATGGCTCTGTAATCACGTGGTGTTACACTCATCCACACAATATGCATATCATTTGATAGATCTGCTCATGCTGAACAACTTTGCCTCAAGAACCATTGCTGTCAATCAAACCGTTTATTAAATATTTGTAAACATGTTAAAAACCTACTTTTGCGAACTAGTCCTAGGTTTTTCGCCCGATCGGAACCAAACCAGTCTAGGACAATTCTCTGGACTCTCTAGATCAATAATTATCGAAAAAAAGTTGAACTTTTGCATTTGGATGGCTGTTATAGGGTCATTTATAAAATGGGCGTGGCAAAATACATTAAAAATCCTATAAATCCTAAATGAAAACTCAGAACTTCACAAAAATTGGTGAGCATATGTGACATAACATCATTAACAAGCATGCCAAATTTTATGGAGATCGGACCATAGGTGGCGCTATAACTGTTAAAAAGCTTTAAAACCATATATTTCCTATGGTACATTGCCTGTATTGGCTGTAAATGGTCTTTTCCATCTATTATGTCACTGGTTACATGCTTGCTAAAAAAACCCTGATAACTTTTGATGCTTTTGTGCTTAAAAACCCTTAAAGGCCTTAATAGCTTGAACCCCGACAAATGCTGCTTGCAGCTTTAATTATTATTATTTTTCTTCTGCCGTAAAACGCATCGTGCAGCCCAAACCGTAAGTGCTAGAGACTTGAAACTTTGCCATATGGTAGTACAAAAATCGAGGAGAGGTTATCAAAATATGAGCCAGATTGGCCAATAGGTGGCGCTACAGTGCAAAAACCAAAAAAATGGCATATTTTTGCTTAAATCTCACCAACCCTTTGTCACAGACTCAAGTGTCTTATATCATTGGAATCCTTGGCTCAAGCCGAACAAAAAAGGCCTCAAGGATTTCCTTTCCGGTATGCAAATTTTCCGCCATTTTGGATTTTGTCCAAAACCTACTTTTGCGAACTAGTCCTAGGTTTTTTGTCCGATCGGAACCAAACAAGTGCAGAAATGTTCTCTGGAGTCTGAATATAAATAATTATTAAAAAAAAGTTTAAATTTTGATTCACGGTCGCTAAGGGGCGCCAAAACGTTCGAAGGAGGCGGAGCTAGTTTTACTAAAATGGCTATAACTCCAGAAGTAAATGAGTTATCTTCACCAAACTTGGTACACATGTGTAAGAGGTCAATCTAAGGTCACAGTAAAGAAATCGCGGTGATTAGCCACATGGTGGCACTATAACATTAAAAAAACATAAAACAGGCTATGACCACCTGACCGTTTGTCCGATTGACTTGAAAATTGGTATGCAGTGTCTTGGTCCAAGGTGCCATGTATATCGATGAGGACATTGGTGTATCTCGAAAAACATGGCCGCCATCAGCCAATGAAGTTTGAGCACCTATTAGACAAGGTTAACGGAGGCCAATCAGAACGAAACTCAGTGGGCATGTTCGGCTCATGGCCCTAGAGGTCTGTAAGAATTTTGAAAGAAATCGGCCACTAGTTGGCGCTAACGAGTTTTACGGCTCTGTAATCACGTGGTGTTACAAATATCCACACAATATGCATATCATTTGATAGATCTCCTCATCCTGAACAACTTTGCCTCAAGAACCATTGCTGTCAATCAAACTGTTCATTAATTATTCATGAATATGTTAAAAACCTACTTTTGCGAACTAGTCCCTGGTTTTTCGCCCGATCGGAACCAGACCAGTCTAGGAAAATTCTCTGGACTCTCCTGATCAATAATTATCGAAAAAAAGTTGAACTTTTGAATTTTTCGTATGGCTATAATTGGGTCATAATGAAAATGGGTGTGGCAAAATGTACTCAAAAGCTTATAAATCCTAAACGAAAACTCAGAACTTCACGAAAATTGGTGAGCATATGTGCCATAATATTCTAAACAAGCATGCCAAATTTCATGTTGATCGGACCATAGGTGGCGCTATAACTGTTAAAAAGGTTTGAAAACTATATATTTCCTATGGTAAATTGCCTGTATTGGCTGTAAATGGACTTTTCCATCTATTATTTCAGTGTTTAAAAGCTTTCTAAATAAAACTTAATGTCTTAAATGCTTATGTGCTTAAAGGCCTTAAATGCTTGAACCCCGATAAATGCTGCTTGCAGCTTTAATTATTATTATTATTAGGGGTTCAAGCACGAAGTGCTGAAACCCTATTGTAATTGTAAGGATTTTTATTAGGGGTTCAAGCACGAAGTGCTGAAACCCTATTGTTATTGTAAGGATTTTTATTATTATTATTATTATTTTCCCCTAAAACGCATCGTACAGCCCAAACCGTAAGTGCTAGAGACTTGAAACTTTGCCAGATGGTAGTACAAAAATCGAGGAGAGGTTCAGAGAATATGAGCCAGATTGGCCAATAGGTGGCGCTACAGTGCAAAAACCAAAAAAATGGCATATTTTTGCTTAAATCTCACCAACCCTTTGTCACAGACTCAAGTGTCTTATATCATTGGAATCCTTGGCTCAAGCCGAACAAAAAATGCCTCAAAGATTTCCTTTCCGGTATGCAAATTTTCCGCCATTTTGGATTTTGTTCAAAACCTACTTTTGCGAACTAGTCCTAGGTTTTTTGTCCGATCGGAACCAAACCAGTGCAGAAATGTTCTCTGGAGTCTGAATATAAATAATTATTAAAAAAAAGTTTAAATTTCGATTCACGGTCGCTAAGGGGCGCCAAAACGTTCGAAGGAGGCGGAGCTAGTTTTACTAAAATGGCTATAACTCCAGAAGTAAATGAGTTATCTTCACCAAACTTGGTACACATGTGTAAGAGGTCAATCTAAGGTTACAGTAAAGAAATCGCGGTGATTAGCCACATGGTGGCGCTATAACATAAAAAAAACATAAAACAGGCTATAACCACCTGACCGTTTGTCCGATTGACTTGAAAATTGGTATGCAGTGTCTTGGTCCAAGGTGCCATGTATGTCTATGAGGACATTGGTGTATCTCGAAAAACATGGCCGCCATCGGCCAATGAAGTTTGAGCACCTATTAGACAAGGTTAACGGAGGCCAATCAGAACGAAACTCAGTGGGCATGTTCGGCTCAAGCCCCTAGAGGTCTGTAAGAATTTTGAAAGAAATCGGCCACTAGTTGGCGCTAACGAGTTTAATGGCTCTGTAATCACGTGGTGTTACACTTATTGTCACAAAATGCATATCATTTGATAGATCTGCTCATGCTGAACAACTTTGCCTCAAAAACTATTGCTGTCAATCAAACCGTTCATTAAATATTCGTAATTATGTTAAAAACCTACTTTTGCGAACTAGTCCTAGGTTTTTCGCCCGATCGGAACCAAACAAGTCTAGGACAATTCTATGGACTCTCTAGATAAATAATTATTAAAAAAAAGTTGAACTTTAGCATTTTTCGCATGGGTATATTGGGTCATAAAGAAAATGGGCGTGGCAAAATGCACTCAAAAGCCTATAAATCCTAAACGAAAATTCAGAACTTCACAAAAATTGGTGAACATATGTGCCATAACATTCTGAACAAGCATGTAAAATTTCATGAAGATCGGACGATAGGTGGCGCTATAACTGTTAAAAAGCTTTGAAAACCATATATTTCCTATGGTAAATTGCCTGTATTGGCTGTAAATGGACTTTTCCATCTATTATTTCAGTGGTTAAAAGCTTTCTAAATAAATCTTAATGTCTTAAATGCTTATGTGCATAAAGGCCTTAAATGCTTGAACCCCGATAAATGCTGCTTGCAGCTTTAATTATTATTATTTTTCTTCTGCCGTAAAACGCATCGTGCAGCCCAAACCGTAAGTGCTAGAGACTTGAAACTTTGCCATATGGTAGTACAAAAATCGAGGAGAGGTTATCAAAATATGAGCCAGATTGGCCAATAGGTGGCGCTACAGTGCAAAAACCAAAAAAATGGCATATTTTTGCTTAAATCTCACCAACCCATTGTCACAGACTCAAGTGTCTTATATCATTGGAATCATTGGCTCAAGCCGAACAAAAAAGGCCTCAAGGATTTCCTTTCCGGTATGCAAATTTTCCGCCATTTTGGATTTTGTCCAAAACCTACTTTTGCGAACTAGTCCTAGGTTTTTTGTCCGATCGGAACCAAACAAGTGCAGAAATGTTCTCTGGAGTCTGAATATCAATAATTATTAAAAAAAAGTTTAAATTTTGATTCACGGTCGCTAAGGGGCGCCAAAACGTTCGAAGGAGGCGGAGCTAGTTTTACTAAAATGGCTATAACTCCAGAAGTAAATGAGTTATCTTCACCAAACTTGGTACACATGTGTAAGAGGTCAATCTAAGGTCACAGTAAAGAAATCGCGGTGATTAGCCACATGGTGGCGCTATAACATTAAAAAAACATAAAACAGGCTATAACCACCTGACCGTTTGTCCGATTGACTTGAAAATTGGTATGCAGTGTCTTGGTCCAAGGTGCCATGTATGTCTATGAGGACATTGGTGTATCTCGAAAAACATGGCCGCCATCGGCCAATGAAGTTTGAGCACCTATTAGACAAGGTTAACGGAGGCCAATCAGAACGAAACTCAGTGGGCATGTTCGGCTCAAGCCCCTAGAGGTCTGTAAGAATTTTGAAAGAAATCGGCCACTAGTTGGCGCTAACGAGTTTAATGGCTCTGTAATCACGTGGTGTTACACTTATTGTCACAAAATGCATATCATTTGATAGATCTGCTCATGCTGAACAACTTTGCCTCAAGAACTATTGCTGTCAATCAAACCGTTCATTAAATATTTGTAATTATGTTAAAAACCTACTTTTGCGAACTACTCCCTGGTTTTTCGCCCGATCGGAACCAGACCAGTCTAGGACAATTCTCTGGACTCTCTAGATCAATAATTATCAAAAAAAAGTTGAACTTTTGCATTTGGATGGCTGTAATAGGGTCATTTATAAAATGGGCGGGGCAAAATAAATAAAAAAACCTATAAATCATAAATAAAAACTCAGAACTTCACAAAAATTGGTGAACATATGTGAAATAACATCATTAACAAGCATGCCAAATTGTATGGAGATCGGACCAAATGTGGCGCTATAACTGTTAAAAAGCTTTAAAACCATATATTTCCTATGGTAAATGGTCTTTTTCATCTATTATGTCAGTAGTTACATGCTTGCTAAATAAATCTTAATAACTTTTGATGCTTTTATGCTTAAAGGCCTTAAAGGCCTTAATTGCTTGAACCCCGATAAATGCTGCTTGCAGCTTTAATTAGGGGTTCAAGCACGAAGTGCTGAAACCCTATTGTAATTGTGCTGATTTTTATTAGGGGTTCAAGCACGAAGTGCTGAAACCCTATTGTAATTGTCCTGATTTTTATTATTATTATTTTTCCGCCATAAAACGCATCGTGCAGCCCAAACCGTAAGACCTAGAGACTTGAAACTTTGCCAGATGGTAGTACTATTGCTCGCTACTCAGATACACGGACTCAGCCCAATCGGCCCATAGGTGGCGCTATAGCAATCAAAAGCGCGAAACTGCTCAGAACTCCCAGACCGTAAGGCGTAGCTTCAAGTGTCTTATATCATTGAAATCCAGAGCTCCTGAAGAAAAAAACGTATATCTCCGATTTCATTTCCGCCATGATAGATTTTTCGCCATTTTGAATTTTGTCAAAAAACTACTTTTGCAAACTAGTCCCTGGTTTTTCGCCCGATCGGAACCAAACCAGTGCAGAATTGTTCTCTGGAGTCTGAAGATCAATAATTATTGAAAAAACGTTGAAATTTCGATTCATGGTACCTAGGGGGTGCAAAATTAACGTTGTGGGAGGAGCCTATTTTACTAAAATGGCTATAACTCAAGAAGTAATTAAGTAAACTTCACCAAACTTGGTACACATGTGTAAGAGGCCACTCTGAGGTCACAGTAAAAAAAATTGCGTCAATTGGCCACATGGTGGCGCTATAAAAAAAAAAAAACGTATAGACACCTGACCGTTTTTCCGAATGACTTGAAATTTGGTATGCAGTGTCTTGGCCCAAGGGGCCATGTATGTGTAAATGGATATTGGCGTATCTCGAAAAACATGGCCGCCATTGGCCAATGAGGTTTGAGCACCGTTAACGAAGTCCGATCGGAGCGAAACTCGGTGGGCATGTTCGGCTCAAGCCCCTAGAGGTCTGTAACAATTTTGAAAGAAATCGGCCACTAGTTGGCGCTAACGAGTTTTAAGGCTCTGTAATCACGTGGTGTTACACTTATTGTCACAAAATGCATATCATTTGATAGATCTCCTCATGCTAAACAACTTTGCCTCAAGAACCATTGCTGTCAATCAAACCGTTCATTAAATATTCATGAATATGTTAAAAACCTACTTTTGCGAACTAGTCCCTGGTTTTTCGCCCGATCGGAACCAGACCAGTCTAGGACAATTCTCTGGACTCTCTAGATAAATAATTATCGAAAAAAAGTTGAACTTTTGCATTTGCCTGGCTGTAACAGGGTAATTTACAAAAGGGGCGTGGCAAAATACACTAAAATGCCTATAAATCATAAATGAAAACTCAGAACTTCACAAAAATTGGTGAGCATATATGACATAACATCATTAACAAGCATGCCAAATTTTATGGAGATCGGACCAAAGGTGGCGCTATAACTGTTAAAAAGCTTTAAAACCATATATTTCCCATGGTAAACTGCCTGTATTGGCTGTAAATGGTCTTTTCCGTCTATTATGTCAATTGTTAAATGCCTGCTAAATAAAACTTAATGTCTTTTGATGCTTGTGTGCTTAAAGGCCTTAAAGGCCTTAACTGCTTGAACCCCTATAAATGCTGCTTGCAGCTTTAATTATTATTATTATTAGGGGTTCAAGCACGAAGTGCTGAAACCCTATTGTAATTGTCCTGATTTTTATTATTATTTTTCTTCTGCCGTAAAACGCATCGTGCAGCCCAAACCGTAAGAGCTGGAACCTTGAAACTTTGCCAGATGGTAGTACAAAAATCGAGGAGAGGTTATCAAATTATGACCCCGATTGGCCCATAGGTGGCGCTATAGCAACCAAAAGCGCGAAACTGCTCAGAACTCCTAGACCGTATGTCGTAGACTCAAGTGTCTTATATCATTGGAAAGCTGGACGCCTGACGAACAAAACGTATATCTCCGATTTCATTTCCGCCATGATAAATTTTCCGCCATTTTGAATTTTGTCAAAAACCTACTTTTGCGAACTAGTCCCTGGTTTTTCGCCCGATCGGAACCAAACCAGTGCAGAAATGTTCTCTAGAAACTGAAGATCAATAATTATCGAAAAAAAGTCGAAATTTCGATTCACGGACGCTAAGGGGCGTCAAAACGTACGTTGTGGGAGGGGCCTATTTTACTAAAATGGCTATAACTCCAGAAGTAAATGAGGTATCTTCACCAAACTCGGTACACACATGTATGAGCTCAATATGAGGTAACAGTAAAAAAATCGCGGCGATTTGCCACATGGTGGCGCTATAATATGAAAAAAACATAAAACAGGCTTTAACCACCTGACCGTTAGTCCGATTGACTTGAAAATTGGTATGCAGTGTCTTGGCCCAAGGTGTCATGTATGTCTATGAGGACATTGGTGTATCTCAAAAAACATGGCCGCCATCGGCCAATGAAGTTTGAGCACCTATTAGACAAGGTTAACGGAGGCCGATCGGAACGAAACTCGATGGGCATGTTCAACTCATAGCCCTAGAGGTCTGTAAGAATTTTGAAAGAAATCGGCCACTAGTTGGCGCTAACGAGTTTTACGGCTCTGTAATCACGTGGTGTTACACTTATTGTCACAAAATGCATATCATTTGATAGATCTGCTCATGCTGAACAACATTGCCTCAAGAACCATTGCTGTCAATCAAACCGTTCATTAAATATTCGTAATTATGTTAAAAACCTACTTTTGCGAACTAGTCCTAGGTTTTTCGCCCGATCGGAACCAAAACAGTCTAGGACAATTCTATGGACTCTCTAGGTCAATAATTATCAAAAAAAAGTTGAACTTTTGCATTTTTCGCATGGCTAACAGGGTCATTTAGAAAATGGGCGTGGTAAAATGCACTCAAAAGCCTATAAATCCTAAACGAAAACTCAGAACTTCACGAAAATTGATGAGCATATGTGTCATAACCTGCTTAAGAAGCATGGAAAATTTTATGGAGAGCGGACCATAGTTGGCGCTATAACTGTTAAAACGCTTTAAAACCATATATTTCCTATGGTAAATTGCCTGTATTTGCTGTAAATGGTGTCTTCTATCATATAATGTTCATATCATAATGTTCAAAACCAGTGCAGCACAATTCTCTGAACTCTCTAGATCAATAATTATCAGAAAAAAAGTTTAACTTCTTCAAAAGGTGATTTTATATGAATATAATGACATATTAAGCCAATAAGTGGTATTTTACTGCCCCCTGCTGTCATTTCATCATACTACTCCCTAATATTGTTATAAAATTCATATTTAGACTTTATAAAATCATTATTTTAACATTTACAATCACATTTTGTCAAAACTCATCTATTGAGTATTACTATTGACAATTGTGTTACACTGAGATATGGAAATGGACGAAAGTAAATGAATGAAATGAAACGAAAGTATAACGGCATTTAAGCCACGCCCCCGAATACAAATTCATTCATAACTCGAAAACGGAAAGTCGTTGCGCGCTCAAATTTTGATGGTGAGGACCTCTCCGGGCTCTTGATCGAAACGTGTCGTCGCGGGCCTCGGGAGCGCGCCCCCCGCGCATCGCGAATCCGCGGGACCCCCGATTTTGAACGGCCATTACTCCCGACCCAGACCACCCCGAACATTGTGTGAGAGCTCGTTGGAAAGGGCGCGTCCTTGGCTAGCTTCGATTCAAATGTGGTGTTATTTGCCCAGGGCATTCCAGAGATAATAGCCCGAACAGATATGCCTTATAACAGTCATAACTCCCAGCCCCAATCGCCCAAAAACACCTTGATGGTCTCATTCAACAGG
The DNA here is from genome assembly GCF_951802725.1 of Rutilus rutilus. Classification (NCBI taxonomy): domain Eukaryota; kingdom Metazoa; phylum Chordata; class Actinopteri; order Cypriniformes; family Leuciscidae; genus Rutilus; species Rutilus rutilus. The sequence continues at coordinate 8,790,537 of NC_140218.1, read as the reverse complement.
GCTCCTCAAGCACTATCTATGCTCTGAGTTTCAGAATTTTTCGCCTTTTGGTTCCTGAGATATAAGTAAAAAAAACAAATTCCCATTCATTCATTCAAACACTTCAACTGTAAAATGTAAGCTATAATACCACTGTTGTCCACTAGAGGGAGCAGCAGGATTACGCATGATCTTTTAATTCGCTTCAGTATTGGGAAATAAACAAATGCTTTAAGAAGCAATCTTTTTTATTATGATGTTTTTTTTTTATTATGATATTTGTATATATTTTATTTTTTTATTATGATTATGAATGGTTTGATTGACATTAGTGATTCTTGAGGCAAAGTTGTTCAAGATGAGGAGATGAAGATATTTTCACAATATCACATCCTAAAAACATTGAAAACATATTTGTCTTTGTGTGTGTGTGTGTGTGTGTGTGTGTGTGTGTGTGTGTGTGTGTGTGTGTGTGTGTGTGTGTGTGTGTGTGTGTGTGTGTGTGTGGATGTGTTTGTGTGTGTGTCTGTGTGTGTAAGCATGCTTAATGGAAAGAACATAATAATAATAATTCGTTACATTTATATAGCGCTTTTGGAGAACATGGAGAAACTGCTTTGTTTTACTGGTGGATAAAAAAAGTCTTTCAAATGAAAGTGAGTCAATTAGTGGTCTTCTACTATGGAAGCAGGACATTCTACTTAATAAAATATTTTCATCTGTGCTTTTGCATAAGTTTTTGGACTATATAAAATTATTGCATGAAAATCACCTATTATAACACAGTCATGTTTTGTCAAAGTTTATCACTTCATTTGTACTGAGCTCTCAGTTTGAACAATTCTGCCTCTCAGTGATTAATTTGAAATCTGAAAATGGTGTTATACAGAGGAGATTTGCAATTATCATTTTGTTACCTATCTTTTATTTTAAATATCTACATCTACAACAAAATGTGTGTGCATGTGTGTGTTCAAGCATGGTTAGTGTATTAAGTATTATTGTTTAAGTATTATTGTTTTCATTTACATTTTAACCACCAGAAGAAGAACACTCATTGGTTCATTCTGCTCACTAAAATATTATTTTTCATTTTTTTTCCATTTGAAATATTGTTTAAACTTAATAAAATCATTAAAATAACATTTCAAATCATATTTTGTCTGTTTATAAATCCCACAGACTCACATTGGCTGCAATACTAATGTTTTTGTAAAACACAGACCTGATAGTCTAATCTGTGTGTATTGTGCATATATTATTGATATTATTACTATTGCAAATCATGTTATTATAACTCATATCTTAATAGAATATTATTTGTAATTTTAATTCTTTATTTCTTAATTGTTTTTTTATGATTACTACAGATATTATCACCAAAGATATCAACTACACCTTCACTTTTAGTATTGACACGCTGCACACACAGCACAATCACACACTCACTAATGCATTCAAATAAATGTAATCTTACTGTGCTACTTTATTTGTACATGATTAGAATGAACAGAAATCTAAGACTATTTTTCTTCTTTTGTTAAAGCCATTTCAGACTCCAAGTAAGCATTATATTACTAATCATCTATTTTAAAGGTGCCATACAATTGAAAACTGTATTTATCTTGGCATAGTTGAATGATAAGAGTTCTGGACATGGAACTGACATACCTTGAGCCTCAAACACCATTGTTTCCTCCTTCATGTGTAAATCTCCTGTTTGCAAAAGACCGCTGAAAAATGAGTGAATCCCACCATAACACCGACTGTGACGTTGGAGTCAGGATCATTAATATTTATACCCCCCAAATTTGCATTTCCCAGTCCATTTTCTAGGCCAGGCAGTGTTAATGTGGACCTGCACAGCCAAATCATCAGAAGATCTGCAGGTATTGTGAAGAAGCAAGCAAGGACAATAGTGAAAATGGCAGATCATGGATATAAATGTTATGTCTGAGGCTGTGCTGCGGATTTGAGAACTTTTCATTCCCTTCCCACAAAAGAGAACTGTCAACAGGCATGGTTGATGTTTACAACAGGATACCTCACCATTTTAATTCAAAGCTGTTAGTTTGCTCTTAACGGAGGCCGATCAGAACGAAACTCGGTGGGCATGTTCGACTCGTGGCCCTAGAGGTCTGTAAGAATTTTGAAAAATCAGCCACTAGTTGATGCTAACAGGTTTTACGGCTATGTAATCACGTGATGCATATCATTTGATAGATCTCCTCATACTGAACAACTTTGCCTCAAGAACTACTGCTGTCAATCAATTTGTTCATTAAATACTTGCGATTATGTTAAAAACCTACTTTTGCGAACTAGTCCTAGGTTTTTCGCCCGATCAGAAATATACCAGTGCAGTACAATTCTCTGGAAGCTCTAGATTATTAATTATATAAAAAACTTTAACTTTACCCATTGGGTAGCCATAACAGGATCATTTAGAAAATGGGTATGGCAAAAAACACTCAAAAGCCTGTAAATCCTAAACAAAAACTCAGACAACTCACTAAACTGCCTTATGTGCTTAAAGACCCTAAATGCTTGAACCCCGCTAAATGCTGCTTGCAGCTTTAATTATTAGGGGTTCAAGCACGAAGTGCTGAAACCCTATTGTAATTGTAAGGATTTTTATTAGGGGTTCAAGCACGAAGTGCTGAAACCCTATTGTAATTGTACTGATTTTTATTATTATTAGGGGTTCAAGCATGAAATGCTGAAACCCTATTGTAATTGTGCTGATTTTTATTAGGGGTTCAAGCATGAAATGCTGAAACCCTATTGTAATTGTGCTGATTTTTATTAGGGGTTCAAGCACGAAGTGCTGAAACCCTATTGTAATTGTGCTGATTTTTATTAGGGGTTCAAGCATGAAATGCTGAAACCCTATTGTAATTGTGCTGATTTTTATTATTAGGGGTTCAAGCATGAAATGCTGAAACCCTATTGTAATTGTGCTGATTTTTAGGGGTTCAAGCACGAAGTGCTGAAACCCTATTGTTATTGTAAGGATTTTTATTATTATTATTATTATTTTCCCCTAAAACGCATCGTACAGCCCAAACCGTAAGTGCTAGAGACTTGAAACTTTGCCAGATGGTAGTACAAAAATCGAGGAGAGGTTCAGAGAATATGAGCCAGATTGGCCTATAGGTGGCGCTACAGTGCAAAAACCAAAAAAATGGCATATTTTTGCTTAAATCTCACCAACCCTTTGTCACAGACTCAAGTGTCTTATATCATTGGAATCCTTGGCTCAAGCCGAACAAAAAAGGCCTCAAAGATTTCCTTTCCGGTATGCAAATTTTCCGCCATTTTGGATTTTGTCCAAAACCTACTTTTGCGAACTAGTCCTAGGTTTTTTGTCCGATCGGAACTAAACCAGTGCAGAAATGTTCTCTGGAGTCTGAATATAAATAATTATTAAAAAAAAGTTTAAATTTCGATTCACGGTCGCTAAGGGGCGCCAAAACGTTCGAAGGAGGCGGAGCTAGTTTTACTAAAATGGCTATAACTCCAGAAGTAAATGAGTTATCTTCACCAAACTTGGTACACATGTGTAAGAGGTCAATCTAAGGTCACAGTAAAGAAATCGCGGTGATTAGCCACATGGTGGCGCTATAACATTAAAAAAACATAAAACAGGCTATAACCACCTGACCGTTTGTCCGATTGACTTGAAAATTGGTATGCAGTGTCTTGGTCCAAGGTGCCATGTATGTCTATGAGGACATTGGTGTATCTCGAAAAACATGGCCGCCATCGGCCAATGAAGTTTGAGCACCTATTAGACAAGGTTAACGGAGGCCAATCAGAACGAAACTCAGTGGGCATGTTCGGCTCAAGCCCCTAGAGGTCTGTAAGAATTTTTAAAGAAATCGGCCACTAGTTGGCGCTAACGAGTTTAATGGCTCTGTAATCACGTGGTGTTACACTTATTGTCACAAAATGCATATCATTTGATAGATCTGCTCATGCTGAACAACTTTGCCTCAAGAACTATTGCTGTCAATCAAACCGTTCATTAAATATTTATAATTATGTTAAAAACCTACTTTTGCGAACTAGTCCTAGGTTTTTCGCCCGATCGGAACCAAACAAGTCTAGGACAATTCTATGGACTCTCTAGATAAATAATTATCAAAAAAAAGTTGAACTTTAGCATTTTTCGCATGGGTATATTGGGTCATAAAGAAAATGGGCGTGGCAAAATGCACTCAAAAGCTTATAAATCCTAAACGAAAACTCAGAACTTCACGAAAATTGGTGAGCATATGTGCCATAACATTCTAAACAAGCATGTAAAATTTCATGAAGATCGGACGATAGGTGGCGCTATAACTGTTAAAAAGCTTGCCTGTATTGGCTGTAAATGGACTTTTCCATCTATTATTTCAGTGGTTAAAAGCTTTCTAAATAAATCTTAATGTCTTAAATGCTTATGTGCTTAAAGGCCTTAAATGCTTGAACCCCGATAAATGCTGCTTGCAGCTTTAATTATTATTATTATTATTATTCTGCCGTAAAACGCATCGTGCAGCCTAAACCGTAAGTGCTAGAGACTTGAAACTTGGCCAGAAGGTAGTACAAAAATCGAGGAGAGGTTCAGAGAATATGAGCTAGATTGGCCAATAGGTGGCGCTACAGTGCAAAAAACAAAAAAATGGCATATTTTTGCTTAAATCTCATCAACCCTTTGTCACAGACTCAAGTGTCTTATATCTTTGGAATCCTTGGGTCAAACCGAACAAAAAAGGCCTCAAGGATTTCATTTCCGGTATGCAAATTTTCCCGCCATTTTGGATTTTGTCCAAAACCTACTTTTGCGAACTAGTCCCTGGTTTTTCACCCGATCGGAACCAAACCAGTGCAGAAATATTCACAGGAGTCTGAAGATCAATAATTATCGAAAAAAATGTAAAATTTCGATCCACGGTTGCTAAGGGGTATCAAAACGTTCGCAGGAGGCGGAGCTAATTATACGAAAATGGCTATAACTCGTGAACGAAATGAGATATTTTCACCAAACTCGGTACACATATGTATGAGCTCAAGTTGAGGTCACAGTAAAAAAATCGCGACGATTGGCCTCATGGTGGCGCTATAAAATGAAAAAAACATAAAACAGGCTATAACCACCTGACCGTTAGTCCGATTGACTTGAAAATTGGTATGCAGTGTCTTGGTCCAAGGTGCCATGTATGTGTATGAGGACATTGGCGTATCTAAAAAAACATGGCCGCCATCGGCCAACGAAGTTTGAGCACCTATTAGACAAGGTTAACGGAGGCCGATCGGAACGAAACTCAATGGGCATGTTCGGCTCATGGCCCTAAAGGTCTGTAAGAATTTTGAAAGAAATCGGCCACTAGTTGGCGCTAACGAGTTTTACGGCTCTGTAATCACGTGGTGTTACAAATATCCACACAATATGCATATCATTTGATAGATCTCCTCATCCTGAACAACTTTGCCTCAAGAACCATTGCTGTCAATCAAACTGTTCATTAATTATTCATTAATATGTTAAAAACCTACTTTTGCGAACTAGTCCTAGGTTTTTTGCCCGATCGGAACCAGACCAGTCTAGGACAATTCTCTGGACTCTCTAGATCAATAATTATCAAAAAAAAGTTGAACTTTTGCATTTGGATGGCTGTAATAGGGTAATTTATAAAATGGGCGTGTCAAAATACATTAAAAAGCCTATAAATCCTAAATAAAAACTCAGAACTTCACAAAAATTGGTCAGCATATGTGACATAACATCATTAACAAGCATGAAAAATTCTATGGAGATCGGACGATAGGTGGCGCTATAACTGTTAAAAAGCTTTAAAATCATATATTTCCTATGGTAAACTGCCTGTATTGGCTGTAAATGGTCTTTTCCATCTATTATGTCAGTGGTTACATGCTTGCTAAATAAATCTTAATAACTTTTGATGCTTTTGTGCTTAAATGCCTTAAAGGCCTTAACTGCTTGAACCCCGATAAATGCTGCTTGCAGCTTTAATTATTATTATTATTCTGCCGTAAAACGCATCGTGCAGCCTAAACCGTAAGTGCTAGAGACTTGAAACTTGGCCAGAAGGTAGTACAAAAATCGAGGAGAGGTTCAGAGAATATGAGCTAGATTGGCCAATAGGTGGCGCTACAGTGCAAAAAACAAAAAAATTGCATATTTTTGCTTAAATCTCATCAACCCTTTGTCACAGACTCAAGTGTCTTATATCTTTGGAATCCTTGGGTCAAGCCGAACAAAAAAGGCCTCAAGGATTTCATTTCCGGTATGCAAATTTTTCCTCCATTTTGGATTTAGTCCAAAACCTACTTTTGCGAACTAGTCCCTGGTTTTTCGCCCGATCGGAACCAAACCAGTGCAGAAATATTCACAGGAGTCTGAAGATCAATAATTATCGAAAAAAATGTAAAATTTCGATCCACGGTTGCTAAGGGGTATCAAAACGTTCGCAGGAGGCGGAGCTAATTATACGAAAATGGCTATAACTCGTGAACGAAATGAGATATTTTCACCAAACTCGGTACACATATGTATGAGCTCAAGTTGAGGTCACAGTAAAAAAATCGCGGTGATTGGCCTCATGGTGGCGCTATAATATGAAAAAAACATAAAACAGGCTATAACCACCTGACCGTTAGTCCGATTGACTTGAAAATTGGTATGCAGTGTCTTGGTCCAAGGTGCCATGTATGTCTATGAGGACATTGGTGTATCTCAAAAAACATGGCCGCTATCGGCCAATGAAGTTTGAGCACCTATTAGACAAGGTTAACGGAGGCCGATCGGAACAAAACTCAGTGGGCATGTTCGGCTCAAGCCCCTAGAGGTCTGTAAGAATTTTGAAAGAAATCGGCCACTAGTTGGCGCTAACGAGTTTTGTGGCTCTGTAATCCCGTGGTGTTACACTTATCGTCACAAAATGCATATCATATGATAGATCTGCTCATGCTGAACAACTTTGCCTCTAGAACCATTGCTGTCAATCAAACAGTTCATTAAATATTCATGAATATGTTAAAAACCTACTTTTGCGAACTAGTCCTAGGTTTTTCGCCCGATCGGAACCAGACCAGTCTAGGACAATTCTCTGGACTCTCTAGATCAATAATTATCAAAAAAAAGTTGAACTTTTGCATTTGGATTGCTGTAATAGGGTCATTTATAAAATGGGCGTGGCAAAATGCAATCAAAAGCCTATAAATCCTAAACAAAAACTCAGAACTTCACAAAAATTGGTGAGCATATGTGACATACCATCATTAACAAGCATGCAAAATTTTATGGAGATTGGACCAAAGGTGGCGCTATAACTGTTAAAAAGCTTTAAAACCATATATTTCCTATGGTAAATGGTCTTTTTCATCTATTATGTCAGTAGTTACATGCTTGCTAAATAAATCTTAATAACTTTTGATGCTTTTATGCTTAAAGGCCTTAAAGGCCTTAATTGCTTGAACCCCGATAAATGCTGCTTGCAGCTTTAATTATTATTATTATTATTATTCCGCCCTAAAACGCATCGTGCAGCCCAAACCGTAAGAGCTGGAACTTTGAAACTTTGACAGATGGTAGTACAAAAATCGAGGAAAGGTTCAGAGATTATGACCCCGATTGGCCCATAGGTGGCGCTATAACAACCAAAAGCGCGAAACTGCTCATAACTCCTAGACCGTATGTCGTAGACTCAAGTGTCTTATATCATTGGAAAGCTGGACGCCTGACGAACAAAACGTATATCTCCGATTTCATTTCCGCCATGATAGATTTTCCGCCATTTTGAATTTTGTCAAAAATCTACTTTTGCGAACTAGTCCCTGGTTTTTTGCCCGATTGGAACCAAACTAGTGCAGAAATGTTCTCTGGAGACTGAATATCAATAATTATCGAAAAAAAGTGGAAATTTCGATTCACGGTCGCTAAGGGGCGCCAAAACGTACGTTGTGGGAGGGGCCTATTTTCCTAAAATGGCTATAACTCCCGATGTAAATGAGGTATCTTCACCAAACTTGGTACACATGTGTATGAGCTTACTCTGGGGTCACAGTAAAAAAATCGCGACGATTGGCCTCATGGTGGCGCTATAAAATGAAAAAAACATAAAACAGGCTATAACCACCTGACCGTTAGTCCGATTGACTTGAAAATTGGTATGCAGTGTCTTGGTCCAAGGTGCCATGTATGTGTATGAGGACATTGGCGTATCTCAAAAAACATGGCCGCCATCGGCCAACGAAATTTGAGCACCTATTAGACAAGGTTAACGGAGGCCGATCGGAACGAAACTCAATGGGCATGTTTGGCTCATGGCCCTAAAGGTCTGTAAGAATTTTGAAAGAAATCGGCCACTAGTTGGCGCTAACGAGTTTTAAGGCTCTGTAATCACGTGGTGTTACAAATATCCACACAATATGCATATCATTTGATAGATCTCCTCATCCTGAACAACTTTGCCTCAAGAACCATTGCTGTCAATCAAACTGTTCATTAATTATTCATTAATATGTTAAAAACCTACTTTTGCGAACTAGTCCTAGGTTTTTTGCCCGATCGGAACCAGACCAGTCTAGGACAATTCTCTGGACTCTCTAGATCAATAATTATCAAAAAAAAGTTGAACTTTTGCATTTGGATGGCTGTAATAGGGTAATTTATAAAATGGGCGTGTCAAAATACATTAAAAAGCCTATAAATCCTAAATAAAAACTCAGAACTTCACAAAAATTGGTCAGCATATGTGACATAACATCATTAACAAGCATGAAAAATTCTATGGAGATCGGACGATAGGTGGCGCTATAACTGTTAAAAAGCTTTAAAATCATATATTTCCTATGGTAAACTGCCTGTATTGGCTGTAAATGGTCTTTTCCATCTCTGATCATATAATTTTCATATCATAATGTTCAAAACTAGTGCAATACAATTCTCTGGACTCACTAGATCAATAATTGTCAGAAAAAGTTGAACTACTTCATTTGGATAGCTATAATAGGTTCACTTCAAAATCTGGCCTTTACCAAGTGTCCCCGAAAGCCTATATCTCTTTAATCAATGCTCAGACCTTCTTAAAAACAAGTCAGAACGTGTGAAATATCACCCTGAACAAGCATGAAAATTTTCAGACAGATCGGACAAAATTTGCCTCTATAACAGTTAAAAAGGTGAAAATGATATGAATTAATGGCATGTTAAGCCAATAAGTGGTATTTTACTGCCCCCTGCTGTTTAAAATAGTCATTTTCTCATATTGGTATTGGTATCAGCCATGGTAAATCATGATAAATGATGGTGTGTCTGTGTGTCTGTGTGTGTGTGTGTGTGTGTGTGTGTGTGTGTGTGTGTGTGTGTGTGTGTGTGTGTGTGTGTGGTACAAATATAACAAAGGTTTTATTTTCCAACATGAAAACAAACATAACAGAGTGCTAGTGCACAAACAATAACCGACAATGATAATGGATGAGAGGGGAACTTAAATACACAGATCAAGACAAGGACAACAGGTGACGGTTATGATGATGAGGAGCAGGTGATGATGAGGAGGGTGATGAGGAGCAGGTGCAGGTGATGACGACAGATGGTGAATGTGATGAAGACAGAAGGTGAATGTGATGAAGGTGAATGTGACACCAATATCACTGAAACATTTGTGTGTGTGTGTGTGTGTGTGTGTGTGTGTAGCATTATTGTGTGTAGCATATGTAGCAAGTATGCATTATTGAGTTAACATGGAAACACTGGTTTGCTTTAGTGCAGAAAACTGGTCAAAATCATGAGGTTTAAAGTGAAAGTGAGCCAATAAGTGGTCTTCTACTGCCCACTGCTGGCCATTCTACTTATTAATTACATTTTTCCACATGTGCTTGCATTTATACTTGAATACACACTAAAAATCACTTATATAGCAATAACTATTATAACACAATCATATTTTGTCAGTGTTAATCACTTTATTTGCACTGACACTTCAAATAATTGCTAGTAATGTGGTAAATCATGGTAAATCATGGTTAACTATGCTGTGTGTGTGTGTGTGTGTGTGTGTGTGTGTGTGTGTGTGTGTGTGTGTGTGTGTGTGTGTGTGTGTGTGTGTAAGCATGCATTGAGTTAACATGGATAAACTGGTTTGCTTTAGTGCAGAAAACTGGTTTAAAGTGAAAGTGAGCCAATAAGTGGTCTTCTAGTGCCCTCTGCTGGCCATTCTACTTAATAATGAAATATTTTACATGTGCTTTTGCATTCATACTTGGACACACACAAAAAATCACGTATATAACTAACTATTATAACACAATAATATTTTGTCAGTGTTCATCACCTCATTTGCACTGACACTTCACATAATTGCTAGTAATGTGGTTAATCATGCTAGAAACATTGTAAATCATAGTAAATAATACTGAAATGAGGTGTATCAAGGTAAATCATGCTAGAATCCTAATAAATCATTCTGGAACATGGTATATGATAGTAAATCATGCTAGAATCATATTAAATAATTCTAGAATGTGGCAAATCGTTGTGGGAGGAGCCTATTTACTCAAATGGCTATAACTCAAGAAGTAAATGAGATATCTTCACCAAACTCAGTACACATGTGTATGGGTTCAATTTGAGGTCACAGTAAACAATTTTATGGAGATCGGACCATAGGTGGCGCTATAACTGTTAAAAAGCTTTAAAACCATATATATCCCATGGCAAATTGCCTGTATTGGCTGTAAATGGTCTTTTCCATCTATTATGTCAGTGGTTACATGCTTGCTAAATAAATCTTAATAACTTTTGATGCTTTTGTGCTTAAATGCCTTAAAGGCCTTAACTGCTTGAACCCCGATAAATGCTGCTTGCAGCTTTAATTAGGGGTTCAAGCACGAAGTGCTGAAACCCTATTGTAATTGTAAGGATTTTTATTATTATTATTTTTCTTCTGCCGTAAAACGCATCGTGCAGCCCAAACCGTAAGTGCTAGAGACTTGAAACTTTGCCATATGGTAGTACAAAAATCGAGGAGAGGTTATCAAAATATGAGCCAGATTGGCCAATAGGTGGCGCTACAGTGCAAAAACCAAAAAAATGGCATATTTTTGCTTAAATCTCACCAACCCTTTGTCACAGACTCAAGTGTCTTATATCATTGGAATCCTTGGCTCAAGCCGAACAAAAAAGGCCTCAAGGATTTCCTTTCCGGTATGCAAATTTTCCGCCATTTTGGATTTTGTCCAAAACCTACTTTTGCGAACTAGTCCTAGGTTTTTTGTCCGATCGGAACCAAACATGTGCAGAAATGTTCTCTGGCGTCTGAATATCAATAATTATTAAAAAAAAGTTTAAATTTTGATTCACGGTCGCTAAGGGGCGCCAAAACGTTCGAAGGAGGCGGAGCTAGTTTTACTAAAATGGCTATAACTCCAGAAGTAAATGAGTTATCTTCACCAAACTTGGTACACATGTGTAAGAGGTCAATCTAAGGTCACAGTAAAGAAATCGCGGTGATTAGCCACATGGTGGCGCTATAACATTAAAAAAACATAAAACAGGCTATAACCACCTGACCGTTTGTCCGATTGACTTGAAAATTGGTATGCAGTGTCTTGGTCCAAGGTGCCATGTATGTCTATGAGGACATTGGTGTATCTCGAAAAACATGGCCGCCATCGGCCAATGAAGTTTGAGCACCTATTAGACAAGGTTAACGGAGGCCAATCAGAACGAAACTCAGTGGGCATGTTCGGCTCAAGCCCCTAGAGGTCTGTAAGAATTTTGAAAGAAATCGGCCACTAGTTGGCGCTAACGAGTTTAATGGCTCTGTAATCACGTGGTGTTACACTTATTGTCACAAAATGCATATAATTTGATAGATCTGCTCATGCTGAACAACTTTGCCTCAAGAACTATTGCTGTCAATCAAACCGTTCATTAAATATTTGTAATTATGTTAAAAACCTACTTTTGCGAACTAGTCCCTGGTTTTTCGCCCGATCGGAACCAGACCAGTCTAGGACAATTCTCTGGACTCTGTAGATCAATAATTATCAAAAAAAAGTTGAACTTTTGCATTTGGATGGCTGTAATAGGGTCATTTATAAAATGGGCGGGGCAAAATAAATAAAAAAACCTATAAATCATAAATAAAAACTCAGAACTTCACAAAAATTGGTGAACATATGTGAAATAACATCATTAACAAGCATGCCAAATTTTATGGAGATCGGACCAAAGGTGGCGCTATAACTGTTAAAAAGCTTTAAAACCATATATTTCCTATGGTAAATGGTCTTTTTCATCTATTATGTCAGTAGTTACATGCTTGCTAAATAAATCTTAATAACTTTTGATGCTTTTATGCTTAAAGGCCTTAAAGGCCTTAATTGCTTGAACCCCGATAAATGCTGCTTGCAGCTTTAATTATTAGGGGTTCAAGCACGAAGTGCTGAAACCCTATTGTAATTGTACTGATTTTTATTATTATTATTATTAGGGGTTCAAGCACGAAGTGCTGAAACCCTATTGTAATTGTACTGATTTTTATTATTATTATTAGGGGTTCAAGCACGAAGTGCTGAAACCCTATTGTAATTGTGCTGATTTTTATTATTATTATTATTATTATTATTCCGCCGTAAAACGCATCGTGCAGCCCAAACCGTAAGAGCTGGAACTTTGAAACTTTGACAGATGGTAGTACAAAAATCGAGGAAAGGTTCAGAGATTATGACCCCGATTGGCCCATAGGTGGCGCTATAACAACCAAAAGCGCGAAACTGCTCATAACTCCTAGACCGTATGTCGTAGACTCAAGTGTCTTATATCATTGGAAAGCTAGACGCCTGACGAACAAAACGTATATCTCCGATTTCATTTCCGCCATGATAGATTTTCCGCCATTTTGAATTTTGTCAAAAACCTACTTTTGCGAACTAGTCCCTGGTTTTTTGCCCGATTGGAACCAAACTAGTGCAGAAATGTTCTCTGGAGACTGAATATCAATAATTATCGAAAAAAAGTGGAAATTTCGATTCACGGTCGCTAAGGGGCGCCAAAACGTACGTTGTGGGAGGGGCCTATTTTACTAAAATGGCTATAACTCCCGATGTAAATGAGGTATCTTCACCAAGCTTGGTACACATGTGTATGAGTTTAATCTGGGGTCACAGTAAAAAAATCGCGACGATTGGCCTCATGGTGGCGCTATAAATTGATAAAAACATAAAACAGGCTATAACCACCTGACCGTTAGTCCGATTGACTTGAAAATTGGTATGCAGTGTCTTGGTCCAAGGTGCCATGTATGTGTATGAGGACATTGGCGTATCTCAAAAAACATGGCCGCCATCGGCCAATGAAGTTTGAGCACCTATTAGACAAGGTTAACGGAGGCCGATCAGAACGAAACTCGATGAGCATGTTCGACTCATGGCCCTAAAGGTCTGTAAGAATTTTGAAAGAAATCGGCCACTAGTTGGCGCTAACGAGTTTTATGGCTCTGTAATCACGTGGTGTTACACTTATCGTCACAAAATGCATATCATTTGATAGATCTGCTCATCCTGAACCACTTTGCCTCTAGAACCATTGCTGTCAATTAAACCGTTCATTAAATATTCATGAATATGTTAAAAACCTACTTTTGCGAACTAGTCCCTGGTTTTTCGCCCGATCGGAACCACACCAGTCTAGGACAATTCTCTGGACTCTCTAGATCAATAATTATCAAAAAAAAGTTTAACTTTTGCATGAGTATGGCTGTAATAGGGTCATTTAGAAAAGGGGCGTGGTAAAATGCACTCAAAAGCCTATAAATCCTAAACGAAAACTCAGAACTTCACAAAAATTGATGAGCATATGTGTCATAACCTGCTAAAGAAGCATGGGAAATTGTATGGAGATCGGACCATAGTTGGCGCTATAACTGTTAAAACGCTTTAAAACCATATATTTCCTATGGTAAATTGCCTGTATTTGCTGTAAATGGTGTCTTCTATCATCATATAATGTTCATATCATAATGTTCAAAACCAGTGCAGCACAATTCTCTGAACTCTCTAGATCAATAATTATCAGAAAAAAAGTTTAACTTCTTCAAAAGGTGATTTTATATGAATATAATGACATATTAAGCCAATAAGTGGTATTTTACTGCCCCCTGCTGTCATTTCATCATACTACTCCCTAATATTGTTATAAAATTCATATTTAGACTTTATAAAATCATTATTTTAACATTTACAATCACATTTTGTCAAAACTCATCTATTGAGTATTACTATTGACAATTGTGTTACACTGAGATATGGAAATGGACGAAAGTAAATGAATGAAATGAAACGAAAGTATAACGGCATTTAAGCCACGCCCCCGAATACAAATTCATTCATAACTCGAAAACGGAAAGTCGTTGCGCGCTCAAATTTTGATGGTGAGGACATCTCCGGGCTCTTGATCGAAACGTGTCGTCGCGGGCCTCGGGAGCGCGCCCCCCGCGCATCGCCAGTCCGCGGGACCCCCGATTTTGAACGACCATTACTCCCGACCCAGACCACCCCGAACATTGTGTGAGAGCTCGTTGGAAAGGTCCCGTCTTTGGCTAGCTTCGATTCAAATGTGGTGTTATTTGCCCTGGGCATTCCAGAGATAATAGCCCGAACAGATATGCCTTATAACAGCCATAACTCCCAGCCCCAATCGCCCAAAAACACCTTGATGGTCTCATTCAACAGGGCTCCTCAAGCACTATCTATGCTCTGAGTTTCAGAATTTTTCGCCTTTTGGTTCCTGAGATATAAGTAAAAAAACAAATTCCCATTCATTCATTCAAACACTTCAACTGTAAAATGTAAGCTATGATACCACTGTTGTCCACTAGAGGGAGCAGCAGGATTACGCATGATCTTTTAATTCGCTTTCAGTATTGGGAAATAAACAAATGCTTTAAGAAGCAATCTTTTTTATTATGATTTTTTTTTTTAATTATGATATTTGTATATATTTTATTTTTTTATTATGATTATGAACGGTTTGATTGACATTAGTGATTCTTGAGGCAAAGTTGTTCAAGATGAGGAGATGAAGATATTTTCACAATATCACATCCTAAAAACATTGAAAACATATTTGTCTTTGTGTGTGTGTGTGTGTGTGTGTGTGTGTGTGTGTGTGTGTGTGTGTGTGTGTGTGTGTGTGTGGATGTGTTTGTGTGTGTGTCTGTCTGTTTAAGCATGCTTAATGGAAAGAACATGGAGAAACTGCTTTGTTTTACTGGTGGATAAAAAAAGTCTTTCAAATGAAAGTGAGTCAATTAGTGGTCTTCTACTATGGAAGCAGGACATTCTACTTAATAAAATATTTTCATCTGTGCTTTTGCATAAGTTTTTGGACTATATAAAATTATTGCATGAAAATCACCTATTATAACACAGTCATGTTTTGTCAAAGTTTATCACTTCATTTTTACTGAGCTCTCAGTTTGAACAATTCTGCCTCTCAGTGATTAATTTGAAATCTGAAAATGGTGTTATACAGAGGAGATTTGCAATTATCATTTTGTTACCTATCTTTTATTTTAAATATCTACATCTACAACAAAATGTGTGTGCATGTGTGTGTTCAAGCATGGTTAGTGTATTAAGTATTATTGTTTAAGTATTATTGTTTTCATTTACATTTTAACCACCAGAAGAAGAACACTCATTGGTTCATTCTGCTCACTAAAATATTATTTTTCATTTTTTTTCCATTTGAAATATTGTTTAAACTTAATAAAATCATTAAAATAACATTTCAAATCATATTTTGTCTGTTTATAAATCCCACAGACTCACATTGGCTGCAATACTAATGTTTTTGTAAAACACAGACCTGATAGTCTAATCTGTGTGTATTGTGCATATATTATTGATATTATTACTATTGCAAATCATGTTATTATAACTCATATCTTAATAGAATATTATTTGTAATTTTAATTCTTTATTTCTTAATTGTTTTTTTATGATTACTACAGATATTATCACCAAAGATATCAACTACACCTTCACTTTTAGTATTGACATGCTGCACACACAGCACAATCACACACTCACTAATGCATTCAAATAAATGTAATCTTACTGTGCTACTTTATTTGTACATGATTAGAATGAACAGAAATCTAAGAATATTTTTCTTCTTTTGTTAAAGCCATTTCAGACTCCAAGTAAGCATTATATTACTAATCATCTATTTTAAAGGTGCCATACAATTGAAAACTGTATTTATCTTGGCATAGTTGAATGATAAGAGTTCTGGACATGGAACTGACATACCGTGAGCCTCAAACACCATTGTTTCCTCCTTCATGTGTAAATCTCCTGTTTGCAAAAGACCGCTGAAAAATGAGTGAATCCCACCATAACACCGACTGTGACGTTGGAGTCAGGATCATTAATATTTATACCCCCCAAATTTGCATTTCCCAGTCCATTTTCTAGGCCAGGCAGTGTTAATGTGGACCTGCACAGCCAAATCATCAGAAGATCTGCAGGTATTGTGAAGAAGCAAGCAAGGACAATAGTGAAAATGGCAGATCATGGATATAAATGTTATGTCTGAGGCTGTGCTGCGGATTTGAGAACTTTTCATTCCCTTCCCACAAAAGAGAACTGTCAACAGGCATGGTTGATGTTTACAACAGGATACCTCACCATTTTAATTCAAAGCTGTTAGTTTGCTCTTAACGGAGGCCGATCAGAACGAAACTCGGTGGGCATGTTCGACTCGTGGCCCTAGAGGTCTGTAAGAATTTTGAAAAATCAGCCACTAGTTGATGCTAACAGGTTTTACGGCTATGTAATCACGTGATGCATATCATTTGATAGATCTCCTCATACTGAACAACTTTGCCTCAAGAACTACTGCTGTCAATCAATTTGTTCATTAAATACTTGCGATTATGTTAAAAACCTACTTTTGCGAACTAGTCCTAGGTTTTTCGCCCGATCAGAAATATACCAGTGCAGTACAATTCTCTGGAAGCTCTAGATTATTAATTATATAAAAAACTTTAACTTTACCCATTGGGTAGCCATAACAGGATCATTTAGAAAATGGGTATGGCAAAAAACACTCAAAAGCCTGTAAATCCTAAACAAAAACTCACTAAACTGCCTTATGTGCTTAAAGACCCTAAATGCTTGAACCCCGCTAAATGCTGCTTGCAGCTTTAATTATTATTATTATTCTGCCGTAAAACGCATCGTGCAGCCCAAACCGTAAGAGCTGGAACCTTGAAACTTTGCCAGATGGTAGTACAAAAATCGAGGAGAGGTTCAGAGAATATGACCCCAATTGGCCCATAGGTGGCGCTATAGCAACCAAAAGCGCGAAACTGCTCATAACTCCTAGACCGTATAACGTAGACTCAAGTGTCTTATATCACTGGAAAGCTGGAAACCTGAAGGTCAAAACGTATATCTCCGATTTCACTTCCTGTATGCAAATTGTCCGCCATTTTGAATTTTGTTAAAAACCTACTTTTGCGAACTAGTCCTAGGTTTTTTGTCCAATTGGATCCAAACCAGTGCAGAAATGTTCTCTGGAGTCTGAATATCAATAATTATCGAAAAAAAGTAGAAATTTCGATTCCTGATCGCCAGGGGGTGATAAATTATTGTTGTGGGAGGAGCCTATTTTACTAAAATGGCTATAACTCGAGAAGGAAATTAGATATCCTCACCAAACTTGGTGCACATGTGTATGAGTTCAATCTGGGGTCACAGTAAAAAAATCGCGACGATTGATCACTAGGTGGCGCTATAACATGAAAAAAACATGAAAACGGCTATGACCACGTGACCGTTAGTCCGATTGACTTGAAAATTGGTATGCAGTGTCTTGGTCCAAGGTGCCATGTATGTCTATGAGGACATTGGCGTATCTCGAAAAACATGGCCGCCATCGACCAATGAAATTTGAGCACCTATTAGACAAGGTTAACGGAGGCCGATCGGAACGAAACTCGATGGGCATGTTCGACTCATGGCCCTAGAGGTCTGTAAGAGTTTTGAAAGAAATCGGCCACTAGTTGGCGCTAAAAAGTTTTATGGCTCTGTAATCACGTGGTGTTACACTTATCGTCACAAAATGCATATCATCTGATAGACCTGCTCATGCTGAACAACTTTGCCTCAAGAACTAATGCTGTCAATTAAACCGTTTATTAAATATTCGTAATTATGTTAAAAACCTACTTTTGCAAACTAGTCCTAGGTTTTTCGCCCGATCGAAACCAGACCAGTCTAGGACAATTCTCTGGACACTCTAGATGAATAATTATCAAAAAAAGTTGAACTTTTTCATGTAGATGGCTGTAATAGGGTCATTTAGAAAATGGGCGTGGCAAAAAAAACATTAAAAAGCCTATAAATCCTAAATGAAAACTCAGAACTTCACAAAAATTGGTGAGCATATGTGACATAACATCATTAACAAGCATGCCAATTTTCATGGAGATCGGACGATAGGTGGCGCTATAACTGCTAAAAAGCTTTAAAACCATATATTTCCTATGGTATTTCCTGTAAATGGTCTTTTTCATCTATTATGTCAGTAGTTACATTCTTGGTAAATAAAACTTAATCACTTTTGATGCTTTTGTGCTTAAAGGCCTTAACTGCTTGAACCCCGATAAATGCTGCTTGCAGCTTTAATTATTATTATTATTATTATTATTTTTCTTCTGCCGTAAAACTCATCGTGCAGCCCAAACCGTAAGAGCTGGAGCTTTGAAACTTTGCCAGATGGTAGTACAAAAATCGAGGAGAGGTTCAGAGAATATGACCCCAATTGGCCCATAGGTGGCGCTATAGCAACCAAAAGCGCGAAACTGCTCATAACTCCTAGACCGTATGACGTAGACTCAAGTGTCTTATATCACTGGAAAGCTGGAAACCTGAAGGTCAAAACGTATATCTCCGATTTCATTTCCTGTATGCAAATTGTCCGCCATTTTGAATTTAGTTAAAAACCTACTTTTGCGAACTAGTCCTAGGTTTTTTGTCCAATTGGATCCAAAACAGTGCAGAAATGTTCTCTGGAGTCTGAATATCAATAATTATCGAAAAAAAGTAGAAATTTCGATTCCTGATCGCCAGGGGGTGATAAATTAATGTTGTGGGAGGAGCCTATTTTACTAAAATGGCTATAACTCGAGAATGAAATTAGATATCTTCACCAAACTTGGTGCACATGTGTATGAGTTCAATCTGGGGTCACAGTAAAAAAATCGCGACGATTGATCACTAGGTGGCGCTATAACATGAAAAAAACATGAAAATGGCTATGACCACGTGACCGTTAGTCCGATTGACTTGAAAATTGGTATGCAGTGTCTTGGTCCAAGGTACCATGTATGTCTATGAGGACATTGGCGTATCTCAAAAAACATGGCCGCCATCGACCAATGAAATTTGAGCACCTATTAGACAAGGTTAACGGAGGCCGATCGGAACGAAACTCGATGGGCATGTTCGACTCATGGTCCTAGAGGTCTGTAAGAGTTTTGAAAGAAATCGACCACTAGTTGGCGCTAACGAGTTTTATGGCTCTGTAATCACGTGGTGTTACACTTATCATCACAAAATGCACATCATCTGATAGATCTGCTCATGCTGAACAACTTTGCCTCAAAAACTAATGCTGTCAATTAAACCGTTTATTAAATATTTGTAATTATGTTAAAAACCTACTTTTGCAAACTAGTCCTAGGTTTTTCGCCCGATCGAAACCAGACCAGTCTAGGACAATTCTCTGGACACTCTAGATCAATAATTATCAAAAAAAAGTTGAACTTTTTGCATGTAGATGGCTGTAATAGGGTCATTTAGAAAAGGGGCGTGGCAAAAAACACTAAAAAGCCTATAAATCCTAAATGAAAACTCAGAACTTCACAAAAATTGGTGAGCATATGTGACATAACATCATTAACAAGCATGCCAATTTTTATGGAGATCGGACGATAGGTGGCGCTATAACTGCTAAAAAGCTTTAAAACCATATATTTCCTATGGTATTTCCTGTAAATGGTCTTTTCCATCTATTATGTCAGTAGTTACATTCTTGCTAAATACAACTTCATCACTTTTGATGCTTTTGTGCTTAAAGGCCTTAACTGCTTGAACCCCAATAAATGCTGCTTGCAGCTTTAATTATTAGGGGTTCAAGCATGAAATGCTGAAACCCTATTGTAATTGTAAGGATTTTTAGGGGTTCAAGCATGAAATGCTGAAACCCTATTGTAATTGTAAGGATTCGTAAAACGCATCGTGCAGGACAAACCGTAAGGCCTAGAGACTTGAAACCTGGCCAGATGGTAGGCCTCAATTTGGGGACAACCTATCAGAGTATGACCCCGAATGGCCCATAGGTGGCGCTACAGCAACCAAAAGTTCAAAATCGCTCATAACTCTTAGACCGCTTGTCCCAGGATCAAGTGTCTTATATCGTTGGAATCCTTGGCTCAAGGCGGACAAAATGGCTATCTCCGATTTGGATGTAGGCAGGGGAAATTTTCTGCTATGTCGGATTTTGTCCAAAACCTACTTTTGCGAACTAGTCCCTGGTTTTTCGCCCGATCGGAACCAGACCAGTCTAGGACAATTCTCTGGACTCTCTAGATCAATAATTATCGAAAAAAAGTTGAACTTTTGCATTTGGGTGGCTGTAACAGGGTCATTTAGAAAAGGGGCGTGGCAAAATACACTAAAAAGCCTATACATCCCAAATGAAAACTCAGAACTTCACCAAAATTGATGAGCATATGTGTCAGAACATGGTGAGGAAGCATGCAGAGTTTCATGGAGATCGGACCACAGGTGGCGCTATAACTGGCAAAAAGCCTTCATTCTTATTAGGGGTTCAAGCATGAAATGCTGAAACCCTATTGTAATTGTAAGGATTCGTAAAACGCATCGTGCAGGACAAACCGTAAGGCCTAGAGACTTGAAACCTGGCCAGATGGTAGGCCTCAATTTGGGGACAACCTATCAGAGTATGACCCCGAATGGCCCATAGGTGGCGCTACAGCAACCAAAAGTTCAAAATCGCTCATAACTCTTAGACCGCTTGTCCCAGGATCAAGTGTCTTATATCGTTGGAATCCTTGGCTCAAGGCGGACAAAATGGCTATCTCCGATTTGGATGTAGGCAGGGGAAATTTTCTGCTATGTCGGATTTTGTCCAAAACCTACTTTTGCGAACTAGTCCCTGGTTTTTCGCCCGATCGGAACCAGACCAGTCTAGGACAATTCTCTGGACTCTCTAGATCAATAATTATCGAAAAAAAGTTGAACTTTTGCATTTGGGTGGCTGTAACAGGGTCATTTAGAAAAGGGGCGTGGCAAAATACACTAAAAAGCCTATACATCCCAAATGAAAACTCAGAACTTCACCAAAATTGATGAGCATATGTGTCAGAACATGGTGAGGAAGCATGCAGAGTTTCATGGAGATCGGACCACAGGTGGCGCTATAACTGGCAAAAAGCCTTCATTCTTATTAGGGGTTCAAGCATGAAATGCTGAAACCCTATTGTAATTGTAAGGATTCGTAAAACGCATCGTGCAGGACAAACCGTAAGGCCTAGAGACTTGAAACCTGGCCAGATGGTAGGCCTCAATTTGGGGACAACCTATCAGAGTATGACCCCGAATGGCCCATAGGTGGCGCTACAGCAACCAAAAGTTCAAAATCGCTCATAACTCTTAGACCGCTTGTCCCAGGATCAAGTGTCTTATATCGTTGGAATCCTTGGCTCAAGGCGGACAAAATGGCTATCTCCGATTTGGATGTAGGCAGGGGAAATTTTCTGCTATGTCGGATTTTGTCCAAAACCTACTTTTGCGAACTAGTCCCTGGTTTTTCGCCCGATCGGAACCAGACCAGTCTAGGACAATTCTCTGGACTCTCTAGATCAATAATTATCGAAAAAAAGTTGAACTTTTGCATTTGGGTGGCTGTAACAGGGTCATTTAGAAAAGGGGCGTGGCAAAATACACTAAAAAGCCTATACATCCCAAATGAAAACTCAGAACTTCACCAAAATTGATGAGCATATGTGTCAGAACATGGTGAGGAAGCATGCAGAGTTTCATGGAGATCGGACCACAGGTGGCGCTATAACTGGCAAAAAGCCTTCATTCTTATTAGGGGTTCAAGCATGAAATGCTGAAACCCTATTGTAATTGTAAGGATTCGTAAAACGCATCGTGCAGGACAAACCGTAAGGCCTAGAGACTTGAAACCTGGCCAGATGGTAGGCCTCAATTTGGGGACAACCTATCAGAGTATGACCCCGAATGGCCCATAGGTGGCGCTACAGCAACCAAAAGTTCAAAATCGCTCATAACTCTTAGACCGCTTGTCCCAGGATCAAGTGTCTTATATCGTTGGAATCCTTGGCTCAAGGCGGACAAAATGGCTATCTCCGATTTGGATGTAGGCAGGGGAAATTTTCTGCTATGTCGGATTTTGTCCAAAACCTACTTTTGCGAACTAGTCCCTGGTTTTTCGCCCGATCGGAACCAGACCAGTCTAGGACAATTCTCTGGACTCTCTAGATCAATAATTATCGAAAAAAAGTTGAACTTTTGCATTTGGGTGGCTGTAACAGGGTCATTTAGAAAAGGGGCGTGGCAAAATACACTAAAAAGCCTATACATCCCAAATGAAAACTCAGAACTTCACCAAAATTGATGAGCATATGTGTCAGAACATGGTGAGGAAGCATGCAGAGTTTCATGGAGATCGGACCACAGGTGGCGCTATAACTGGCAAAAAGCCTTCATTCTTATTAGGGGTTCAAGCATGAAATGCTGAAACCCTATTGTAATTGTAAGGATTCGTAAAACGCATCGTGCAGGACAAACCGTAAGGCCTAGAGACTTGAAACCTGGCCAGATGGTAGGCCTCAATTTGGGGACAACCTATCAGAGTATGACCCCGAATGGCCCATAGGTGGCGCTACAGCAACCAAAAGTTCAAAATCGCTCATAACTCTTAGACCGCTTGTCCCAGGATCAAGTGTCTTATATCGTTGGAATCCTTGGCTCAAGGCGGACAAAATGGCTATCTCCGATTTGCTTGCCCTTCAGGCGCCAATTTTGAGTAAATTGCATTTTTTTGAAAAACCTATTTTTGCTAACTTCTCCTAGGTTTTTAGCCCGATCGGAACCAAACCACTGCAAGAATATTCTCTGGAGTCTGCCAATCAATAATCATCCAAAAAATTCAAAATTTCAATTAACGGTCGATAAGGGGAACCAAAATATTTGATGGCACCAGGGCCACTTTTACTGAAACGGTTATAAATTGTGAACGGAAAGAGATTTTTTTGCTGAACTTGGGATACATCTTCCTGAGCTCAATCTGAGATCACTTGAAAAAATCGCAACAATTGGCCACTTGGTGGCACTATAAAATGGTTATAACTTGTGAACGGAAAGAGATATTTTCACAAAACTTGGGACACATGTTCATGAGCTCATTCTGAGGTCATGTGAAAAAAAATCATGACAATTGGCCACTTGGTGGCACTATAAAATGGTTATAACTTGTGAGCGGAAAGAGACATTTTCGCTAAACTTGGGACACATGTTCATAAGCTCAATCTGAGTTGACATGAAAAAAATCGTGACAATTGGCCACTTGGTGGCGCTATAACAGTGAAAAAAATCATAAAAATAGCTATAAGCGCACCCAACTGTTAGTCAACTGAAAATTGGCACGCAGTGTCTTTGTCCAGGGTGCCATGATAGTCTATGAGAACATTGGTGTATCTCAAAAAACTCAGTATACGTCATTGGCACAATGCCTTGAAGGAGCCTTAGAAGTTTCAAGCCAGTGTTTTTTCACAGGTGTGACCTCCTAAGTCTCCTGAATCCTTGCCGAGTCCAACAATACCAAACATGCCAGGTTTCACCTTATGGTTTTTGTAAGTGTCATTTAGAGCTTTAAAAATTTGTGTTTATCTTCAAAGCCGTTAGTCCGATCGAGACAACAACAAAAAAACAAAGGAAATTTGAAAACATAGGTAAATAGCTAAACAATAATGCCAAAATGTTAAAATTATGATAGGAACTGACAAAAAAATTAATTAAATCCAACCAATTTCACCCATGGATCATTTTGATGCTCTCACATGTTTGAAACGAACAATGATGGGTTGTGGTAAAATTTGTTTTGAATTGGGACTGGCGAATCCCCGTCCATACTGTCAATGACCATTCGCAAAGACCCGCCCACTTTAGTTACTGTTGCTATGTCTGACAAGCGACGCCACTCTCACACCACACCAAGTTCTCACGCAGTGAAAAATACATGGAAATACATGCGGATCAGAGAGGAGACTGCGCGCTGTCAGACAAGTACTTTTGATATGAAACAAATGGCGCTTTTCCACTACACAGTACCAGCTCGCCTCGACTCGACTCGACTTTGTTTGGTTTTCCACTGTGTAAAAGTTGTACCTGTACCTGCTTCCAGGTACTTTTTTTCGTACCACCTCCGGCGAGGTTCTAAGCGAGTTGAGACGATACTAAAATGT
The DNA here is from genome assembly GCF_951802725.1 of Rutilus rutilus. Classification (NCBI taxonomy): domain Eukaryota; kingdom Metazoa; phylum Chordata; class Actinopteri; order Cypriniformes; family Leuciscidae; genus Rutilus; species Rutilus rutilus. The sequence goes on along the minus strand of NC_140218.1, from coordinate 8,765,956 downwards.
GACGTGAAAACACGGCAGACTGCTGATTGGTCAGAGATAATCATCACTATTCACTGCGTCATCATTGCACACGCCAGACGGAGTATCCTGAATAAAAAACAGCAAAAACAAAAACATCCAAAAACAGCATACACTCGATTTCCTCCATTGTCCTGTGTGTGTGGCAGCGGATGTATCTCGCTTAGAAGATTAAGTCACGGCAGTTTCCTGTGGCGTCACTATGACGATCAGGTACTATTGTGGAGGTACTATCTGCAATGGAAAACGGAGCGAAAAGCGAGCCGAGTCGAGTCGAGTTGAGCTGGTACTGGTAATGGAAAAGCACCAAAAGTCTCACCTTTCAAATGTAGTCATTTTTTAGAGATATTTAAACAATAAAAAACGTTTTGTGACTCTTTAATGTGTCTGACAGATCGCTGTAGACTCGACCCATACACAAAAGAAATGTATTTGAAATATATTTTCTGAATATATTTTTGGAATATATGCAAATATTTGAAATTGGCCCAATAAATATATTTTAGTTAAATATATGTAAATATATTTAGAAATTTTAAAAGTCAACATTTTCACAAACAAACAACACATTTTCAATTTATTTTTTAGATAGACCACTTCAGCCATGGATGTGGGCATGGGAGAGCAGTGCTCAACTTCACCCACCCACATTATTCCTACTGGTCGGTGATCGAACCGGCAACCCTTCGATTATAAGCCCAAAGCCCTAACCAGTAGGCCACAGCTGCCCCTTTACTGACTTTATTGGCCTAAAATGACAATTTTATGTAGGAAACAACACACAGAATGCAGAGGGTTTTTTTTACCTATTTTTACAGAATTGAATACAGATATTTAATAGTGTGTGCATGCAGTGTTAGACACTGAGTTCTATCTATTGTTTAAGTGCACTTCACTGTTGGAGTATCATTGTTATACTTGCATCATAAATATTGTGCATATTTTCAATATTTAAATGACTTCAGGAAAGATGTCAATAAAACAACAATAAATCTAATAATTGCAGTTAGTTTTAGGTACGTGCCACCTAATATGGCCTAATAGTCCTAGGAAAGCAACTATCTGTCATTTTACATTGCAGTCATTTAAAAGTAAGTACAGTATTTATTATAGCTGTGTGTCATAATACAGTAGTGAAATATGGTAGCCTACTGTTGTGTATTGGGGAAAAGGTAGAGGAATTACTATGATCAAAATACATTTTCGACCCTTCTTTAGCAAGCTAAACATTTTATGACCATATATTTTGTCATATATTTTACATTACATGTTATAAATGTAAATATATTTCACACTTAACATCATATATTTTTGTTATATTTCAGAATATATTTCAAAATGATAAATATAAGTGGACAACGTCAATGTATTTGGAATATATGCCACATATATTTTTGACACTTTAAAATATATTTACATTTATTTCTTTTGTGTATGGGGAGGCTCAGTTAAAGCTGCTCGTGAACCGATCATCTCTTCCTTCTAGTTAATTTATAGCATTAAAATAAACATGAATGAACATAAAAGGAATGTTGTTTTAAAGTGCTAAGACGTCAGCACACTTTGGTTTTCAAATTTAAATCCTCCAATGTTAATCTACTAACTCTCCTGACTGCTTTGTGGGACAAAATGGCGGATTATGATTAGTCAGATCGCCTGTCAATCAAACTCCCTGCGAAGGGTCAATTGAGAATGCCCGTGCGCACAATCCTGATCTAATCGACAACTTTGCAGTTGCACATAGGAAAGCCCGGAAAATCCCGCTATAATGTAAGAGAGCATCTTTTTTATGTATTTGGACCTAGGCCTAACAATGTGTTATGGTGCGCTGTCACCAGTGGGTTTTTTTGGGTTTTTTTTTTGGTGAGCGTAGGCTCCTCCTGATTTTGTTAATCATCTCATCTCTTATATGCTGTGTATGATCATATCCTGTCCTATTCATGGTAGACTACTCGCGGACATTGCGTCATCAAGGGGCCCGCCTTGATAATCCTACTTAAGGGCCCAGTGTTGGCTAGTTACGCCACTGAATATAATTGTCTAAACTCCTAATCAAAATTACATATTTACAACAAATTTGACACATATATATGGGCACACTTTGAGTACTACTAATAAAAGTGGTGGAGATCAGGCAAGACTATAAGAAGACTCAGGCAAAAGGTGCTATAACTGTAAAAACGCTTTAAAACCATATATTTCCTATGGTAAACTGCCTGTATTGGCTGTAAATTGACTTTTTCATCTATTACGGCAGTTGTTAAATGTTTGCTAAATAAAACGTAATGTCTTTTGATGCTTATGTGCTTCAAGGCCTTAAAGGCCTTAACTGCTTGAACCCCGATAAATGCTGCTTGCAGCTTTAATTATTATTATTATTCTTCCCTAAAACGCATCGTGCAGCCAAAACCGTAAGGCCTAGAGACGTGATACTTGGTCAAATGGTAGTAGTATTGCTCGCTACTCAGATACACGGACTTAGCCAAATCGGCCCATAGGTGGCGCTACAGCGACCAAAAGCGCGAAACTGCTCATAACTCCTAGACTGTATGTCGTAGACTCAAGTGTCTTATATCCATGTAATCAAGACCTCATGGCAAACAAAATGTATATCTCCGATTTCATTTCCGGTATGCAAATTTTTCCGCAATTTTGAATTTTGTCAAAAACCTACTTTTGCGAACTAGTCCCTGGTTTTTTGTCCGATTGGAACCAAACCAGTGCAGAAATGTTCTCTGGAGTCTGTTTACCAATAATTATCGAAAAAAAATTGAAATTTCGATTCATGGTTTCTAGGGGGCGCTAATTGATTTTTGTGGAAAGAGCCTATTTTACTAAAACGGCTATAACTCGAGAAGTAAATTAGATATCTTCACCAAACTTGGTACATATGTGTATGAGTTCAATTTGGGGTCACGGTAACAAAGTCGCGACGATTGAACACTAGGTGGCGCTATAACATGAAAAAACATAAAACAGGCTATAACCACCTGACCGTTAGTCTGATTGACTTGAAAATTGGTATGCAGTGTCTTGGTCCAAGGTGTCATGTATGTCTATGAGGACATTTGTGTATCTCAAAAAACATGGCCGCCATCGGCCAATGAAGTTTGAGCACCTATTAGACAAGGTTAACGGAGGTCGATCGGAACGAAACTCGGTGGGCATGTTCGACTCATGGCCCTAGAGGTCTGTAAGAATTTTAAAAGAAATCGGCCTCTAGTTGGCGCTAACGAGTTTTATGGCTCTGTAATCACGTGGTGTTACACTTATTGTCACAAAATGCATACCATTTGATAGATCTCCTCTTGTTGAACAACTTTGCCTCAAGAACCATTGCTGTCAATTAAACCGTTCATTAAATATTTGTAATTATGTTAAAAACCTACTTTTGCGAACTAGTCCTAGGTTTTTCGCCCGATCAGAACCAAACGAGTCTAGGACAATTCTATGGACTCTCTAGATCAATAATTATCAAAAAAAAGTTGAACTTTTGCATTTTTCGCACGGGTATATTGGGTCATAAAGAAAATGGGCGTGGCAAAATGCACTCAAAAGCCTATAAATCCTAAACGAAAACTCAGAACTTCACGAAAATTGGTGAGCATATGTGCCACAACATCATTAACAAGCATGCAAAATATCATGGAGATCGGACTATAGGTGGCGCTATAACTGTTAAAAAGCTTGCCTGTATTGGCTGTAAATGGACTTTTCCATCTATTATTTCAGTGGTTAAAAGCTTTCTAAATAAAACTTAATGTCTTAAATGCTTATGTGCTTAAAGGCCTTAAATGCTTGAACCCCGATAAATGCTGCTTGCAGCTTTAATTATTATTATTATTATTATTATTATTATTATTTTTCTTCTGCCGTAAAACTCATCGTGCAGCCCAAACCGTAAGAGCTGGAGCTTTGAAACTTTGCCAGATGGTAGTACAAAAATCGAGGAGAGGTTCAGAGAATATGACCCCAATTGGCCCATAGGTGGCGCTATAGCAACCAAAAGCGCGAAACTGCTCATAACTCCTAGACCGTATGACGTAGACTCAAGTGTCTTATATCACTGGAAAGCTGGAAACCTGAAGGTCAAAACGTATATCTCCGATTTCATTTCCGGTATGCAAATTGTCCGCCATTTTGAATTTAGTTAAAAACCTACTTTTGCGAACTAGTCCTAGGTTTTTTGTCCAATTGGATCCAAAACAGTGCAGAAATGTTCTCTGGAGTCTGACTATCAATAATTATCGAAAAAAAGTCGAAATTTCGATTCCTGATCGCCAGGGGGTGATAAATTAATGTTGTAGGAGGAGCCTATTTTACTAAAATGGCTATAACTCGAGAATGAAATTAGATATCTTCACCAAACTTGGTGCACATGTGTATGAGTTCAATCTGGGGTCACAGTAAAAAAATCGCGACGATTGATCACTAGGTGGCGCTATAACATGAAAAAAACATTAAAACGGCTATAACCACGTGACCGTTAGTCCGATTGACTTGAAAATTGGTATGCAGTGTCTTGGTCCAAGGTGCCATGTATGTCTATGAGGACATTGGCGTATCTCGAAAAACATGTCCGCCATCGACCAATGAAATTTGAGCACCTATTAGACAAGGTTAACGGAGGCCGATCGGAACGAAACTCGATGGGCATGTTCGACTCATGGCCCTAGAGGTCTGTAAGAGTTTTGAAAGAAATCGGCCACTAGTTGGCGCTAACGAGTTTTATGGCTCTGTAATCACGTGGTGTTACACTTATCGTCACAAAATGCATATCAACTGATAGATCTGCTCATGCTGAACAACTTTGCCTCAAGAACTAATGCTGTCAATTAAACCGTTTATTAAATATTCGTAATTATGTTAAAAACCTACTTTTGCAAACTAGTCCTAGGTTTTTCGCCCGATCGAAACCAGACCAGTCTAGGACAATTCTCTGGACACTCTAGATCAATAATTATCAAAAAAAAGTTGAACTTTTGCATGTAGATGGCTGTAATAGGGTCATTTAGAAAAGGGGCGTGGCAAAAAACACTAAAAAGCCTATAAATCCTAAATGAAAACTCAGAACTTCACAAAAATTGGTGAGCATATGTGACATAACATCATTAACAAGCATGCCAATTTTTATGGAGATCGGACCATAGGTGGCGCTATAACTGCTAAAAAGCTTTAAAACCATATATTTCCTATGGTATTTCCTGTAAATGGTCTTTTCCATCTATTATGTCAGTAGTTACATGCTTGCTAAATAAAACTTAATCACTTTTGATGCTTTTGTGCTTAAAGGCCTTAACTGCTTGAACCCCGATAAATGCTGCTTGCAGCTTTAATTAGGGGTTCAAGCATGAAATGCTGAAACCCTATTGTAATCGTCCTGATTTTTATTATTATTATTCTTCCGCCGTAAAACGCATCGTGCAGCCCAAACCGTAAGAGCTGGAACCTTGAAACTTGGCCAAATGGTAGTCCTCAATTTGGGGAGAACCTATCAAAGTATGGCCCAGATTGGCCCATAGGTGGAGCTATAATGACCACATTTACTAAATTGCTCATAACTCCTAGACAGTTTGTCCTAGAATCTCAATTTTAGCATCACTGTGATCCCTGGCTGCAGACGGACAAAATGGCTATCTCCAAATTCCCCTACGAGCAAAAAAGAACTAATGCTGTCAATTAAACCGTTTATTAAATATTCGTAATTATGTTAAAAACCTACTTTTGCAAACTAGTCCTAGGTTTTTCGCCCGATCGAAACCAGACCAGTCTAGGACAATTCTCTGGACACTCTAGATCAATAATTATCAAAAAAAAGTTGAACTTTTGCATGTAGATGGCTGTAATAGGGTCATTTAGAAAAGGGGCGTGGCAAAAAACACTAAAAAGCCTATAAATCCTAAATGAAAACTCAGAACTTCACAAAAATTGGTGAGCATATGTGACATAACATCATTAACAAGCATGCCAATTTTTATGGAGATCGGACCATAGGTGGCGCTATAACTGCTAAAAAGCTTTAAAACCATATATTTCCTATGGTATTTCCTGTAAATGGTCTTTTCCATCTATTATGTCAGTAGTTACATGCTTGCTAAATAAAACTTAATCACTTTTGATGCTTTTGTGCTTAAAGGCCTTAACTGCTTGAACCCCGATAAATGCTGCTTGCAGCTTTAATTAGGGGTTCAAGCATGAAATGCTGAAACCCTATTGTAATCGTCCTGATTTTTAGGGGTTCAAGCACGAAGTGCTGAAACCCTATTGTAATTGTACTGATTTTTATTATTATTAGGGGTTCAAGCATGAAATGCTGAAACCCTATTGTAATTGTGCTGATTTTTATTATTATTATTATTATTCTGCCGTAAAACGCATCGTGCAGCCTAAACCGTAAGTGCTAGAGACTTGAAACTTGGCCAGAAGGTAGTACAAAAATCGAGGAGAGGTTCAGAGAATATGAGCTAGATTGGCCAATAGGTGGCGCTACAGTGCAAAAAACAAAAAAATTGCATATTTTTGCTTAAATCTCATCAACCCTTTGTCACAGACTCAAGTGTCTTATATCTTTGGAATCCTTGGGTCAAGCCGAACAAAAAAGGCCTCAAGGATTTCATTTCCGGTATGCAAATTTTCCCGCCATTTTGGATTTTGTCCAAAACCTACTTTTGCGAACTAGTCCCTGGTTTTTCGCCCGATCGGAACCAAACCAGTGCAGAAATATTCACAGGAGTCTGAATATCAATAATTATCGAAAAAAATGTAAAATTTCGATCCACGGTTGCTAAAGGGTATCAAAACGTTCGCAGGAGGCGGAGCTAATTATACAAAAATGGCTATAACTCGTGAACGAAATGAGATATTTTCACCAAACTCGGTACACATATGTAAGAGCTCAAGTTGAGGTCACAGTAAAAAAATCGCGGTGATTGGCCTCATGGTGGCGCTATAATATGAAAAAAACATAAAACAGGCTGTAACCACCTGACCGTTAGTCCGATTGACTTGAAAATTGGTATGCAGTGTCTTGGTCCAAGGTGCCATGTATGTCTATGAGGACATTGGTGTATCTCAAAAAACATGGCCGCTATCGGCCAATGAAGTTTGAGCACCTATTAGACAAGGTTAACGGAGGCCGATCAGAACGAAACTCAGTGGGCCTGTTCGGCTCAAGCCCCTAGAGGTCTGTAAGAACTTTGAAAGAAATCGGCCACTAGTTGGCGCTAACGAGTTTTATGGCTCTGTAATCACGTGGTGTTACACTTATCGTCACAAAATGCATATCATATGATAGATCTGCTCATGCTGAACGACTTTGCCTCTAGAACCATTGCTGTCAATCAAACAGTTCATTAAATATTCATGAATATGTTAAAAACCTACTTTTGCGAACTAGTCCCTGGTTTTTCGCCCGATCGGAACCAGACCAGTCTAGGACAATTCTCTGGACTCTCTAGATAAATAATTATCGAAAAAAAGTTGAACTTTTGCATTTGCCTGGCTGTAACAGGGTAATTTACAAAAGGGGCTTGGCAAAATACACTAAAATGCCTATAAATCATAAATGAAAACTCAGAACTTCACAAAAATTGGTGAGCATATGTGACATAACATCATTAACAAGCATGCCAAATTTTATGGAGATCGGACCAAAGGTGGCGCTATAACTGTTAAAAAGCTTTAAAACCATATATTTCCCATGGTAAACTGCCTGTATTGGCTGTAAATGGTCTTTTCCGTCTATTATGTCAATTGTTAAATGCCTGCTAAATAAAACTTAATGTCTTTTGATGCTTGTGTGCTTAAAGGCCTTAACTGCTTGAACCCCGATAAATGCTGCTTGCAGCTTTAATTATTATTATTATTATTATTATTATTAGGGGTTCAAGCACGAAGTGCTGAAACCCTATTGTAATTGTACTGATTTTTATTATTATTATTATTATTATTATTATTATTATTATTATTATTTTTCTTCTGCCGTAAAACTCATCGTGCAGCCCAAACCGTAAGAGCTGGAGCTTTGAAACTTTGCCAGATGGTAGTACAAAAATCGAGGAGAGGTTCAGAGAATATGACCCCAATTGGCCCATAGGTGGCGCTATAGCAACCAAAAGCGCGAAACTGCTCATAACTCCTAGACCGTATGACGTAGACTCAAGTGTCTTATATCACTGGAAAGCTGGAAACCTGAAGGTCAAAACGTATATCTCCGATTTCATTTCCTGTATGCAAATTGTCCGCCATTTTGAATTTAGTTAAAAACCTACTTTTGCGAACTAGTCCTAGGTTTTTTGTCCAATTGGATCCAAAACAGTGCAGAAATGTTCTCTGGAGTCTGAATATCAATAATTATCGAAAAAAAGTTGAAATTTCGATTCCTGATTGCCAGGGGGTGATAAATTAATGTTGTGGGAGGAGCCTATTTTACTAAAATGGCTATAACTCGAGAATGAAATTAGAAATCTTCACCAAACTTGGTGCACATGTGTATGAGTTCAATCTGGGGTCACAGTAAAAAAATCGCGACGATTGATCACTAGGTGGCGCTATAACATGAAAAAAACATGAAAACGGCTATGACCACGTGACCGTTAGTCCGATTGACTTGAAAATTGGTATGCAGTGTCTTGGTCCAAGGTGCCATGTATGTCTATGAGGACATTGGCGTATCTCGAAAAACATGGCCGCCATCAACCAATGAAATTTGAGCACCTATTAGACAAGGTTAACGGAGGCCGATCGGAACGAAACTCGATGGGCATGTTCGACTCATGGCCCTAGAGGTCTGTAAGAGTTTTGAAAGAAATCGGCCACTAGTTGGCGCTAACGAGTTTTATGGCTCTGTAATCACGTGGTGTTACACTTATCGTCACAAAATGCATATCATCTGATAGATCTGCTCATGCTAAACAACTTTGCCTCAAGAACTAATGCTGTCAATTAAACCGTTTATTAAATATTCGTAATTATGTTAAAAACCTACTTTTGCAAACTAGTCCTAGGTTTTTCGCCCGATCGAAACCAGACCAGTCTAGGACAATTCTCTGGACACTCTAGATCAATAATTATCAAAAAAAAGTTGAACTTTTGCATGTAGATGGCTGTAATAGGGTCATTTAGAAAAGGGGCGTGGCAAAAAAACACTAAAAAGCCTATAAATCCTAAATGAAAACTCAGAACTTCACAAAAATTGGTGAGCATATGTGACATAACATCATTAACAAGCATGCCAATTTTTATGGAGATCGGACCATAGGTGGCGCTATAACGGCTAAAAAGCTTTAAAACCATATATTTCCAATGGTATTTCCTGTAAATGGTCTTTTCCATCTATTATGTCAGTAGTTACATGCTTGCTAAATAAAACTTAATCACTTTTGATGCTTTTGTGCTTAAAGACCTTAACTGCTTGAACCCCGATAAATGCTGCTTGCAGCTTTAATTATTATTATTATTATTTTTCTTCTGCCGTAAAACTCATCGTGCAGCCCAAACCGTAAGAGCTGGAGCTTTGAAACTTTGCCAGATGGTAGTACAAAAATCGAGGAGAGGTTCAGAGAATATGACCCCAATTGGCCCATAGGTGGCGCTATAGCAACCAAAAGCGCGAAACTGCTCATAACTCCTAGACCGTATGACGTAGACTCAAGTGTCTTATATCACTGGAAAGCTGGAAACCTGAAGGTCAAAACGTATATCTCCGATTTCATTTCCGGTATGTAAATTGTCCGCCATTTTGAATTTAGTTAAAAACCTACTTTTGCGAACTAGTCCTAGGTTTTTTGTCCAATCGGATCCAAAACAGTGCAGAAATGTTCTCTGGAGTCTGAATATCAATAATTATCGAAAAAAAGTCGAAATTTCGATTCCTGATCGCCAGGGGGTGATAAATTAATGTTGTAGGAGGAGCCTATTTTACTAAAATGGCTATAACTCGAGAATGAAATTAGATATCTTCACCAAACTTGGTGCACATGTGTATGAGTTCAATCTGGGGTCACAGTAAAAAAATCGCGACGATTGATCACTAGGTGGCGCTATAACATGAAAAAAACATGAAAACGGCTATGACCACGTGACCGTTAGTCCGATTGACTTGAAAATTGGTATGCAGTGTCTTGGTCCAAGGTGCCATGTATATCTATGAGGACATTGGCGTATCTCGAAAAACATGGCCGCCATCGACCAATGAAATTTGAGCACCTATTAGACAAGGTTAACGGAGGCCGATCGGAACGAAACTCGATGGGCATGTTCGACTCATGGCCCTAGAGGTCTGTAAGAGTTTTGAAAGAAATCGGCCACTAGTTGGCGCTAACGAGTTTTATGGCTCTGTAATCACGTGGTGTTACACTTATCGTCACAAAATGCATATCAACTGATAGATCTGCTCATGCTGAACAACTTTGCCTCAAGAACTAATGCTGTCAATTAAACCGTTTATTAAATATTCGTAATTATGTTAAAAACCTACTTTTGCAAACTAGTCCTAGGTTTTTCGCCCGATCGAAACCAGACCAGTCTAGGACAATTCTCTGGACACTCTAGATCAATAATTATCAAAAAAAAGTTGAACTTTTGCATGTAGATGGCTGTAATAGGGTCATTTAGAAAAGGGGCGTGGAAAAAAAAACATAAAAAGCCTATAAATCCTAAATGAAAACTCAGAACTTCACAAAAATTGGTGAGCATATGTGACATAACATCATTAACAAGCATGCCAATTTTTATGGAGATCGGACCATAGGTGGCGCTATAACTGCTAAAAAGCTTTAAAACCATATATTTCCTATGGTATTTCCTGTAAATGGTCTTTTCCATCTATTATGTCAGTAGTTACATGCTTGCTAAATAAAACTTAATCACTTTTGATGCTTTTGTGCTTAAAGGCCTTAACTGCTTGAACCCCGATAAATGCTGCTTGCAGCTTTAATTATTATTATTATTCTTCCGCCGTAAAACGCATCGTGCAGCCCAAACCGTAAGAGCTGGAACCTTGAAACTTGGCCAAATGGTAGTCCTCAATTTGGGGAGAACCTATCAAAGTATGGCCCAGATTGGCCCATAGGTGGAGCTATAATGACCACATTTACTAAATTGCTCATAACTCCTAGACAGTTTGTCCTAGAATCTCAATTTTAGCATCACTGTGATCCCTGGCTGCAGACGGACAAAATGGCTATCTCCAAATTCCCCTACGAGCAAAAAAAAAATTGTTATGGGCAAATTTGTCCAAAACCTACTTTGGCCAACTAGTCCCTGGTTTTTGACCCAATCGGAACCAGACCAGTCTAGGACAATTCTCTGGACTCTCTAGATCAATAATTATTGAAAAAAAGTTGAACTTTTGCATTGGCCTGGCTGTAACAGGGTCATTTAGGAAAGGGGTGGGACATAAAAACACTCAAAAGCCTATACAACCTAAGGGAAAACCCCAAACTTCACAAAAATCGATGAGCATATGTGTCAGAACATGGTGAAGAAGCATGCCAAGTTTCGTGAAGATCGGACAATAGGTGGCGCTATAACTGTCCAAAACGTCTCTTCTTATTAGGGGTTCAAGCATGAAATGCTGAAACCCTATTGTAATCGTCCTGATTTTTATTATTATTATTCTTCCGCCGTAAAACGCATCGTGCAGCCCAAACCGTAAGAGCTGGAACCTTGAAACTTGGCCAAATGGTAGTCCTCAATTTGGGGAGAACCTATCAAAGTATGGCCCAGATTGGCCCATAGGTGGAGCTATAATGACCTCATTTACTAAATTGCTCATAACTCCTAGACAGTTTGTCCTAGAATCTCAATTTTAGCATCACTGTGATCCCTGGCTGCAGACGGACAAAATGGCTATCTCCACATTTCCCTACGAGCAAAAAAAAAATTGTTATGGGCAAATTTGTCCAAAACCTACTTTGGCCAACTAGTCCCTGGTTTTTGACCCAATCGGAACCAGACCAGTCTAGGACAATTCTCTGGACTCTCTAGATCAATAATTATTGAAAAAAAGTTGAACTTTTGCATTGGCCTGGCTGTAACAGGGTCATTTAGGAAAGGGGTGGGACATAAAAACACTCAAAAGCCTATACAACCTAAGGGAAAACCCCAAACTTCACAAAAATCGATGAGCATATGTGTCAGAACATGGTGAAGAAGCATGCCAAGTTTCGTGAAGATCGGACAATAGGTGGCGCTATAACTGTCCAAAACGTCTCTTCTTATTAGGGGTTCAAGCATGAAATGCTGAAACCCTATTGTAATCGTCCTGATTTTTAGGGGTTCAAGCACGAAGTGCTGAAACCCTATTGTAATTGTACTGATTTTTATTATTAGGGGTTCAAGCACGAAGTGCTGAAACCCTATTGTAATTGTGCTGATTTTTATTAGGGGTTCAAGCACGAAGTGCTGAAACCCTATTGTAATTGTGCTGATTTTTTAGGGGTTCAAGCATGAAATGCTGAAACCCTATTGTAATTGTGCTGATTTTTATTATTATTATTATTATTCCGCCCTAAAACGCATCGTGCAGCCTAAACCGTAAGTGCTAGAGACTTGAAACTTGGCCAGAAGGTAGTACAAAAATCGAGGAGAGGTTCAGAGAATATGAGCTAGATTGGCCAATAGGTGGCGCTACAGTGCAAAAAACAAAAAAATTGCATATTTTTGCTTAAATCTCATCAACCCTTTGTCACAGACTCAACTGTCTTATATCTTTGGAATCCTTGGGTCAAGACGAACAAAAAAGGCCTCAAGGATTTCATTTCCGGTATGCAAATTTTTCCGCCATTTTGGATTTTGTCCAAAACCTACTTTTGCGAACTAGTCCCTGGTTTTTTGCCCGATCGGAACCAAACCAGTGCAGAAATATTCACAGGAGTCTGAATATCAATAATTATCGAAAAAAAGTTAAAATTTCGATCCACGGTTGCTAAGGGGCATCAAAACGTTCTCAGGAGGCGGAGCTAATTATACGAAAATGGCTATAACTCGTGAACGAAATGAGATATTTTCACCAAACTCGGTACACATATGTATGAGCTCAAGTTGAGGTCACAGTAAAAAAATCGCGGTGATTGGCCTCATGGTGGCGCTATAATATGAAAAAAACATAAAACAGGCTATAACCACCTGACCGTTAGTCCGATTGACTTGAAAATTGGTATGCAGTGTCTTGGTCCAAGGTGCCATGTATGTCTATGAGGACATTGGTGTATCTCAAAAAACATGGCCGCTATCGGCCAATGAAGTTTGAGCACCTATTAGACAAGGTTAACGGAGGCCGATCGGAAGGAAACTCGGTGGGCATGTTCGGCTCAAGCCCCTAGAGGTCTGTAAGAATTTTGAAAGAAATCGGCCACTAGTTGGCGCTAACGAGTTTTATGGCTCTGTAATCACGTGGTGTTACACTTATCGTCACAAAATGCATATCATATGATAGATCTGCTCATGCTGAACAACTTTGCCTCTAGAACCATTGCTGTCAATCAAACAGTTCATTAAATATTCATGAATATGTTGAAAACCTACTTTTGCGAACTAGTCCTAGGTTTTTCGCCCGATCGGAACCAGACCAGTCTAGGACAATTCTCTGGACTCTCTAGATCAATAATTATCAAAAAAAAGTTGAACTTTTGCATTTGGATTGCTGTAATAGGGTAATTTATAAAATGGGCTTGGCAAAATGCAATCAAAAGCCTATAAATCCTAAACAAAAACTCAGAACTTCACAAAAATTGGTGAGCATATGTGACATACCATCTTTAACAAGCATACAAAATTTTATGGAGATCGGACAATAGTTGGCGCTATAACTGTTAAAAGGCTTTAAAAACATATATTTCCTATGGTAAACTGCCTGTTTTGGCTATAAATGGTCTTTTCCATCTCTGATCATATAATTGTCATATCATAATGTTAAAAACTACTGCAATACAATTCTCTGGACTCACTAGAACAATAATTGACAGAAAAAGTTGAACTACTTCATTTGGATAGCTATAATAGGTTCACTTCAAAATGTAGCCTTTACCAAGTGTCCCCGAAAGCCTATATCTCTTTAATGAATGTTCAAACCTTCTTAAAAACAAGTCAGAACATGTGAAATATCACTCTGAACATGCATGAAAATTTTCAGACAGATCAGACAAAATTTGCCTCTATAACAGTTAAAAAGGTGAAAAGGATATGGATATAATGGCATATTAAGCCAATAAGTGGTATTTTACTGCCCCCTGCTGTTTAAAATAGTCATTTTGTCATATTGTTCTATAATTTATATTTAGACTTTATAAAATCCCTATTTTAACATTTACAATTACATTTACTCAAAATCCATCTGTTAAAATATTAGTATTGACAGTTTGATCACATTATATATTTCAAATATCTGTATCTACAACATAATGTGTGTGTGTAGTCTTAGGTTTCTGAATAAATTCTGAATAATCTCTGCTTAATAGCTTACAAATACTTTGTGAAATGTTTATAGACCATTGAAATACATTTTCATAATGACATATCCCAATAGCATTGAAAAAACAACAACATTTGTCTTTGTGTGTGTGTGTGTGTGTAAGCATGCATTATTGAGTTAACATGGAAAAACTGGTTTGATTTAGTGCAGAAAACTGGTAAAAATAATGACATTTAAAGTGAAACTGAGCCAATAAGTGGTCTTCTAGTGCCCTCTGCTGGCCATTCTACTTATGAAGTCTTTTCACATGTGCTTTGTGCAAATCACTTATATAACAATAACTATTATAACAAAATCATATTTTGACAGTGTTTATCACTTCATTTACACTGACACTTCACATAATTGCTAGTAATGTGGTAAATCATGGTAAATCACGCTAGAAACATGGTAAATCATAGTAAATCATACTAGAATGTGGTGTATCAAGGTAAATCATGCTAGAATCCTGGTAAATCATTCTAGAACGTGATATATCATGGTATATCATGCTAGAACACGGTAAATCATGGTAAACCATGGTAAATCATGATAAACTATGGTAAATCATGCTAGAATGTGGTATATCATGGTAAATTATGCTAGAACATGGTAAATCAAGGTAAACTAAAATAAATTCATGGTAAACTATGCTAGAACAGGGTAAATCATGGTAAACCATGGTAAATCAAGATAAACTATGGTAAATCATGCTAGAATGTGGTATATCATGGTAAATCATGCTAGAACATGGTAAATCAAGGTAAACAGATAAATTCATGGTAAACTATGTTAGAACAAGGTAAATCATGGTAAGCCATGGTAAATCATGATAAACTATGGTAAATCATGCTAGAATGTGGTATATCATGGTAAATCATGCTAGAACATGGTAAATCAAGATAAACTGAGATAAATTCATGGTAAATCATGGTAAACCATGGTATATCACGATATACTATGGTAAATCATGCTAGAATGTGGTATATCATGGTAAATGATGCTAGAACATGGTCTTTTCCATCTATGATGTCAATGGTTACATGCTTCCTAAATAAAACTTTATAACTTTTGATGCTTTTGTGCTTAAAGTCCTTAACGGCCTTAACTGCTTGAACCCCGATAAATGCTGCTTGCAGCTTTAATTAGGGGTTCAAGCATGAAATGCTGAAACCCTATTGTAATTGTAAGGATTTTTAGGGGTTCAAGCACGAAGTGCTGAAACCCTATTGTAATTGTGCTGATTTTTATTATTATTATTATTATTATTATTCCGCCGTAAAACGCATCGTGCAGCCCAAACCGTAAGAGCTGGAACTTTGAAACTTTGACAGATGGTAGTACAAAAATCGAGGAAAGGTTCAGAGATTATGACCCCGATTGGCCCATAGGTGGCGCTATAGCAACCAAAAGCGCGAAACTGTTCATAACTCCTAGACCGTATGTCGTAGACTCAAGTGTCTTATATCATTGGAAAGCTGGATGCCTGACGAACAAAACGTATATCTCCGATTTCATTTCCGCCATGATAGATTTTCCGCCATTTTGAATTTTGTCAAAAACCTACTTTTGCGAACTAGTCCCTGGTTTTTTGCCCGATTGGAACCAAACCAGTGCAGAAATGTTCTCTGGAGTCTGAATATCAATAATTATCGAAAAAAAGTGGAAATTTCGATTCACGGTCGCTAAGGGGCGCCAAAACGTACGTTGTGGGAGGGGCCTATTTTACTAAAATGGCTATAACTCCCGATGTAAATGAGGTATCTTCACCAAACTTGGTACACATGTGTATGAGTTCAATCTGGGGTCACAGTAAAAAAATCGCGACGATTGGCCTCATGGTGGCGCTATAAAATGAAAAAAACATAAAACAGGCTATAACCACCTGACCGTTAGTCCGATTGACTTGAAAATTGGTATGCAGTGTCTTGGTCCAAGGTGCCATGTATGTGTATGAGGACATTGGCGTATCTCAAAAAACATGGCCGCCATCGGCCAACGAAGTTTGAGCACCTATTAGACAAGGTTAACGGAGGCCGATCGGAACGAAACTCAATGGGCATGTTCGGCTCATGGCCCTAAAGGTCTGTAAGAATTTTGAAAGAAATCGGCCACTAGTTGGCGCTAACGAGTTTTACGGCTCTGTAATCACGTGGTGTTACAAATATCCACACAATATGCATATCATTTGATAGATCTCCTCATCCTGAACAACTTTGCCTCAAGAACCATTGCTGTCAATCAAACTGTTCATTAATTATTCATTAATATGTTAAAAACCTACTTTTGCGAACTAGTCCTAGGTTTTTTGCCCGATTGGAACCAGACCAGTCTAGGACAATTCTCTGGACTCTCTAGATGAATAATTATCAAAAAAAGTTGAACTTTTGCATTTGGATGGCTGTAATAGGGTAATTTATAAAATGGGCGTGTCAAAATACATTAAAAAGCCTATAAATCCTAAATAAAAACTCAGAACTTCACAAAAATTGGTCAGCATATGTGACATAACATCATTAACAAGCATGAAAAATTCTATGGAGATCGGACGATAGGTGGCGCTATAACTGTTAAAAAGCTTTAAAATCATATATTTCCTATGGTAAACTGCCTGTATTGGCTGTAAATGGTCTTTTCCATCTCTGATCATATAATTTTCACATCATAATGTTCAAAACTAGTGCAATACAATTCTCTGGACTCACTAGATCAATAATTGTCAGAAAAAGTTGAACTACTTCATTTGGATAGCTATAATAGGTTCACTTCAAAATCTGGCCTTTACCAAGTGTCCCCGAAAGCCTATATCTCTTTAATCAATGCTCAGACCTTCTTAAAAACAAGTCAGAACGTGTGAAATATCACCCTGAACAAGCATGAAAATTTTCAGACAGATCGGACAAAATTTGCCTCTATAACAGTTAAAAAGGTGAAAATGATATGAATTAATGGCATGTTAAGCCAATAAGTGGTATTTTACTGCCCCCTGCTGTTTAAAATAGTCATTTTCTCATATTGGTATTGGTATCAGCCATGGTAAATCATGATAAATGATGGTGTGTGTGTGTGTGTGTGTGTGTGTGTGTGTGTGTGTGTGTGTGTGTGTGTGTGTGTGTGTGTGTGTGTGTGTGTGTGTGTGTGTGTGTGTGTGTGTGTGTGTGTGTGTGGTACAAATATAACAAAGGTTTTATTTTCCAACATGAAAACAAACATAACAGAGTGCTAGTGCACAAACAATAACCGACAATGATAATGGATGAGAGGGGAACTTAAATACACAGATCAAGACAAGGACAACAGGTGACGGTTATGATGATGAGGAGCAGGTGATGATGAGGAGGGTGATGAGGAGCAGGTGATGACGACAGATGGTGAATGTGATGAAGACAGAAGGTGAATGTGATGAAGGTGAATGTGACACCAATATCACTGAAACATTTGTGTGTGTGTGTGTGTGTGTGTGTGTGTGTGTGTGTGTGTAGCATTATTGTGTGTAGCATATGTAGCAAGTATGCATTATTGAGTTAACATGGAAACACTGGTTTGCTTTAGTGCAGAAAACTGGTCAAAATCATGAGGTTTAAAGTGAAAGTGAGCCAATAAGTAGTCTTCTACTGCCCTCTGCTGGCCATTCTACTTATTAATTAAATTTTTCCACATGTGCTTGCATTTATACTTGAATACACACTAAAAATCACTTATATAGCAATAACTATTATAACACAATCATATTTTGTCAGTGTTAATCACTTTATTTGCACTGACACTTCAAATAATTGCTAGTAATGTGATAAATCAGGCTAGAAACATGGTAAATCAAAGTAAATAATACTAGATTGTCGTTTATCTCCTGGTAAATAATACTAGAACGTGGTATATCATGGTAAATCATGATTAACTATGCTGTGTGTGTGTGTGTGTGTGTGTGTGTGTGAGTGTGTAAGCATGCATTGAGTTAACATGGAAAAACTGGTTTGCTTTAGTGCAGAAAACTGGTTTAAAGTGAAAGTGAGCCAATAAGTGGTCTTCTAGTGCCCTCTGCTGGCCATTCTACTTAATAATGAAATATTTTACATGTGCTTTTGCATTCATACTTGGACACACACTAAAAATCACGTATATAACTAACTATTATAACACAATAATATTTTGTCAGTGTTCATCACCTCATTTGCACTGACACTTCACATAATTGCTAGTAATGTGGTTAATCATGCTAGAAACATTGTAAATCATAGTAAATAATACTGAAATGAGGTGTATCAAGGTAAATCATGCTAGAATCCTAATAAATCATTCTGGAACATGGTATATGATAGTAAATCATGCTAGAATCATATTAAATAATTCTAGAATGTGGCAAATCGTTGTGGGAGGAGCCTATTTTACTCAAATGGCTATAACTCAAGAAGTAAATGAGATATCTTCACCAAACTCAGTACACATGTGTATGGGTTCAATTTGAGGTCACAGTAAACAATTTTATGGAGATCGGACCATAGGTGGCGCTATAACTGTTAAAAAGCTTTAAAACCATATATATCCCATGGCAAATTGCCTGTATTGGCTGTAAATGGTCTTTTCCATCTATTATGTCAGTGGTTACATGCTTGCTAAATAAATTTTAATAACTTTTGATGCTTTTGTGCTTAAATGCCTTAAAGGCCTTAACTGCTTGAACCCCGATAAATGCTGCTTGCAGCTTTAATTATTATTATTATTCCGCCGTAAAACGCATCGTGCAGCCCAAACCGTAAGAGCTGGAACTTTGAAACTTTGACAGATGGTAGTACAAAAATCGAGGAAAGGTTCAGAGATTATGACCCCGATTGGCCCATAGGTGGCGCTATAACAACCAAAAGCGCAAAACTGCTCATAACTCCTAGACCGTATGTCGTAGACTCAAGTGTCTTATATCATTGGAAAGCTGGACGCCTGACGAACAAAACGTATATCTCCGATTTCATTTCCGCCATGATAGATTTTCCGCCATTTTGAATTTTGTCAAAAATCTACTTTTGCGAACTAGTCCCTGGTTTTTTGCCCGATTGGAACCAAACTAGTGCAGAAATGTTCTCTGGAGACTGAATATCAATAATTATCGAAAAAAAGTGGAAATTTCGATTCACGGTCGCTAAGGGGCGCCAAAACGTACGTTGTGGGAGGGGCCTATTTTACTAAAATGGCTATAACTCCCGATGTAAATGAGGTATCTTCACCAAACTTGGTACACATGTGTATGAGCTTACTCTGGGGTCACAGTAAAAAAATCGCGACGATTGGCCTCATGGTGGCGCTATAAAATGAAAAAAACATAAAACAGGCTATAACCACCTGACCGTTAGTCCGATTGACTTGAAAATTGGTATGCAGTGTCTTGGTCCAAGGTGCCATGTATGTGTATGAGGACATTGGCGTATCTCAAAAAACATGGCCGCCATCGGCCAACGAAGTTTGAGCACCTATTAGACAAGGTTAACGGAGGCCGATCGGAACGAAACTCAATGGGCATGTTCGGCTCATGGCCCTAAAGGTCTGTGAGAATTTTGAAAGAAATCGGCCACTAGTTGGCGCTAACGAGTTTTACGGCTCTGTAATCACGTGGTGTTACAAATATCCACACAATATGCATATCATTTGATAGATCTCCTCATCCTGAACAACTTTGCCTCAAGAACTATTGCTGTCAATCAAACTGTTCATTAATTATTCATTAATATGTTAAAAACCTACTTTTGCGAACTAGTCCTAGGTTTTTTGCCCGATCGGAACCAGACCAGTCTAGGACAATTCTCTGGACTCTCTAGATCAATAATTATCAAAAAAAAGTTGAACTTTTGCATTTGGATGGCTGTAATAGGGTAATTTATAAAATGGGCGTGTCAAAATACATTAAAAAGCCTATAAATCCTAAATAAAAACTCAGAACTTCACAAAAATTGGTCAGCATATGTGACATAACATCATTAACAAACATGAAAAATTCTATGGAGATCGGACGATAGGTGGCGCTATAACTGTTAAAAAGCTTTAAAATCATATATTTCCTATGGTAAACTGCCTGTATTGGCTGTAAATGGTCTTTTCCATCTCTGATCATATAATTTTCATATCATAATGTTCAAAACTAGTGCAATACAATTCTCTGGACTCACTAGATCAATAATTGTCAGAAAAAGTTGAACTACTTCATTTGGATAGCTATAATAGGTTCACTTCAAAATCTGGCCTTTACCAAGTGTCCCCGAAAGCCTATATCTCTTTAATCCATGCTCAGACCTTCTTAAAAACAAGTCAGAACGTGTGAAATATCACCCTGAACAAGCATGAAAATTTTCAGACAGATCAGACAAAATTTGCCTCTATAACAGTTAAAAAGGTGAAAATGATATGAATTAATGGCATGTTAAGCCAATAAGTGGTATTTTACTGCCCCCTGCTGTTTAAAATAGTCATTTTCTCATATTGGTATTGGTATCAGCCATGGTAAATCATGATAAATGATGGTGTGTGTGTGTGTGTGTGTGTGTGTGTGTGTGTGTGTGTGTGTGTGTGTGTGTGTGTGTGTGTGTGTGTGTGTGTGTGTGTGTGTGTGTGTGGTACAAATATAACAAAGGTTTTATTTTCCAACATGAAAACAAACATAACAGAGTGCTAGTGCACAAACAATAACCGACAATGATAATGGATGAGAGGGGAATTTAAATACACAGATCAAGACAAGGGCAACAGGTGACGGTTATGATGATGAGGAGCAGGTGATGATGAGGAGGGTGATGAGGAGCAGGTGCAGGTGATGACGACAGATGGTGAATGTGATGAAGACAGAAGGTGAATGTGATGAAGGTGAATGTGACACCAATATCACTGAAACATTTGTGTGTGTGTGTGTTTGTGTGTGTGTGTGTGTGTGTGTGTGTGTGTAGCATTATTGTGTGTAGCATATGTAGCAAGTATGCATTATTGAGTTAACATGGAAACACTGGTTTGCTTTAGTGCAGAGAACTGGTCAAAATCATGAGGTTTAAAGTGAAAGTGAGCCAATAAGTGGTCTTCTACTGCCCTCTGCTGGCCATTCTACTTATTAATTAAATTTTTCCACATGTGCTTGCATTTATACTTGAATACACACTAAAAATCACTTATATAGCAATAACTATTATAACACAATCATATTTTGTCAGTGTTAATCACTTTATTTGCACTGACACTTCAAATAATTGCTAGTAATGTGGTAAATCATGGTAAATCATGGTTAACTATGCTGTGTGTGTGTGTGTGTGTGTGTGTGTGTGTGTGTGTGTGTGTGTGTGTGTGTGTAAGCATGCATTGAGTTAACATGGATAAACTGGTTTGCTTTAGTGCAGAAAACTGGTTTAAAGTGAAAGTGAGCCAATAAGTGGTCTTCTAGTGCCCTCTGCTGGCCATTCTACTTATTAATGAAACATTTCAACATGTGCTTGCATTCATACTTGAATACACACTAAAAAAATCACTTATATAGCAATAACTATTATAACACAATCATATTTTGTCAGTGTTAATCACTTTATTTGCACTGACACTTCAAATAATTGCTAGTAATGTGGTAAATCAGGCTAGAAACATGGTAAATCAAAGTAAATAATACTAGATTGTCGTTTATCTCCTGGTAAATAATACTAGAACGTGGTATATCATGGTAAATCATGGTTAACTATGCTGTGTGTGTGTGTGTGTGTGTGTGTGTGTGTGTGTGTGTGTGTGTGTGTGTGTGTGTGTGTGTGTGTGTGTGTGTGTGTGTGTGTGTGTGTGTAAGCATGCATTGAGTTAACATGGAAAAACTGGTTTGCTTTAGTGCAGAAAACTGGTTTAAAGTGAAAGTGAGCCAATAAGTGGTCTTCTAGTGCCCTCTGCTGGCCATTCTACTTAATAATGAAATATTTTACATGTGCTTTTGCATTCATACTTGGACACACTAAAAATCACGTATATAACTAACTATTATAACACTATAATATTTTGTCAGTGTTCATCACCTCATTTGCACTGACACTTCACATAATTGCTAGTAATGTGGTTAATCATGCTAGAAACATTGTAAATCATAGTAAATAATACTGAAATGAGGTGTATCAAGGTAAATCATGCTAGAATCCTAATAAATCATTCTGGAACATGGTATATGATAGTAAATCATGCTAGAATCATATTAAATAATTCTAGAATGTGGCAAATCGTTGTGGGAGGAGCCTATTTTACTCAAATGGCTATAACTCAAGAAGTAAATGAGATATCTTCACCAAACTCAGTACACATGTGTATGGGTTCAATTTGAGGTCACAGTAAACAATTTTATGGAGATCGGACCATAGGTGGCGCTATAACTGTTAAAAAGCTTTAAAACCATATATATCCCATGGCAAATTGCCTGTATTGGCTGTAAATGGTCTTTTCCATCTATTATGTCAGTGGTTACATGCTTGCTAAATAAATCTGAATAACTTTTGATGCTTTTGTGCTTAAATGCCTTAAAGGCCTTAACTGCTTGAACCCCGATAAATGCTGCTTGCAGCTTTAATTAGGGGTTCAAGCACGAAGTGCTGAAACCCTATTGTAATTGTACTGATTTTTATTAGGGGTTCAAGCACGAAGTGCTGAAACCCTATTGTAATTGTCCTGATTTTTATTATTATTTTTCTTCTGCCGTAAAACGCATCGTGCAGCCCAAACCGTAAGAGCTGGAACCTTGAAACTTTGCCAGATGGTAGTACAAAAATCGAGGAGAGGTTATCAAATTATGACCCCGATTGGCCCATAGGTGGCGCTATAGCAACCAAAAGCGCGAAACTGCTCAGAACTCCTAGACCGTATGTCGTAGACTCAGGTGTCTTATATCATTGGAAAGCTGGACGCCTGACGAACAAAACGTATATCTCCGATTTCATTTCCGCCATGATAGATTTTCCGCCATTTTGAATTTTGTCAAAAACCTACTTTTGCGAACTAGTCCCTGGTTTTTCGCCCGATCGGAACCAAACCAGTGCAGAAATGTTCTCTAGAAACTGAAGATCAATAATTATCGAAAAAAAGTCGAAATTTCGATTCACGGACGCTAAGGGGCGCCAAAACGTACGTTGTGGGAGGGGCCTATTTTACTAAAATGGCTATAACTCCAGAAGTAAATGAGGTATCTTCACCAAACTCCGTACACATATGTATGAGCTCAATATGAGGTAACAGTAAAAAAATCGCGGCGATTGGCCACATGGTGGCGCTATAATATGAAAAAAACATAAAACAGGCTTTAACCACCTGACCGTTAGTCCGATTGACTTGAAAATTGGTATGCAGTGTCTTGGTCCAAGGTGTCATGTATGTGTATGAGGACATTGGCGTATCTAAAAAAACATGGCCGCCATCGGCCAATGAAGTTTGAGCACCTATTAGACAAGGTTAACGGAGGCCGATCAGAACGAAACTCGATGGGCATGTTCTACTCATGGCCCTAGAGGTCTGTAAGAATTTTAAAAGAAATCGGCCACTAGTTGGCGCTAACGAGTTTTATGGCTCTGTAATCACGTGGTGTTACACCTATTGTCACAAAATGCATACCATTTGATAGATCTCCTCTTGTTGAACAACTTTGCCTCAAGAACCATTGCTGTCAATCAAACCGTTCATTAAATATTCGTAATTATGTTAAAAACCTACTTTTGCGAACTAGTCCTAGGTTTTTCGCCCGATCGGAACCAAACCAGTCTAGGACAATTCTATGGACTCTCTAGGTCAATAATTATCAAAAAAAAGTTGAACTTTTGCATTTTTTGCATGGCTATAACAGGGTCATTTAGAAAATGGGCGTGGTAAAATGCACTCAAAAGCCTATAAATCCTAAACGAAAACTAAGAACTTCACAAAAATTGATGAGCATATGTGTCATAACCTGCTAAAGAAGCATGGAAAATTTTATGGAGATCGGACCATAGTTGGCGCTATAACTGTTAAAACGCTTTAAAACCATATATTTCCTATGGTAAATTGCCTGTATTTGCTGTAAATGATGTCTTCTATCTTTTATCATATAATGTTCATATCATATTGTTCAAAACCAGTGCAGCACAATTCTCTGAACTCTCTAGATCAATAATTATCAGAAAAAAAGTTTAACTTCTTCAAAAGGTGATTTTATATGAATATAATGACATATTAAGCCAATAAGTGGTATTTTACTCCCCCCTGCTGTCATTTCATCATACTACTCCCTAATATTGTTATAAAATTCATATTTAGACTTTATAAAATCATTATTTTAACATTTACAATCACATTTTGTCAAAACTCATCTATTGAGTATTACTACTGACAATTGTGTTACACTGAGATATGGAAATGGACGAAAGTAAATGAATGAAATGAAACGAAAGTATAACGGCATTTAAGCCACGCCCCCGAATACAAATTCATTCATAACTCGAAAACGGAAAGTCGTTGCGCGCTCAAATTTTGATGGTGAGGACCTCTCCGGGCTCTTGATCGAAACGTGTCGTCGCGGGCCTCGGGAGCGCGCCCCCCGCGCATCGCGAATCCGCGGGACCCCCGATTTTGAACGGCCATTACTCCCGACCCAGACCACCCCGAACATTGTGTGAGAGCTCGTTGGAAAGGGCGCGTCCTTGGCTAGCTTCGATTCAAATGTGGTGTTATTTGCCCTGGGCATTCCAGAGATAATAGCCCGAACAGATATGCCTTATAACAGTCATAACTCCCAGCCCCAATCGCCCAAAAACACCTTGATGGTCTCATTCAACAGGGCTCATCAAGCACTATCTATACTCTGAGTTTCAGAATTTTTCGCCTTTTGGTTCCTGAGATATAAGTAAAAAAACAAATTCCCATTCATTCATTCAAACACTTCAACTGTAAAATGTAAGCTATAATACCACTGTTGTCCACTAGAGGGAGCAGCAGGATTACGCATGATCTTTTAATTCGCTTCAGTATTGGGAAATAAACAAATGCTTTAAGAAGCAATCTTTTTTATTATGATGTTTTTTTTTTTTATTATGATATTTGTATATATTTTATTTTTTTATTATGATTATGAACGGTTTGATTGACATTAGTGATTCTTGAGGCAAAGTTGTTCAAGATGAGGAGATGAAGATATTTTCACAATATCACATCCTAAAAACATTGAAAACATATTTGTCTTTGTGTGTGTGTGTGTGTGTGTGTGTGTGTGTGTGTGTGTGGATGTGTTTGTGTCTGTGTGTGTGTCTGTGTGTGTAAGCATGCTTAATGGAAAGAACATGGAGAAACTGCTTTGTTTTACTGGTGGATAAAAAAGTCTTTCAAATGAAAGTGAGTCAATTAGTGGTCTTCTACTGCCCTCTGCAGGACATTCTACTTAATAAAATATTTTCATCTGTGCTTTTGCATTAGTTTTTGGACTATATAAAATTACTTGCATGAAAATCACCTATTATAACACAGTCATGTTTTGTCAAAGTTTATCACTTCATTTTTACTGAGCTCTCAGTTTGAACAATTCTGCCTCTCAGTAATTAATTTGAAATCTGAAAATGGTGTTATACAGAGGAGATTTGCAATTATCATTTTGTTACCTATCTTTTATTTTAAATATCTACATCTACAACAAAATGTGTGTGCATGTGTGTGTTCAAGCATGGTTAGTGTATTAAGTATTAATTTTTAAGTATTATTGTTTTCATTTACATTTTAACCACCAGAAGAAGAACACTCATTGGTTCATTCTGCTCACTAAAATATTATTTTTCATTTTTTTTTTTGAAATTTTTCAATATTTTCCATTTGAAATATTGTTTAAACTTAATAAAATCATTAAAATAACATTTCAAATCATATTTTGTCTGTTTATAAATCCCACAGACTCACATTGGCTGCAATACTAATGTTTTTGTAAAACACAAACCTGATAGTCTAATCTGTGTGTATTGTGCATATATTATTGATATTATTACTATTGCAAATCATGTTATTGTAACTCATATCTTAATAGAATATTATTTGTAATTTTAATTCTTTATTTCTTAATTGTTTTTTTATGATTACTACAGATATTATCACCAAAGATATCAACTACACCTTCACTTTTAGTATTGACACGCTGCACACACAGCACAATCACACACTCACTAATGCATTCAAATAAATGTAATCTTATTGTGCTACTTTATTTGTACATGATTAGAATGAACAGAAATCTAAGAATATTTTTCTTCTTTTGTTAAAGCCATTTCAGACTCCAAGTAAGCATTATATTACTAATCATCTATTTTAAAGGTGCCATACAATTGAAAACTGTATTTATCTTGGCATAGTTGAATGATAAGAGTTCTGGACATGGAACTGACATACCGTGAGCCTCAATTACCATTGTTTCCTCCTTCATGTGTAAATCTCTTGTTTGCAAAAGACCGCTGAAAAATGAGTGAATCCCACCATAACACCGACTGTGACGTTGGAGTCAGGATCATTAATATTTATACCCCCCAAATTTGCATTTTCCAGTCCATGTTCTAGGCCAGGCAGTGTTAATGTGGACCTGCACAGCCGAATCATCAGAAGATCTGCAGGTATTGTGAAGAAGCAAGCAAGGACAATAGTGAAAATGGCAGATCATGGATATAAATGTTATGTCTGAGGCTGTGCTGCGGATTTGAGAACTTTTCATTCCCTTCCCACAAAAGAGAACTGTCAACAGGCATGGTTGATGTTTACAACAGGATACCTCACCATTTTAATTCAAAGCTGTTAGTTTACTCTTAACGGAGGCCGATCAGAACGAAACTCGGTGGGCATGTTCGACTCGTGGCCCTAGAGGTCTGTAAGAATTTTGAAAAATCAGCCACTAGTTGACGCTAACAGGTTTTACGGCTATGTAATCACGTGATGCATATCATTTGATAGATCTCCTCATACTGAACAACTTTGCCTCAAGAACTACTGCTGTCAATCAATTTGTTCATTAAATACTTGCGATTATGTTAAAAACCTACTTTTGCAAACTAGTCCTAGGTTTTTCGCCCGATCGGAAATATACCAGTGCAGTACAATTCTCTGGAAGCTCTAGATTATTAATTATATAAAAAACTTTAACTTTACCCATTGGGTAGCCATAACAGGATCATTTAGAAAATGGGTATGGCAAAAAACACTCAAAAGCCTGTAAATCCTAAACAAAAACTCAGACAACTCACTAAACTGCCTTATGCGCTTAAAGACCCTAAATGCTTGAACCCCGCTAAATGCTGCTTGCAGCTTTAATTATTATTATTATTCTTCCCTAAAACGCATCGTGCAGCCAAAACCGTAAGGCCTAGAGACGTGATACTTGGTCAAATGGTAGTAGTATTGCTCGCTACTCAGATACACGGACTTAGCCAAATCGGCCCATAGGTGGCGCTACAGCGACCAAAAGCGCGAAACTGCTCATAACTCCTAGACTGTATGTCGTAGACTCAAGTGTCTTATATCCATGTAATCAAGACCTCATGGCAAACAAAATGTATATCTCCGATTTCATTTCCGGTATGCAAATTTTTCCGCAATTTTGAATTTTGTCAAAAACCTACTTTTGCGAACTAGTCCCTGGTTTTTTGTCCGATTGGAACCAAACCAGTGCAGAAATGTTCTCTGGAGTCTGGTTACCAATAATTATCGAAAAAAAATTGAAATTTCGATTCATGGTTTCTAGGGGGCGCTAATTGATTTTTGTGGAAAGAGCCTATTTTACTAAAACGGCTATAACTCGAGAAGTAAATTAGATATCTTCACCAAACTTGGTACATATCTGTATGAGTTCAATTTGGGGTCACGGTAACAAAGTCGCGACGATTGAACACTAGGTGGCGCTATAACATGAAAAAAACATAAAACAGGCTATAACCACCTGACCGTTAGTCTGATTGACTTGAAAATTGGTATGCAGTGTCTTGGTCCAAGGTGTCATGTATGTCTATGAGGACATTGGCGTATCTCAAAAAACATGGCCGCCATCGGCCAATGAAGTTTGAGCACCTATTAGACAAGGTTAACGGAGGTCGATCGGAACGAAACTCGGTGGGCATGTTCGACTCATGGCCCTAGAGGTCTGTACGAATTTTAAAACAAATCGGCCACTAGTTGGCGCTAACGAGTTTTATGGCTCTGTAATCACGTGGTGTTACACTTATTGTCACAAAATGCATACCATTTGATAGATCTCCTCTTGTTGAACAACTTTGCCTCAGGAACCATTGCTGTCAATTAAACCGTTCATTAAATATTTGTAATTATGTTAAAAACCTACTTTTGCGAACTAGTCCTAGGTTTTTCGCCCGATCAGAACCAAACGAGTCTAGGACAATTCTATGGACTCTCTAGATCAATAATTATCAAAAAAAAGTTGAACTTTTGCATTTTTCGCACGGGTATATTGGGTCATAAAGAAAATGGGCGTGGCAAAATGCACTCAAAAGCCTATAAATCCTAAACGAAAACTCAGAACTTCACGAAAATTGGTGAGCATATGTGCCACAACATCATTAACAAGCATGCAAAATATCATGGAGATCGGACTATAGGTGGCGCTATAACTGTTAAAAAGCTTGCCTGTATTGGCTGTAAATGGACTTTTCCATCTATTATTTCAGTGATTAAAAGCTTTCTAAATAAATCTTAATGTCTTAAATGCTTATGTGCTTAAAGGCCTTAAATGCTTGAACCCCGATAAATGCTGCTTGCAGCTTTAATATTATTATTATTATTATTATTATTCCGCCGTAAAACGCATCGTGCAGCCCAAACCGTAAGAGCTGGAACTTTGAAACTTTGACAGATGGTAGTACAAAAATCGAGGAAAGGTTCAGAGATTATGACCCCGATTGGCCCATAGGTGGCGCTATAGCAACCAAAAGCGCGAAACTGTTCATAACTCCTAGACCGTATGTCGTAGACTCAAGTGTCTTATATCAATGGAAAGCTGGATGCCTGACGAACAAAACGTATATCTCCGATTTCATTTCCGCCATGACAGATTTTCCGCCATTTTGAATTTTGTCAAAAACCTACTTTTGCGAACTAGTCCCTGGTTTTTTGCCCGATTGGAACCAAACCAGTGCAGAAATGTTCTCTGGAGTCTGAATATCAATAATTATCGAAAAAAAGTGGAAATTTCGATTCACGGTCGCTAAGGGGCGCCAAAACGTACGTTGTGGGAGGGGCCTATTTTACTAAAATGGCTATAACTCCCGATGTAAATGAGGTATCTTCACCAAACTTGGTACACATGTGTATGAGTTCAATCTGGGGCCACAGTAAAAAAATCGCGACGATTGGCCTCATGGTGGCGCTATAAAATGAAAAAAAACATAAAACAGGCTATAACCACCTGACCGTTAGTCCGATTGACTTGAAAATTGGTATGCAGTGTCTTGGTCCAAGGTGCCATGTATGTGTATGAGGACATTGGCGTATCTCAAAAAACATGGCCGCCATCGGCCAATGAAGTTTGAGCACCTATTAGACAAGGTTAACGGAGGCCGATCGGAACGAAACTCAATGGGCATGTTCGGCTCATGGCCCTAGAGGTCTGTAAGAATTTTGAAAGAAATCGGCCACTAGTTGGCGCTAATGAGTTTTATGGCTCTGTAATCACGTGGTGTTACACTTATCATCACAAAATGCATATCATTTGATAGATCTGCTTATGCTGAACAACTTTGCCTCTAGAACCATTGCTGTCAATCAAACAGTTTATTAATTATTCACGAATATGTTAAAAACCTACTTTTGCGAACTAGTCCCTGGTTTTTTGCCCGATCGGAACCAGACCAGTCTAGGACAATTCTCTGGACTCTCTAGATCAATAATTATCAAAAAAAAGTTGAACTTTTGCATTTGGATGGCTGTAATAGGGTCATTTATAAAATGGGCGTGTCAAAACACATTAAAAAGCCTATAAATCCTAAATAAAAACTCAGAACTTCACAAAAATTGGTCAGCATATGTGACATAACATCATTAACAAGCATGAAAAATTCTATGGAGATCGGACGATAGGTGGCGCTATAACTGTTAAAAAGCTTTAAAATCATATATTTCCTATGGTAAACTGCCTGTATTGGCTGTAAATGGTCTTTTCCATCTCTGATCATATAATTTTCATATCATAATGTTCAAAACTAGTGCAATACAATTCTCTGGACTCACTAGATCAATAATTGTCAGAAAAAGTTGAACTACTTCATTTGGATAGCTATAATAGGTTCACTTCAAAATCTGGCCTTTACCAAGTGTCCCCGAAAGCCTATATCTCTTTAATCAATGCTCAGACCTTCTTAAAAACAAGTCAGAACGTGTGAAATATCACCCTGAACAAGCATGAAAATTTTCAGACAGATCGGACAAAATTTGCCTCTATAACAGTTAAAAAGGTGAAAATGATATGAATTAATGGCATGTTAAGCCAATAAGTGGTATTTTACTGCCCCCTGCTGTTTAAAATAGTCATTTTCTCATATTGGTATTGGTATCAGCCATGGTAAATCATGATAAATGATGGTGTGTGTGTGTGTGTGTGTGTGTGTGTGTGTGTGTGTGTGTGTGTGTGTGTGTGTGTGTGTGTGTGTGTGTGTGTGTGTGTGTGTGTGTGTGTGTGTGGTACAAATATAACAAAGGTTTTATTTTCCAACATGAAAACAAACATAACAGAGTGCTAGTGCACAAACAATAACCGACAATGATAATGGATGAGAGGGGAACTTAAATACACAGATCAAGACAAGGACAACAGGTGACGGTTATGATGATGAGGAGCAGGTGATGATGAGGAGGGTGATGAGGAGCAGGTGCAGGTGATTTCGACAGATGGTGAATGTGATGAAGACAGAAGGTGAATGTGATGAAGGTGAATGTGACACCAATATCACTGAAACATTTGTGTGTGTGTGTGTGTGTGTGTGTGTGTGTAGCATTATTGTGTGTAGCATATGTAGCAAGTATGCATTATTGAGTTAACATGGAAACACTGGTTTGCTTTAGTGCAGAAAACTGGTCAAAATCATGAGGTTTAAAGTGAAAGTGAGCCAATAAGTGGTCTTCTACTGCCCTCTGCTGGCCATTCTACTTATTAATTAAATTTTTCCACATGTGCTTGCATTTATACTTGCATACACACTAAAAATCACTTATATAGCAATAACTATTATAACACAATCATATTTTGTCAGTGTTAATCACTTTATTTGCACTGACACTTCAAATAATTGCTAGTAATGTGGTAAATCATGGTAAATCATGGTTAACTATGCTGTGTGTGTGTGTGTGTGTGTGTGTGTGTGTGTGTGTGTGTGTGTGTGTGTGTGTGTGTGTGTGTGTGTGTGTGTGTGTGTGTGTGTGTAAGCATGCATTGAGTTAACATGGAAAAACTGGTTTGCTTTAGTGCAGAAAACTGGTTTAAAGTGAAAGTGAGCCAATAAGTGGTCTTCTACTGCCCTCTGCAGGCCATTCTACTTATTAATGAAATATTTCAACATGTGCTTGCATTCATACTTGAATACACACTAAAAAAATCACTTATATAGCAATAACTATTATAACACAATCATATTTTGTCAGTGTTAATCACTTTATTTGCACTGACTCTTCAAATAATTGCTAGTAATGTGATAAATCAGGCTAGAAACATGGTAAATCAAAGTAAATAATACTAGATTGTCGTTTATCTCCTGGTAAATAATACTAGAACGTGGTATATCATGGTAAATCATGGTTAACTATGCTGTGTGTGTATGTGTGTGTGTGTGTGTGTGTGTGTGTGTGTGTGTGTAAGCATGCATTGAGTTAACATGGAAAAACTGGTTTGCTTTAGTGCAGAAAACTGGTTTAAAGTGAAAGTGAGCCAATAAGTGGTCTTCTAGTGCCCTCTGCTGGCCATTCTACTTAATAATGAAATATTTTACATGTGCTTTTGCATTCATACTTGGACACACACTAAAAATCACGTATATAACTAACTATTATAACACAATAATATTTTGTCAGTGTTCATCACCTCATTTGCACTGACACTTCACATAATTGCTAGTAATGTGGTTAATCATGCTAGAAACATTGTAAATCATAGTAAATAATACTGAAATGAGGTGTATCAAGGTAAATCATGCTAGAATCCTAATAAATCATTCTGGAACATGGTATATGATAGTAAATCATGCTAGAATCATATTAAATAATTCTAGAATGTGGCAAATCGTTGTGGGAGGAGCCTATTTTACTCAAATGGCTATAACTCAAGAAGTAAATGAGATATCTTCACCAAACTCAGTACACATGTGTATGGGTTCAATTTGAGGTCACAGTAAACAATTTTATGGAGATCGGACCATAGGTGGCGCTATAACTGTTAAAAAGCTTTAAAACCATATATATCCCATGGCAATTTGCCTGTATTGGCTGTAAATGGTCTTTTCCATCTATTATGTCAGTGGTTACATGCTTGCTAAATAAATCTTAATGACTTTTGATGCTTTTGTGCTTAAATGCCTTAAAGGCCTTAACTGCTTGAACCCCGATAAATGCTGCTTGCAGCTTTAATTAGGGGTTCAAGCACGAAGTGCTGAAACCCTATTGTAATTGTAAGGATTTTTATTATTAGGGGTTCAAGCACGAAGTGCTGAAACCCTATTGTAATTGTGCTGATTTTTATTATTATTATTATTATTATTATTCCGCCGTAAAACGCATCGTGCAGCCCAAACCGTAAGAGCTGGAACTTTGAAACTTTGACAGATGGTAGTACAAAAATCGAGGAAAGGTTCAGAGATTATGACCCCGATTGGCCCATAGGTGGCGCTATAGCAACCAAAAGCGCGAAACTGTTCATAACTCCTAGACCGTATGTCGTAGACTCAAGTGTCTTATATCATTGGAAAGCTGGATGCCTGACGAACAAAACGTATATCTCCGATTTCATTTCCGCCATGATAGATTTTCCGCCATTTTGAATTTTGTCAAAAACCTACTTTTGCGAACTAGTCCCTGGTTTTTTGCCCGATTGGAACCAAACCAGTGCAGAAATGTTCTCTGGAGTCTGAATATCAATAATTATCGAAAAAAAGTGGAAATTTCGATTCACGGTCGCTAAGGGGCGCCAAAACGTACGTTGTGGGAGGGGCCTATTTTACTAAAATGGCTATAACTCCCGATGTAAATGAGGTATCTTCACCAAACTTGGTACACATGTGTATGAGTTCAATCTGGGGTCACAGTAAAAAAATCGCGACGATTGGCCTCATGGTGGCGCTATAAAATGAAAAAAACATAAAACAGGCTATAACCACCTGACCGTTAGTCCGATTGACTTGAAAATTGGTATGCAGTGTCTTGGTCCAAGGTGCCATGTATGTGTATGAGGACATTGGCGTATCTCAAAAAACATGGCCGCCATCGGCCAACGAAGTTTGAGCACCTATTAGACAAGGTTAACGGAGGCCGATCGGAACGAAACTCAATGGGCATGTTCGGCTCATGGCCCTAAAGGTCTGTAAGAATTTTGAAAGAAATCGGCCACTAGTTGGCGCTAACGAGTTTTACGGCTCTGTAATCACGTGGTGTTACAAATATCCACACAATATGCATATCATTTGATAGATCTCCTCATCCTGAACAACTTTGCCTCAAGAACCATTGCTGTCAATCAAACTGTTCATTAATTATTCATTAATATGTTAAAAACCTACTTTTGCGAACTAGTCCTAGGTTTTTTGCCCGATTGGAACCAGACCAGTCTAGGACAATTCTCTGGACTCTCTAGATGAATAATTATCAAAAAAAGTTGAACTTTTGCATTTGGATGGCTGTAATAGGGTAATTTATAAAATGGGCGTGTCAAAATACATTAAAAAGCCTATAAATCCTAAATAAAAACTCAGAACTTCACAAAAATTGGTCAGCATATGTGACATAACATCATTAACAAGCATGAAAAATTCTATGGAGATCGGACGATAGGTGGCGCTATAACTGTTAAAAAGCTTTAAAATCATATATTTCCTATGGTAAACTGCCTGTATTGGCTGTAAATGGTCTTTTCCATCTCTGATCATATAATTTTCACATCATAATGTTCAAAACTAGTGCAATACAATTCTCTGGACTCACTAGATCAATAATTGTCAGAAAAAGTTGAACTACTTCATTTGGATAGCTATAATAGGTTCACTTCAAAATCTGGCCTTTACCAAGTGTCCCCGAAAGCCTATATCTCTTTAATCAATGCTCAGACCTTCTTAAAAACAAGTCAGAACGTGTGAAATATCACCCTGAACAAGCATGAAAATTTTCAGACAGATCGGACAAAATTTGCCTCTATAACAGTTAAAAAGGTGAAAATGATATGAATTAATGGCATGTTAAGCCAATAAGTGGTATTTTACTGCCCCCTGCTGTTTAAAATAGTCATTTTCTCATATTGGTATTGGTATCAGCCATGGTAAATCATGATAAATGATGGTGTGTGTGTGTGTGTGTGTGTGTGTGTGTGTGTGTGTGTGTGTGTGTGTGTGTGTGTGTGTGTGTGTGTGTGTGTGTGTGTGTGTGTGTGTGTGTGTGTGTGTGTGTGTGTGGTACAAATATAACAAAGGTTTTATTTTCCAACATGAAAACAAACATAACAGAGTGCTAGTGCACAAACAATAACCGACAATGATAATGGATGAGAGGGGAACTTAAATACACAGATCAAGACAAGGACAACAGGTGACGGTTATGATGATGAGGAGCAGGTGATGATGAGGAGGGTGATGAGGAGCAGGTGATGACGACAGATGGTGAATGTGATGAAGACAGAAGGTGAATGTGATGAAGGTGAATGTGACACCAATATCACTGAAACATTTGTGTGTGTGTGTGTGTGTGTGTGTGTGTGTGTGTGTGTAGCATTATTGTGTGTAGCATATGTAGCAAGTATGCATTATTGAGTTAACATGGAAACACTGGTTTGCTTTAGTGCAGAAAACTGGTCAAAATCATGAGGTTTAAAGTGAAAGTGAGCCAATAAGTAGTCTTCTACTGC
The DNA here is from genome assembly GCF_951802725.1 of Rutilus rutilus. NCBI lineage: Eukaryota > Metazoa > Chordata > Actinopteri > Cypriniformes > Leuciscidae > Rutilus > Rutilus rutilus. The sequence goes on along the minus strand of NC_140218.1, from coordinate 8,730,407 downwards.
CCTCTGCTGGCCATTCTACTTATTAATTAAATTTTTCCACATGTGCTTGCATTTATACTTGAATACACACTAAAAATCACTTATATAGCAATAACTATTATAACACAATCATATTTTGTCAGTGTTAATCACTTTATTTGCACTGACACTTCAAATAATTGCTAGTAATGTGATAAATCAGGCTAGAAACATGGTAAATCAAAGTAAATAATACTAGATTGTCGTTTATCTCCTGGTAAATAATACTAGAACGTGGTATATCATGGTAAATCATGATTAACTATGCTGTGTGTGTGTGTGTGTGTGTGTGTGTGTGTGTGAGTGTGTAAGCATGCATTGAGTTAACATGGAAAAACTGGTTTGCTTTAGTGCAGAAAACTGGTTTAAAGTGAAAGTGAGCCAATAAGTGGTCTTCTAGTGCCCTCTGCTGGCCATTCTACTTAATAATGAAATATTTTACATGTGCTTTTGCATTCATACTTGGACACACACTAAAAATCACGTATATAACTAACTATTATAACACAATAATATTTTGTCAGTGTTCATCACCTCATTTGCACTGACACTTCACATAATTGCTAGTAATGTGGTTAATCATGCTAGAAACATTGTAAATCATAGTAAATAATACTGAAATGAGGTGTATCAAGGTAAATCATGCTAGAATCCTAATAAATCATTCTGGAACATGGTATATGATAGTAAATCATGCTAGAATCATATTAAATAATTCTAGAATGTGGCAAATCGTTGTGGGAGGAGCCTATTTTACTCAAATGGCTATAACTCAAGAAGTAAATGAGATATCTTCACCAAACTCAGTACACATGTGTATGGGTTCAATTTGAGGTCACAGTAAACAATTTTATGGAGATCGGACCATAGGTGGCGCTATAACTGTTAAAAAGCTTTAAAACCATATATATCCCATGGCAAATTGCCTGTATTGGCTGTAAATGGTCTTTTCCATCTATTATGTCAGTGGTTACATGCTTGCTAAATAAATTTTAATAACTTTTGATGCTTTTGTGCTTAAATGCCTTAAAGGCCTTAACTGCTTGAACCCCGATAAATGCTGCTTGCAGCTTTAATTATTATTATTATTCTTCTCCGCTAAAACGCATCGTGCAGCCCAAACCGTAAGAGCTAGAGACTTGAAACTTGGCCACAAGGTAGTACAAAAATCGAGGAGAGGTTATCAAAGTATGAGCCCGATTGGCCAATAGGTGGCGCTATAGCGCAAAAAACAAAAAAAAATCACTATTTTGCTCATATCTCAATAACCATTTGTCTCAGCTTCAAGTGTCATACATCATTGGAATCCTTGGCTCAAGCCGAACAAGAAATATAGGAGGTATTTTATTTCCGGTATGCAAATTTTTCCGCCATTTTGGATTTTGTCCAAAACCTACTTTTGCGAACTAGTCCCTGGTTTTTCGCCCGATCGGAACCAAACCAGTGCAGAAATGTTCACAGTAGTCTGAATATCAATAATTATCGAAAAAAAGTTGAAATTTCGATTCACGGTCGCTAAGGGGCGCCAAAACGTTTGAAGAAGGCGGAGCCTATTTTACTAAAATGGCTATAACTCCAGAAGTAAATGAGGTATCTTCACCAAACTCGGTACACATGTGTAAGAGGTCAATCTGAGGTCACAGTAAAAAAATCGCGGCGATTGGCCACATGGTGGCGCTATAACATGAAAAAAACATAAAATGGGCTATAACCACCTGACCGTTAGTCCGATTGACTTGAAAATTGGTATGCAGTGTCTTGGTCCAAGGTGCCATGTATATCTATGAGGACATTAGTGTATCTCAAAAAACATGGCCGCCATCAGCCAATGAAGTTTGAGCACCTATTAGACAAGGTTAACGGAGGCCGATCGGAACGAAACTCGATGGGCATGTTCGACTCATGGCCCTAAAGGTCTGTAAGAATTTTGAATGAAATCGGCCACTAGTTGGCGCTAACGAGTTTTATGGCTCTGTAATCACGTGGTGTTACACTTATCGTCACAAAATGCATATCATTTGATAGATCTGCTCATCCTGAACAACTTTGCCTCTAGAACCATTGCTGTCAATCAAACCGTTCATTAAATATTCATGAATATGTTAAAAACCTACTTTTGCGAACTAGTCCCTGTTTTTTCGCCCGATCGGAACCAGACCAGTCTAGGACAATTCTCTGGACTCTCTAGATCAATAATTATCAAAAAAAAGTTGAACTTTTGCATTTGTATGGCTGTAATAGGGTCATTTATAAAATGGGCGTGGCAAAATACACTAAAAAGCCTATAAATCCTAAATGAAAACTCAAAACTTCACAAAAGTTGGTGAGCATATGTGACATGACATCATTAACAAGCATGCAACATTTTATGGAGATTGGACCAAAGGTGGCACTATAACTGTTAAAAAGCTTTAAAACCATATATTTCCTATGGTAAACTGTCTGTATTGGTGGTAAATGGTCTTTTCCATCTCTGATCATATAGTTCTCATATCATAATGTTCAAAACTAGTGCAATACAATTCTCTGGACTCACTAGGTCAATAATTGTCAGAAAAAGTTGAACTACTTCATTTGGATAGATATAATAGGTTCACTTCAAAATGTAGCCTTTACCAAGTGTCCCCGAAAGCCTATATCTCTTTAATGAATGACTCAGACCTTCTTAAAAAGCCAGTGAAATATCACTCTGAACATGCATGAAAATTTTCAGACCGATCGGACAAAATTTGCCTCTATAACAGTTAAAAAGGTGAAAATTATATGAATATAATGGCATATTAAGCCAATAAGTTGTATTTTACTGCCCCCTGCTGTTTAAAATTTATAAAATCACTATTTTAACATTTACAATTACATTTAGTCAAAATCCGTCCGTTAAAGTATTAGTATTGACAGTTTTATCACATCATATATTTCAAATGTCTGTATCTAAAACATAATGTGTTTGTGTAGTCTTAGGTTTCTGAATAAATTCTGAATCTTCTGATTAATAGCTAACAAAGACTTTGTGAAATGTTTATAGACCATTCAAATATATTTTCATAATGACATATCCCAATAGCATTGAAAAAACAACAACAACATTTGTCTTTGTGTGTGTGTGTGTGTGTGTGTGTGTGTGTGTGTAAGCATGCATGATTGAGTTAACATGGAAAAACTGGTTTGCTTTAGTGCAGAAAACTGCTAAACTATAACTATATAGTTATAACTATAAATCCTAAACGAAAACTCAGAACTTCACAAAAATTGATGAGCATATGTGTCATAACCTGCTAAAGAAGCATGGAAAATTTTATGGAGATCGGACCATAGTTGGCGCTATAACTGTTAAAACGCTTTAAAACCATATATTTCCTATGGTAAATTGCCTGTATTTGCTGTAAATGGTGTCTTCTATCTATTATCGTATAATGTTCATATCATAATGTTCAAAACCAGTGCAGCACAATTCTCTGAACTCTCTAGATCAATAATTATCAGAAAAAAAGTTTAACTTCTTCAAAAGGTGATTTTATATGAATATAAAGACATATTAAGCCAATAAGTGGTATTTTACTGCCCCCTGCTGTCATTTCATCATACTACTCCCTAATATTGTTATACAATTCATATTTAGACTTTATAAAATCATTATTTTAACATTTACAATCACATTTTGTCAAAACTCATCTATTGAGTATTACTATTGACAATTGTGTTACACTGAGATATGGAAATGGACGAAAGTAAGTGAATGAAATGAAACGAAAGTATAACGGCATTTAAGCCACGCCCCCGAATACAAATTCATTCATAACTCGAAAACGGAAAGTCGTTGCGCGCTCAAATTTTGATGGTGAGGACCTCTCCGGGCTCTTGATCGAAACGGGTCGTCGCGGGCCTCGGGAGCGCGCCCCCCGCGCATCGCCAGCCCGCGGGACCCCCGATTTTGAACGCCCATTACTCCCGACCCAGACCACCCCGAACATTGTGTAAGAGCTCGTTGGAAAGGGCACGTCCTTGGCTAGCTTCGATTCAAATGTGGTGTTATCTGCCCTGGGCATTCCAGAGATAATAGCCCGAACAGATGTGCCTTATAACAGTCATAACTCCCAGCCCCAATCGCCCAAAAACACCTTGATGGTCTCATTCAACAGGGCTCCTCAAGCACTATCTATGCTCTGAGTTTCAGAATTTTTCGCCATTTGGTTCCTGAGATATAAGTAAAAAAACAAATTCCCATTCATTCAAACACTTCAACTGTAAAATGTAAGCTATAATACCACTGTTGTCCACTAGAGGGAGCAGCAGGATTACGCATGATCTTTTAATTCGTTTTCAGTATTGGGAAATAAACAAATGCTTTAAGAAGTAATCTTTTTTATTATGATGTTTTTTTATTTATTATGATATTTGTATATATTTTATTTTTTATTATGATTATGAACGGTTTGATTGACATTAGTGATTCTTGAGGCAAAGTTGTTCAAGATGAGGAGATGAAGATATTTTCACAATATCACATCCTAAAAACATTGAAAACATATTTGTCTTTGTGTGTGTGTGTGGATGTGTTTGTGTTTGTGTGTGTGTCTGTGTGTGTAAGCATGCTTAATGGAAAGAACATGGAGAAACTGCTTTGTTTTACTGGTGGATAAAAAAAGTCTTTCAAATGAAAGTGAGTCAATTAGTGGTCTTCTACTGCCCTCTGCAGGACATTCTACTTAATAAAATATTTTCATCTGTGCTTTTGCATTAGTTTTTGGACTATATAAAATTACTTGCATGAAAATCACCTATTATAACACAGTCATGTTTTGTCAAAGTTTATCACTTCATTTTTACTGAGCTCTCAGTTTGAACAATTCTGCCTCTCAGTGATTAATTTGAAATCTGAAAATGGTGTTATACAGAGGAGATTTGCAATTATCATTTTGTTACCTATCTTTTATTTTAAATATCTACATCTACAAAAAAATGTGTGTGCATGTGTGTGTTCAAGCATGGTTAGTGTATTAAGTATTATTGTTTAAGTATTATTGTTTTCATTTACATTTTAACCACCAGAAGAAGAACACTCATTGGTTCATTCTGCTCACTAAAATATTATTTTTCATTTTTTTTCCATTTGAAATATTGTTTAAACTTAATAAAATCATTAAAATAACATTTCAAATCATATTTTGTCTGTTTATAAATCCCACAGACTCACATTGGCTGCAATACTAATGTTTTTGTAAAACACAGACCTGATAATCTGTGTGTATTGTGCATATATTATTGATATTATTACAATTGCAAATCATGTTATTGTAACTCATATCTTAATAGAATATTATTTGTAATTTTAATTCTTTATTTCTTAATTGTTTTTTTATGATTACTACAGATATTATCACCAAAGATATCAACTACACCTTCACTTTTAGTATTGATAAGCTGCACACAGCACAATCACACACTCACTAATGCATTCAAATAAATGTAATCTTACTGTGCTACTTTATTTGTACATGATTAGAATGAACAGAAATCTAAGAATATTTTTCTTCTTTTGTTAAAGCCATTTCAGACTCCAAGTAAGCATTATATTACTAATCATCTATTTTAAAGGTGCCATACAATTGAAAACTGTATTTATCTTGGCATAGTTGAATGATAAGAGTTCTGGACATGGAACTGACATACCGTGAGCCTCAAACACCATTGTTTCCTCCTTCATGTGTAAATCTCCTGTTTGCAAAAGACCGCTGAAAAATGAGTGAATCCCACCATAACACCGACTGTGACGTTGGAGTCAGGATCATTAATATTTATACCCCCCAAATTTGCATTTTCCAGTCCATGTTCTAGGCCAGGCAGTGTTAATGTGGACCTGCACAGCCAAATCATCAGAAGATCTGCAGGTATTGTGAAGAAGCAAGCAAGGACAATAGTGAAAATGGCAGATCATGGATATAAATGTTATGTCTGAGGCTGTGCTGCGGATTTGAGAACTTTTCATTCCCTTCCCACAAAAGAGAACTGTCAACAGTTCAAATTCAAAGTCTAATTCAAAGCTGTTAGTTTGCTCTTAACGGAGGCCGATCAGAACGAAACTCGGTGGGCATGTTCGACTCGTGGCCCTAGAGGTCTGTAAGAATTTTGAAAAATCAGCCACTAGTTGACGCTAACAGGTTTTACGGCTATGTAATCACGTGATGCATATCATTTGGTAGATCTCCTCATACTGAACAACTTTGCCTCAAGAACTACTGCTGTCAATCAATTTGTTCATTAAATACTTGCGATTATGTTAAAAAACCTACTTTTGCGAACTAGTCCTAGGTTTTTCGCCCGATCGGAAATATACCAGTGCAGTACAATTCTCTGGAAGCTCTAGATTATTAATTATATAAAAAAAACTTTAACTTTACCCATTGGGTAGCCATAACAGGATCATTTAGAAAATGGGTATGGCAAAAAACACTCAAAAGCCTGTAAATCCTAAACAAAAACTCAGACAACTCACTAAACTGCCTTATGTGCTTAAAGACCCTAAATGCTTGAACCCCGATAAATGCTGCTTGCAGCTTTAATTATTATTATTATTATTATTCCGCCGTAAAACGCATCGTGCAGCCCAAACCGTAAGAGCTGGAACTTTGAAACTTTGACAGATGGTAGTACAAAAATCGAGGAAAGGTTCAGAGATTATGACCCCGATTGGCCCATAGGTGGCGCTATAGCAACCAAAAGCGCGAAACTGTTCATAACTCCTAGACCGTATGTCGTAGACTCAAGTGTCTTATATCATTGGAAAGCTGGATGCCTGACGAACAAAACGTATATCTCCGATTTCATTTCCGCCATGATAGATTTTCCGCCATTTTGAATTTTGTCAAAAACCTACTTTTGCGAACTAGTCCCTGGTTTTTTGCCCGATTGGAACCAAACCAGTGCAGAAATGTTCTCTGGAGTCTGAATATCAATAATTATCGAAAAAAAGTGGAAATTTCGATTCACGGTCGCTAAGGGGCGCCAAAACGTACGTTGTGGGAGGGGCCTATTTTACTAAAATGGCTATAACTCCCGATGTGAATGAGGTATCTTCACCAAACTTGGTACACATGTGTATGAGTTCAATCTGGGGTCACAGTAAAAAAATCGCGACGATTGGCCTCATGGTGGCGCTATAAAATGAAAAAAACATAAAACAGGCTATAACCACCTGACCGTTAGTCCGATTGACTTGAAAATTGGTATGCAGTGTCTTGGTCCAAGGTGCCATGTATGTGTATGAGGACATTGGCGTATCTCAAAAAACATGGCCGCCATCGGCCAACGAAGTTTGAGCACCTATTAGACAAGGTTAACGGAGGCCGATCGGAACGAAACTCAATGGGCATGTTCGGCTCATGGCCCTAAAGGTCTGTAAGAATTTTGAAAGAAATCGGCCACTAGTTGGCGCTAACGAGTTTTACGGCTCTGTAATCACGTGGTGTTACAAATATCCACACAATATGCATATCATTTGATAGATCTCCTCATCCTGAACAACTTTGCCTCAAGAACCATTGCTGTCAATCAAACTGTTCATTAATTATTCATTAATATGTTAAAAACCTACTTTTGCGAACTAGTCCTAGGTTTTTTGCCCGATTGGAACCAGACCAGTCTAGGACAATTCTCTGGACTCTCTAGATCAATAATTATCAAAAAAAAGTTGAACTTTTGCATTTGGATGGCTGTAATAGGGTAATTTATAAAATGGGCGTGTCAAAATACATTAAAAAGCCTATAAATCCTAAATAAAAACTCAGAACTTCACAAAAATTGGTCAGCATATGTGACATAACATCATTAACAAGCATGAAAAATTCTATGGAGATCGGACGATAGGTGGCGCTATAACTGTTAAAAAGCTTTAAAATCATATATTTCCTATGGTAAACTGCCTGTATTGGCTGTAAATGGTCTTTTCCATCTCTGATCATATAATTTTCACATCATAATGTTCAAAACTAGTGCAATACAATTCTCTGGACTCACTAGATCAATAATTGTCAGAAAAAGTTGAACTACTTCATTTGGATAGCTATAATAGGTTCACTTCAAAATCTGGCCTTTACCAAGTGTCCCCGAAAGCCTATATCTCTTTAATCAATGCTCAGACCTTCTTAAAAACAAGTCAGAATGTGTGAAATATCACCCTGAACAAGCATGAAAATTTTCAGACAGATCGGACAAAATTTGCCTCTATAACAGTTAAAAAGGTGAAAATGATATGAATTAATGGCATGTTAAGCCAATAAGTGGTATTTTACTGCCCCCTGCTGTTTAAAATAGTCATTTTCTCATATTGGTATTGGTATCAGCCATGGTAAATCATGATAAATGATGGTGTGTGTGTGTGTGTGTGTGTGTGTGTGTGTGTGTGTGTGTGTGTGGTACAAATATAACAAAGGTTTTATTTTCCAACATGAAAACAAACATAACAGAGTGCTAGTGCACAAACAATAACCGACAATGATAATGGATGAGAGGGGAACTTAAATACACAGATCAAGACAAGGACAACAGGTGACGGTTATGATGATGAGGAGCAGGTGATGATGAGGAGGGTGATGAGGAGCAGGTGCAGGTGATGACGACAGATGGTGAATGTGATGAAGACAGAAGGTGAATGTGATGAAGGTGAATGTGACACCAATATCACTGAAACATTTGTGTGTGTGTGTGTGTGTGTGTGTGTGTGTGTGTGTGTAGCATTATTGTGTGTAGCATATGTAGCAAGTATGCATTATTGAGTTAACATGGAAACACTGCTTTGCTTTAGTGCAGAAAACTGGTCAAAATCATGAGGTTTAAAGTGAAAGTGAGCCAATAAGTAGTCTTCTACTGCCCTCTGCTGGCCATTCTACTTATTAATTAAATTTTTCCACATGTGCTTGCATTTATACTTGAATACACACTAAAAATCACTTATATAGCAATAACTATTATAACACAATCATATTTTGTCAGTGTTACTGACACTTCAAATAATTGCTAGTAATGTGATAAATCAGGCTAGAAACATGGTAAATCAAAGTAAATAATACTAGATTGTCGTTTATCTCCTGGTAAATAATACTAGAACGTGGTATATCATGGTAAATCATGGTTAACTATGCTGTGTGTGTGTGTGTGTGTGTGTGTGTGTGTGTGTGTGTGTGTGTGTGTGTGTGTGTGTAAGCATGCATTGAGTTAACATGGAAAAACTGGTTTGCTTTAGTGCAGAAAACTGGTTTAAAGTGAAAGTGAGCCAATAAGTGGTCTTCTAGTGCCCTCTGCTGGCCATTCTACTTAATAATGAAATATTTTACATGTGCTTTTGCATTCATACTTGGACACACACTAAAAATCACGTATATAACTAACTATTATAACACAATAATATTTTGTCAGTGTTCATCACCTCATTTGCACTGACACTTCACATAATTGCTAGTAATGTGGTTAATCATGCTAGAAACATTGTAAATCATAGTAAATAATACTGAAATGAGGTGTATCAAGGTAAATCATGCTAGAATCCTAATAAATCATTCTGGAACATGGTATATGATAGTAAATCATGCTAGAATCATATTAAATAATTCTAGAATGTGGCAAATCGTTGTGGGAGGAGCCTATTTTACTCAAATGGCTATAACTCAAGAAGTAAATGAGATATCTTCACCAAACTCAGTACACATGTGTATGGGTTCAATTTGAGGTCACAGTAAACAATTTTATGGAGATCGGACCATAGGTGGCGCTATAACTGTTAAAAAGCTTTAAAACCATATATATCCCATGGCAATTTGCCTGTATTGGCTGTAAATGGTCTTTTCCATCTATTATGTCAGTGGTTACATGCTTGCTAAATAAATCTTAATGACTTTTGATGCTTTTGTGCTTAAATGCCTTAAAGGCCTTAACTGCTTGAACCCCGATAAATGCTGCTTGCAGCTTTAATTAGGGGTTCAAGCACGAAGTGCTGAAACCCTATTGTAATTGTACTGATTTTTATTATTATTATTATTAGGGGTTCAAGCACGAAGTGCTGAAACCCTATTGTAATTGTACTGATTTTTATTATTATTATTATTATTATTATTATTATTATTATTATTATTTTTCTTCTGCCGTAAAACTCATCGTGCAGCCCAAACCGTAAGAGCTGGAGCTTTGAAACTTTGCCAGATGGTAGTACAAAAATCGAGGAGAGGTTCAGAGAATATGACCCCAATTGGCCCATAGGTGGCGCTATAGCAACCAAAAGCGCGAAACTGCTCATAACTCCTAGACCGTATGACGTAGACTCAAGTGTCTTATATCACTGGAAAGCTGGAAACCTGAAGGTCAAAACGTATATCTCCGATTTCATTTCCTGTATGCAAATTGTCCGCCATTTTGAATTTAGTTAAAAACCTACTTTTGCGAACTAGTCCTAGGTTTTTTGTCCAATTGGATCCAAAACAGTGCAGAAATGTTCTCTGGAGTCTGAATATCAATAATTATCGAAAAAAAGTCGAAATTTCGATTCCTGATCGCCAGGGGGTGATAAATTAATGTTGTGGGAGGAGCCTATTTTACTAAAATGGCTATAACTCGAGAATGAAATTAGATATCTTCACCAAACTTGGTGCACATGTGTATGAGTTCAATCTGGGGTCACAGTAAAAAAATCGCGACGATTGATCACTAGGTGGCGCTATAACATGAAAAAAACACGAAAACGGCTATGACCACGTGACCGTTAGTCCGATTGACTTGAAAATTGGTATGCAGTGTCTTGGTCCAAGGTGCCATATATGTCTATGAGGACATTGGCGTATCTCGAAAAACATGGCCGCCATCGACCAATGAAATTTGAGCACCTATTAGACAAGGTTAACGGAGGCCGATCGGAACGAAACTCGATGGGCATGTTCGACTCATGGCCCTAGAGGTCTGTAAGAGTTTTGAAAGAAATCTGCCACTAGTTGGCGCTAACGAGTTTTATGGCTCTGTAATCACGTGGTGTTACACTTATCGTCACAAAATGCATATCAACTGATAGATCTGCTCATGCTGAACAACTTTGCCTCAAGAACTAATGCTGTCAATTAAACCGTTTATTAAATATTCGTAATTATGTTAAAAACCTACTTTTGCAAACTAGTCCTAGGTTTTTCGCCCGATCGAAACCAGACCAGTCTAGGACAATTCTCTGGACACTCTAGATCAATAATTATCAAAAAAAAGTTGAACTTTTGCATGTAGATGGCTGTAATAGGGTCATTTAGAAAATGGGCGTGGCAAAAAAACACTAAAAAGCCTATAAATCCTAAATGAAAACTCAGAACTTCACAAAAATTGGTGAGCATATGTGACATAACATCATTAACAAGCATGCCAATTTTTATGGAGATCGGACCATAGGTGGCGCTATAACTGCTAAAAAGCTTTAAAACCATATATTTCCTATGGTATTTCCTGTAAATGGTCTTTTCCATCTATTATGTCAGTAGTTACATGCTTGCTAAATAAAACTTAATCACTTTTGATGCTTTTGTGCTTAAAGGCCTTAACTGCTTGAACCCCGATAAATGCTGCTTGCAGCTTTAATTATTATTATTATTATTATTATTTTTCTTCTGCCGTAAAACTCATCGTGCAGCCCAAACCGTAAGAGCTGGAGCTTTGAAACTTTGCCAGATGGTAGTACAAAAATCGAGGAGAGGTTCAGAGAATATGACCCCAATTGGCCCATAGGTGGCGCTATAGCAACCAAAAGCGCAAAACTGCTCATAACTCCTAGACCGTATGACGTAGACTCAAGTGTCTTATATCACTGGAAAGCTGGAAACCTGAAGGTCAAAACGTATATCTCCGATTTCATTTCCTGTATGCAAATTGTCCGCCATTTTGAATTTAGTTAAAAACATACTTTTGCGAACTAGTCCTAGGTTTTTTGTCCAATTGGATCCAAAACAGTGCAGAAATGTTCTCTGGAGTCTGAATATCAATAATTATCGAAAAAAAGTCGAAATTTCGATTCCTGATCGCCAGGGGGTGATAAATTAATGTTGTGGGAGGAGCCTATTTTACTAAAATGGCTATAACTCGAGAATGAAATTAGATATCTTCACCAAACTTGGTGCACATGTGTATGAGTTCAATCTGGGGTCACAGTAAAAAAATCGCGACGATTGATCACTAGGTGGCGCTATAACATGAAAAAAACATGAAAACGGCTATGACCACGTGACCGTTAGTCCGATTGACTTGAAAATTGGTATGCAGTATCAGAACATGGTGAAGAAGCATGCCAAGTTTCGTGAAGATCGGACAATAGGTGGCGCTATAACTGTCCAAAACGTCTCTTCTTATTAGGGGTTCAAGCACGAAGTGCTGAAACCCTATTGTAATTGTACTGATTTTTATTATTATTTTTCTTCTCCGCTAAAACGCACCGTGCAGCCCAAACCGTAAGACCTGGAACCTTGAAACTTTGCCAGATGGTAGTCCTCAATTTGGGGAGAACCTATCAAAGTATGGCCCAGATTGGCCCATAGGTGGAGCTATAATGACCACATTTACTAAATTGCTCATAACTCCTAGACAGTTTGTCCTAGAATCTCAATTTTAGCATCACTGTGATCCCTGGCTCCAGACGGACAAAATGGCTATCTCCAAATTCCCCTACGAGCAAAAAAAAAAATTGTTATGGGCAAATTTGTCCAAAACCTACTTTGGCCAACTAGTCCCTGGTTTTTGACCCAATCGGAACCAGACCAGTCTAGGACAATTCTCTGGACTCTCTAGATCAATAATTATTGAAAAAAAGTTGAACTTTTGCATTGGCCTGGCTGTAACAGGGTCATTTAGGAAAGGGGTGGGACATAAAAACACTCAAAAGCCTATACAACCTAAGGGAAAACCCCAAACTTCACAAAAATCGATGAGCATATGTGTCAGAACATGGTGAAGAAGCATGCCAAGTTTCGTGAAGATCGGACAATAGGTGGCGCTATAACTGTCCAAAACGTCTCTTCTTATTAGGGGTTCAAGCACGAAGTGCTGAAACCCTATTGTAATTGTACTGATTTTTAGGGGTTCAAGCATGAAATGCTGAAACCCTATTGTAATTGTAAGGATTTTTATTATTATTATTCTTCCCTAAAACGCATCGTGCAGCCAAAACCGTAAGGCCTAGAGACGTGATACTTGGTCAAATGGTAGTAGTATTGCTCGCTACTCAGATACACGGACTTAGCCTAATCGGCCCATAGGTGGCGCTACAGCGACCAAAAGCGCGAAACTGCTCATAACTCCTAGACTGTATGTCGTAGACTCAAGTGTCTTATATCCATGTAATCAAGACCTCATGGCAAACAAAATGTATATCTCCGATTTCATTTCCGGTTTGCAAATTTTTCCGCAATTTTGAATTTTGTCAAAAACCTACTTTTGCGAACTAGTCCCTGGTTTTTTGTCCGATTGGAACCAAACCAGTGCAGAAATGTTCTCTGGAGTCTGGTTACCAATAATTATCGAAAAAAAATTTAAATTTCGATTCATGGTTTCTAGGGGGCGCTAATTGATTTTTGTGGAAAGAGCCTATTTTACTAAAACGGCTATAACTCGAGAAGTAAATTAGATATCTTCACCAAACTTGGTACATATGTGTATGAGTTCAATTTGGGGTCACGGTAACAAAGTCGCGACGATTGAACACTAGGTGGCGCTATAACATGAAAAAAACATAAAACAGGCTATAACCACCTGACCGTTAGTCTGATTGACTTGAAAATTGGTATGCAGTGTCTTGGTCCAAGGTGTCATGTATGTCTATGAGGACATTGGCGTATCTCAAAAAACATGGCCGCCATCGGCCAATGAAGTTTGAGCACCTATTAGACAAGGTTAACGGAGGCCGATCGGAACGAAACTCGATGGGCATGTTCAACTCATAGCCCTAGAGGTCTGTAAGAATTTTGAAAGAAATCGGCCACTAGTTGGCGCTAACGAGTTTTACGGCTCTGTAATCACGTGGTGTTACACTTATTGTCACAAAATGCATATCATTTGATAGATCTGCTCATGCTGAACAACATTGCCTCAAGAACCATAGCTGTCAATCAAATCGTTCATTAATTATTCGCGAATATGTTAAAAACCTACTTTTGCGAACTAGTCCCTGGTTTTTCGCCCGATCGGAACCAGACCAGTCTAGGACAATTCTCTGGACTCTCTAGATCAATAATTATCGAAAAAAAGTTGAACTTTTGAATTTTTCGTATGGCTATAATTGGGTCATAAAGAAAATGGGCGTGGCAAAATGCACTCAAAAGCTTATAAATCCTAAACGAAAACTCAGAACTTCACGAAAATTGGTGAGCATATGTGCCATAATATTCTAAACAAGCATGCCAAATTTCATGTTGATCGGACCATAGGTGGCGCTATAACTGTTAAAAAGGTTTGAAAACCATATATTTCCTATGGTAAATTGCCTGTATTGGCTGTAAATGGACTTTTCCATCTATTATTTCAGTGGTTAAAAGCTTTCTAAATAAAACTTAATGTCTTAAATGCTTATGTGCTTAAAGGCCTTAAATGCTTGAACCCCGATAAATGCTGCTTGCAGCTTTAATTATTATTATTTTTCTTCTCCGCTAAAACGCATCGTGCAGCCCAAACCGTAAGACCTGGAACCTTGAAACTTTGCCAGATGGTAGTCCTCAATTTGGGGAGAACCTATCAAAGTATGGCCCAGATTGGCCCATAGGTGGAGCTATAATGACCACATTTACTAAATTGCTCATAACTCCTAGACAGTTTGTCCTAGAATCTCAATTTTAGCATCACTGTGATCCCTGGCTCCAGACGGACAAAATGGCTATCTCCAAATTCCCCTACGAGCAAAAAAAAAAATTGTTATGGGCAAATTTGTCCAAAACCTACTTTGGCCAACTAGTCCCTGGTTTTTGACCCAATCGGAACCAGACCAGTCTAGGACAATTCTCTGGACTCTCTAGATCAATAATTATTGAAAAAAAGTTGAACTTTTGCATTGGCCTGGCTGTAACAGGGTCATTTAGGAAAGGGGTGGGACATAAAAACACTCAAAAGCCTATACAACCTAAGGGAAAACCCCAAACTTCACAAAAATCGATGAGCATATGTGTCAGAACATGGTGAAGAAGCATGCCAAGTTTCGTGAAGATCGGACAATAGGTGGCGCTATAACTGTCCAAAACGTCTCTTCTTATTAGGGGTTCAAGCACGAAGTGCTGAAACCCTATTGTAATTGTACTGATTTTTAGGGGTTCAAGCACGAAGTGCTGAAACCCTATTGTAATTGTGCTGATTTTTATTAGGGGTTCAAGCACGAAGTGCTGAAACCCTATTGTAATTGTGCTGATTTTTAGGGGTTCAAGCACGAAGTGCTGAAACCCTATTGTAATTGTACTGATTTTTATTATTAGGGGTTCAAGCACGAAGTGCTGAAACCCTATTGTAATTGCTCTGATTTTTATTATTATTATTTTCCCCTAAAACGCATCGTGCAGCCCAAACCGTAAATGCTGGAGACTTGAAACTCAGCCAAAAGGTAGTCCTCAATTTGGGGAGAACCTATCAAAGTATGACCCCGATTGGCCAATAGGTGGCGCTATAGCAAGCAAAAGTAAGAAATCAGCCATAACTCCTAGACGGTTTGTCATAGAATCAAGTGTCTTATATCACTGTAATCCTTGGCTCAAGACGGTCAAAACGTATATCTCCGATTTCATTTCCGCCTGGGAAAATTTTCCGCCATTTTGAATTTTGTCAAAAACCTACTTTTGCGAACTAGTCCTAGGTTTTTCGTCCGATTGGAACCAAACCAGTGCAGAAATGTTCTCTGGAGCCTGAAGATCAATAATTATCGAAAAAAAGTTGAAATTTCAATTCACGGTCGCTAGGGGGCGCCAAAATGTACATAGTGGGAGGAGCCTATTTTACTAAAACGGCTATAACTCGAGAAATAAATGAGGTATCTTCACCAAACTCGGTACACATGTGTAATAGTTCAATCTAGGGTCACAGTAAAAAAATCGCGACGATTGAACACTAGGTGGCGCTATAACATGAAAAAAACATAAAACAGGCTATAACCACCTGACCGTTTGTCCGATTGACTTGAAAATTGGTATGCAGTGTCTTGGTCCAAGGTGCCATGTATGTCTATGAGGACATTGGTGTATCTCGAAAAACATGGCCGCCATCGGCCAATGAAGTTTGAGCACCTATTAGACAAGGTTAACGAAGTCCGATCAGAACGAAACTCGGTGGGCATGTTTGGCTCAAGCCCCTAGAGGTCTGTAAGAATTTTGAAAGAAATCGGCCACTAGTTGGCGCTAACGAGTTTTAAGGCTCTGTAATCACGTGGTGTAACAAATTTCGTCACAAAATGCATTATCATTTGATAGACCTCCTCATCCTGAACAACTTTGCCTCAAGAACCATTGCTGTCAATCAAACAGTTCATTAAATATTCATGAATATGTTCAAAACCTACTTTT
Organism: Rutilus rutilus; assembly: GCF_951802725.1. Taxonomy (NCBI): domain Eukaryota; kingdom Metazoa; phylum Chordata; class Actinopteri; order Cypriniformes; family Leuciscidae; genus Rutilus; species Rutilus rutilus. The sequence continues at coordinate 8,713,848 of NC_140218.1, read as the reverse complement.
GCGAACTAGTCCCTGGTTTTTCGCCCGATCGGAACCAGACCAGTCTAGGACAATTCTCTGGACTCTCTAGATCAATAATTATCAAAAAAAAGTTGAACTTTTGCATTTGGATGGCTGTAATAGGGTCATTTATAAAATGGGCGGGGCAAAATAAATAAAAAAGCCTATAAATCATAAATAAAAACTCAGAACTTCACAAAAATTGGTGAACATATGTGAAATAACATCATTAACAAGCATGCCAAATTTTATGGAGATCGGACCAAAGGTGGCGCTATAACTGTTAAAAAGCTTTAAAACCATATATTTCCTTCGGTAAATGGTCTTTTTCATCTATTATGTCAGTAGTTACATGCTTGCTAAATAAATCTTAATAACTTTTGATGCTTTTATGCTTAAAGGCCTTAAAGGCCTTAATTGCTTGAACCCCGATAAATGCTGCTTGCAGCTTTAATTAGGGGTTCAAGCATGAAATGCTGAAACCCTATTGTAATTGTGCTGATTTTTATTATTATTATTATTATTCTGCCGTAAAACGCATCGTGCAGCCTAAACCGTAAGTGCTAGAGACTTGAAACTTGGCCAGAAGGTAGTACAAAAATCGAGGAGAGGTTCAGAGAATATGAGCTAGATTGGCCAATAGGTGGCGCTACAGTGCAAAAAACAAAAAAATGGCATATTTTTGCTTAAATCTCATCAACCCTTTGTCACAGACTCAAGTGTCTTATATCTTTGGAATCCTTGGGTCAAGCCGAACAAAAAAGGCCTCAAGGATTTCATTTCCGGTATGCAAATTTTCCCGCCATTTTGGATTATGTCCAAAACCTACTTTTGCGAACTAGTCCCTGGTTTTTCGCCCGATCGGAACCAAACCAGTGCAGAAATATTCACAGGAGTCTGAAGATCAATAATTATCGAAAAAAATGTAAAATTTCGATCCACGGTTGCTAAGGGGTATCAAAACGTTCGCAGGAGGCGGAGCTAATTATACGAAAATGGCTATAACTCGTGAACGAAATGAGATATTTTCACCAAACTCGGTACACATATGTAAGAGCTCAAGTTGAGGTCACAGTAAAAAAATCGCGGTGATTGGCCTCATGGTGGCGCTATAATATGAAAAAAACATAAAACAGGCTATAACCACCTGACCGTTAGTCCGATTGACTTGAAAATTGGTATGCAGTGTCTTGGTCCAAGGTGCCATGTACGTGTATGAGGACATTGGCGTATCTAAAAAAACATGGCCGCCATCGGCCAATGAATTTTGAGCACCTATTAGACAAGGTTAACGGAGGCCGATCGGAACGAAACTCAATGGGCATGTTCGGCTCATGGCCCTAGAGGTCTGTAAGAATTTTGAAAGAAATCGGCCACTAGTTGGCGCTAATGAGTTTTATGGCTCTGTAATCACGTGGTGTTACACTTATCATCACAAAATGCATATCATTTGATAGATCTGCTTATCCTGAACAACTTTGCCTCTAGAACCATTGCTGTCAATCAAACAGTTTATTAATTATTCACGAATATGTTAAAAACCTACTTTTGCAAACTAGTCCCTGGTTTTTTGCCCGATCGGAACCAAACGAGTCTAGGACAATTCTCTGGACTCTCTAGATCAATAATTATCAAAAAAAAGTTGAACTTTTGCATTTGGATGGCTGTAATAGGGTCATTTATAAAATGGGCGTGTCAAAATACATTAAAAAGCCTATAAATCCTAAATAAAAACTCAGAACTTCACAAAAATTGGTCAGCATATGTGACATAACATCATTAACAAGCATGAAAAATTCTATGGAGATCGGACGATAGGTGGCGCTATAACTGTTAAAAAGCTTTAAAATCATATATTTCCTATGGTAAACTGCCTGTATTGGCTGTAAATGGTCTTTTCCATCTCTGATCATATAATTTTCATATCATAATGTTCAAAACTAGTGCAATACAATTCTCTGGACTCACTAGATCAATAATTGTCAGAAAAAGTTGAACTACTTCATTTGGATAGCTATAATAGGTTCACTTCAAAATCTGGCCTTTACCAAGTGTCCCCGAAAGCCTATATCTCTTTAATCAATGCTCAGACCTTCTTAAAAACAAGTCAGAACGTGTGAAATATCACCCTGAACAAGCATGAAAATTTTCAGACAGATCGGACAAAATTTGCCTCTATAACAGTTAAAAAGGTGAAAATGATATGAATTAATGGCATGTTAAGCCAATAAGTGGTATTTTACTGCCCCCTGCTGTTTAAAATAGTCATTTTCTCATATTGGTATTGGTATCAGCCATGGTAAATCATGATAAATGATGGTGTGTGTGTGTGTGTGTGTGTGTGTGTGTGTGTGTGTGTGTGTGTGTGTGTGTGTGTGTGTGTGTGGTACAAATATAACAAAGGTTTTATTTTCCAACATGAAAACAAACATAACAGAGTGCTAGTGCACAAACAATAACCGACAATGATAATGGATGAGAGGGGAACTTAAATACACAGATCAAGACAAGGACAACAGGTGACGGTTATGATGATGAGGAGCAGGTGATGATGAGGAGGGTGATGAGGAGCAGGTGCAGGTGATGACGACAGATGGTGAATGTGATGAAGACAGAAGGTGAATGTGATGAAGGTGAATGTGACACCAATATCACTGAAACATTTGTATGTGTGTGTGTGTGTGTGTGTGTGTGTGTGTGTGTGTGTGTGTGTAGCATTATTGTGTGTAGCATATGTAGCAAGTATGCATTATTGAGTTAACATGGAAACACTGGTTTGCTTTAGTGCAGAAAACTGGTCAAAATCATGAGGTTTAAAGTGAAAGTGAGCCTATAAGTGGTCTTCTACTGCCCTCTGCTGGCCATTCTACTTATTAATTACATTTTTCCACATGTGCTTGCATTTATACTTGAATACACACTAAAAATCACTTATATAGCAATAACTATTATAACACAATCATATTTTGTCAGTGTTAATCACTTTATTTGCACTGACACTTCAAATAATTGCTAGTAATGTGGTAAATCATGGTAAATCATGGTTAACTATGCTGTGTGTGTGTGTGTGTGTGTGTGTGTGTGTGTGTGTAAGCATGCATTGAGTTAACATGGATAAACTGGTTTGCTTTAGTGCAGAAAACTGGTTTAAAGTGAAAGTGAGCCAATAAGTGGTCTTCTACTGCCCTCTGCTGGCCATTCTACTTATTAATGAAATATTTCAACATGTGCTTGCATTCATACTTGAATACACACTAAAAAAATCACTTGTATAGCAATAACTATTATAACACAATCATATTTTGTCAGTGTTAATCACTTTATTTGCACTGACACTTCAAATAATTGCTAGTAATGTGATAAATCAGGCTAGAAACATGGTAAATCAAAGTAAATAATACTAGATTGTCGTTTATCTCCTGGTAAATAATACTAGAACGTGGTATATCATGGTAAATCATGGTTAACTATGCTGTGTGTGTGTGTGTGTGTGTGTGTGTGTGTGTGTGTGTGTGTGTGTGTGTGTGTGTGTGTGTGTGTAAGCATGCATTGAGTTAACATGGAAAAACTGGTTTGCTTTAGTGCAGAAAACTGGTTTAAAGTGAAAGTGAGCCAATAAGTGGTCTTCTAGTGCCCTCTGCTGGCCATTCTACTTAATAATGAAATATTTTACATGTGCTTTTGCATTCATACTTGGACACACACTAAAAATCACGTATATAACTAACTATTATAACACAATAATATTTTGTCAGTGTTCATCACCTCATTTGCACTGACACTTCACATAATTGCTAGTAATGTGGTTAATCATGCTAGAAACATTGTAAATCATAGTAAATAATACTGAAATGAGGTGTATCAAGGTAAATCATGCTAGAATCCTAATAAATCATTCTGGAACATGGCATATGATAGTAAATCATGCTAGAATCATATTAAATAATTCTAGAATGTGGCAAATCGTTGTGGGAGGAGCCTATTTTACTCAAATGGCTATAACTCAAGAAGTAAATGAGATATCTTCACCAAACTCAGTACACATGTGTATGGGTTCAATTTGAGGTCACAGTAAACAATTTTATGGAGATCGGACCATAGGTGGCGCTATAACTGTTAAAAAGCTTTAAAACCATATATATCCCATGGCAAATTGCCTGTATTGGCTGTAAATGGTCTTTTCCATCTATTATGTCAGTGGTTACATGCTTGCTAAATAAATCTTAATAACTTTTGATGCTTTTGTGCTTAAATGCCTTAAAGGCCTTAACTGCTTGAACCCCGATAAATGCTGCTTGCAGCTTTAATTATTATTATTATTATTATTATTATTTTTCTTCTGCCGTAAAACTCATCGTGCAGCCCAAACCGTAAGAGCTGGAGCTTTGAAACTTTGCCAGATGGTAGTACAAAAATCGAGGAGAGGTTCAGAGAATATGACCCCAATTGGCCCATAGGTGGCGCTATAGCAACCAAAAGCGCGAAACTGCTCATAACTCCTAGACCGTATGACGTAGACTCAAGTGTCTTATATCACTGGAAAGCTGGAAACCTGAAGGTCAAAACGTATATCTCCGATTTCATTTCCTGTATGCAAATTGTCCGCCATTTTGAATTTAGTTAAAAACCTACTTTTGCGAACTAGTCCTAGGTTTTTTGTCCAATTGGATCCAAAACAGTGCAGAAATGTTCTCTGGAGTCTGAATATCAATAATTATCGAAAAAAAGTTGAAATTTCGATTCCTGATTGCCAGGGGGTGATAAATTAATGTTGTGGGAGGAGCCTATTTTACTAAAATGGCTATAACTCGAGAATGAAATTAGAAATCTTCACCAAACTTGGTGCACATGTGTATGAGTTCAATCTGGGGTCACAGTAAAAAAATCGCGACGATTGATCACTAGGTGGCGCTATAACATGAAAAAAACATGAAACGGCTATGACCACGTGACCGTTAGTCCGATTGACTTGAAAATTGGTATGCAGTGTCTTGGTCCAAGGTGCCATGTATGTCTATGAGGACATTGGCGTATCTCGAAAAACATGGCCGCCATCAACCAATGAAATTTGAGCACCTATTAGACAAGGTTAACGGAGGCCGATCGGAACGAAACTCGATGGGCATGTTCGACTCATGGCCCTAGAGGTCTGTAAGAGTTTTGAAAGAAATCGGCCACTAGTTGGCGCTAACGAGTTTTATGGCTCTGTAATCACGTGGTGTTACACTTATCGTCACAAAATGCATATCATCTGATAGATCTGCTCATGCTAAACAACTTTGCCTCAAGAAGTAATGCTGTCAATTAAACCGTTTATTAAATATTCGTAATTATGTTAAAAACCTACTTTTGCAAACTAGTCCTAGGTTTTTCGCCCGATCGAAACCAGACCAGTCTAGGACAATTCTCTGGACACTCTAGATCAATAATTATCAAAAAAAAGTTGAACTTTTGCATGTAGATGGCTGTAATAGGGTCATTTAGAAAAGGGGCGTGGCAAAAAAACACTAAAAAGCCTATAAATCCTAAATGAAAACTCAGAACTTCACAAAAATTGGTGAGCATATGTGACATAACATCATTAACAAGCATGCCAATTTTTATGGAGATCGGACCATAGGTGGCGCTATAACGGCTAAAAAGCTTTAAAACCATATATTTCCAATGGTATTTCCTGTAAATGGTCTTTTCCATCTATTATGTCAGTAGTTACATGCTTGCTAAATAAAACTTAATCACTTTTGATGCTTTTGTGCTTAAAGACCTTAACTGCTTGAACCCCGATAAATGCTGCTTGCAGCTTTAATTAGGGGTTCAAGCATGAAATGCTGAAACCCTATTGTAATTGTAAGGATTTTTATTATTATTATTCTTCCCTAAAACGCATCGTGCAGCCAAAACCGTAAGGCCTAGAGACTTGATACTTGGTCAAATGGTAGTAGTATTGCTCGCTACTCAGATACACGGACTTAGCCAAATCGGCCCATAGGTGGCGCTACAGCGACCAAAAGCACGAAACTGCTCATAACTCCTAGACTGTATGTCGTAGACTCAAGTGTCTTATATCCATGTAATCAAGACCTCATGGCAAACAAAATGTATATCTCCGATTTCATTTCCGGTATGCAAATTTTTCCGCAATTTTGAATTTTGTCAAAAACCTACTTTTGCGAACTAGTCCCTGGTTTTTTGTCCGATTGGAACCAAACCAGTGCAGAAATGTTCTCTGGAGTCTGGTTACCAATAATTATCGAAAAAAAATTGAAATTTCGATTCATGGTTTCTAGGGGGCGCTAATTGATTTTTGTGGAAAGAGCCTATTTTACTAAAACGGCTATAACTCGAGAAGTAAATTAGATATCTTCACCAAACTTGGTACATATCTGTATGAGTTCAACTTGGGGTCACGGTAACAAAGTCGCGACGATTGAACACTAGGTGGCGCTATAACATGAAAAAAACATAAAACAGGCTATAACCACCTGACCGTTAGTCTGATTGACTTGAAAATTGGTATGCAGTGTCTTGGTCCAAGGTGTCATGTATGTCTATGAGGACATTGGCGTATCTCAAAAAACATGGCCGCCATCGGCCAATGAAGTTTGAGCACCTATTAGACAAGGTTAACGGAGGTCGATCGGAACGAAACTCGGTGGGCATGTTCGACTCATGGCCCTAGAGGTCTGTACGAATTTTAAAAGAAATCGGCCACTAGTTGGCGCTAACGAGTTTTATGGCTCTGTAATCACGTGGTGTTACACTTATTGTCACAAAATGCATACCATTTGATAGATCTCCTCTTGTTGAACAACTTTGCCTCAGGAACCATTGCTGTCAATTAAACCGTTCATTAAATATTTGTAATTATGTTAAAAACCTACTTTTGCGAACTAGTCCTAGGTTTTTCGCCCGATCAGAACCAAACGAGTCTAGGACAATTCTATGGACTCTCTAGATCAATAATTATCAAAAAAAGTTGAACTTTTGCATTTTTCGCATGGGTATATTGGGTCATAAAGAAAATGGGCGTGGCAAAATGCACTCAAAAGCCTATAAATCCTAAACGAAAACTCAGAACTTCACGAAAATTGGTGAGCATATGTGCGACAACATCATTAACAAGCATGCAAAATATCATGGAGATCGGACTATAGGTGGCGCTATAACTGTTAAAAAGCTTGCCTGTATTGGCTGTAAATGGACTTTTCCATCTATTATTTCAGTGATTAAAAGCTTTCTAAATAAATCTTAATGTCTTAAATGCTTATGTGCTTAAAGGCCTTAAATGCTTGAACCCCGATAAATGCTGCTTGCAGCTTTAATTATTATTATTATTATTATTATTCCGCCGTAAAACGCATCGTGCAGCCCAAACCGTAAGAGCTGGAACTTTGAAACTTTGACAGATGGTAGTACAAAAATCGAGGAAAGGTTCAGAGATTATGACCCCGATTGGCCCATAGGTGGCGCTATAACAACCAAAAGCGCGAAACTGCTCATAACTCCTAGACCGTATGTCGTAGACTCAAGTGTCTTATATCATTGGAAAGCTGGACGCCTGACGAACAAAACGTATATCTCCGATTTCATTTCCGCCATGATAGATTTTCCGCCATTTTGAATTTTGTCAAAAATCTACTTTTGCGAACTAGTCCCTGGTTTTTTGCCCGATTGGAACCAAACTAGTGCAGAAATGTTCTCTGGAGACTGAATATCAATAATTATCGAAAAAAAGTGGAAATTTCGATTCACAGTCGCTAAGGGGCGTCAAAACGTACGTTGTGGGAGGGGCCTATTTTACTAAAATGGCTATAACTCCCGATGTAAATGAGGTATCTTCACCAAACTTGGTACACATGTGTATGAGCTTACTCTGGGGTCACAGTAAAAAAATCGCGACGATTGGCCTCATGGTGGCGCTATAAAATGAAAAAAACATAAAACAGGCTATAACCACCTGACCGTTAGTCCGATTGACTTGAAAATTGGTATGCAGTGTCTTGGTCCAAAGTGCCATGTATGTGTATGAGGACATTGGCGTATCTCAAAAAACATGGCCGCCATCGGCCAACGAAGTTTGAGCACCTATTAGACAAGGTTAACGGAGGCCGATCGGAACGAAACTCAATGGGCATGTTCGGCTCATGGCCCTAAAGGTCTGTAGGAATTGTGAAAGAAATCGGCCACTAGTTGGCGCTAACGAGTTTTACGGCTCTGTAATCACGTGGTGTTACAAATATCCACACAATATGCATATCATTTGATAGATCTCCTCATCCTGAACAACTTTGCCTCAAGAACCATTGCTGTCAATCAAACTGTTCATTAATTATTCATTAATATGTTAAAAACCTACTTTTGCGAACTAGTCCTAGGTTTTTTGCCCGATCGGAACCAGACCAGTCTAGGACAATTCTCTGGACTCTCTAGATCTATAATTATCAAAAAAAAGTTGAACTTTTGCATTTGGATGGCTGTAATAGGGTAATTTATAAAATGGGCGTGTCAAAATACATTAAAAAGCCTATAAATCCTAAATAAAAACTCAGAACTTCACAAAAATTGGTCAGCATATGTGACATAACATCATTAACAAGCATGAAAAATTCTATGGAGATCGGACGATAGGTGGCGCTATAACTGTTAAAAAGCTTTAAAATCATATATTTCCTATGGTAAACTGCCTGTATTGGCTGTAAATGGTCTTTTCCATCTCTGATCATATAATTTTCATATCATAATGTTCAAAACTAGTGCAATACAATTCTCTGGACTCACTAGATCAATAATTGTCAGAAAAAGTTGAACTACTTCATTTGGATAGCTATAATAGGTTCACTTCAAAATCTGGCCTTTACCAAGTGTCCCCGAAAGCCTATATCTCTTTAATCAATGCTCAGACCTTCTTAAAAACAAGTCAGAACGTGTGAAATATCACCCTGAACAAGCATGAAAATTTTCAGACAGATCGGACAAAATTTGCCTCTATAACAGTTAAAAAGGTGAAAATGATATGAATTAATGGCATGTTAAGCCAATAAGTGGTATTTTACTGCCCCCTGCTGTTTAAAATAGTCATTTTCTCATATTGGTATTGGTATCAGCCATGGTAAATCATGATAAATGATGGTGTGTGTGTGTGTGTGTGTGTGTGTGTGTGTGTGTGTGTGTGTGTGTGTGTGTGTGTGTGTGTGTGTGGTACAAATATAACAAAGGTTTTATTTTCCAACATGAAAACAAACATAACAGAGTGCTAGTGCACAAACAATAACCGACAATGATAATGGATGAGAGGGGAACTTAAATACACAGATCAAGACAAGGACAACAGGTGACGGTTATGATGATGAGGAGCAGGTGATGATGAGGAGGGTGATGAGGAGCAGGTGCAGGTGATGACGACAGATGGTGAATGTGATGAAGACAGAAGGTGAATGTGATGAAGGTGAATGTGACACCAATATCACTGAAACATTTGTGTGTGTGTGTGTGTGTGTGTGTGTGTGTGTGTGTGTGTGTGTGTGTAGCATTATTGTGTGTAGCATATGTAGCAAGTATGCATTATTGAGTTAACATGGAAACACTGGTTTGCTTTAGTGCAGAAAACTGGTCAAAATCATGAGGTTTAAAGTGAAAGTGAGCCAATAAGTGGTCTTCTACTGCCCTCTGCTGGCCATTCTACTTATTAATTAAATTTTTCCACATGTGCTTGCATTTATACTTGAATACACACTAAAAATCACTTATATAGCAATAACTATTATAACACAATCATATTTTGTCAGTGTTAATCACTTTATTTGCACTGACACTTCAAATAATTGCTAGTAATGTGATAAATCAGGCTAGAAACATGGTAAATCAAAGTAAATAATACTAGATTGTCGTTTATCTCCTGGTAAATAATACTAGAACGTGGTATATCATGGTAAATCATGATTAACTATGCTGTGTGTGTGTGTGTGTGTGTGTGTGTGTGTGTGTGTGTGTGTGTGTGTGTGTGTGTGTGTGTGTAAGCATGCATTGAGTTAACATGGAAAAACTGGTTTGCTTTAGTGCAGAAAACTGGTTTAAAGTGAAAGTGAGCCAATAAGTGGTCTTCTAGTGCCCTCTGCTGGCCATTCTACTTAATAATGAAATATTTTACATGTGCTTTTGCATTCATACTTGGACACACACTAAAAATCACGTATATAACTAACTATTATAACACAATAATATTTTGTCAGTGTTCATCACCTCATTTGCACTGACACTTCACATAATTGCTAGTAATGTGGTTAATCATGCTAGAAACATTGTAAATCATAGTAAATAATACTGAAATGAGGTGTATCAAGATAAATCATGCTAGAATCCTAATAAATCATTCTGGAACATGGTATATGATAGTAAATCATGCTAGAATCATATTAAATAATTCTAGAATGTGGCAAATCGTTGTGGGAGGAGCCTATTTTACTCAAATGGCTATAACTCAAGAAGTAAATGAGATATCTTCACCAAACTCAGTACACATGTGTATGGGTTCAATTTGAGGTCACAGTAAACAATTTTATGGAGATCGGACCATAGGTGGCGCTATAACTGTTAAAAAGCTTTAAAACCATATATATCCCATGGCAATTTGCCTGTATTGGCTGTAAATGGTCTTTTCCATCTATTATGTCAGTGGTTACATGCTTGCTAAATAAATCTTAATGACTTTTGATGCTTTTGTGCTTAAATGCCTTAAAGGCCTTAACTGCTTGAACCCCGATAAATGCTGCTTGCAGCTTTAATTATTATTATTTTTCTTCTGCCGTAAAACGCATCGTGCAGCCCAAACCGTAAGTGCTAGAGACTTGAAACTTTGCCATATGGTAGTACAAAAATCGAGGAGAGGTTATCTAAATATGAGCCAGATTGGCCAATAGGTGGCGCTACAGTGCAAAAACCAAAAAAATGGCATATTTTTGCTTAAATCTCACCAACCCTTTGTCACAGACTCAAGTGTCTTATATCATTGGAATCCTTGGCTCAAGCCGAACAAAAAAGGCCTCAAGGATTTCCTTTCCGGTATGCAAATTTTCCGCCATTTTGGATTTTGTCCAAAACCTACTTTTGCGAACTAGTCCTAGGTTTTTTGTCCGATCGGAACCAAACAAGTGCAGAAATGTTCTCTGGAGTCTGAATATCAATAATTATTAAAAAAAAGTTTAAATTTTGATTCACGGTCGCTAAGGGGCGCCAAAACGTTCGAAGGAGGCGGAGCTAGTTTTACTAAAATGGCTATAACTCCAGAAGTAAATGAGTTATCTTCACCAAACTTGGTACACATGTGTAAGAGGTCAATCTAAGGTCACAGTAAAGAAATCGCGGTGATTAGCCACATGGTGGCGCTATAACATTAAAAAAACATAAAACAGGCTATAACCACCTGACCGTTTGTCCGATTGACTTGAAAATTGGTATGCAGTGTCTTGGTCCAAGGTGCCATGTATGTCTATGAGGACATTGGTGTATCTCGAAAAACATGGCCGCCATCGGCCAATGAAGTTTGAGCACCTATTAGACAAGGTTAACGGAGGCCAATCAGAACGAAACTCAGTGGGCATGTTCGGCTCAAGCCCCTAGAGGTCTGTAAGAATTTTGAAAGAAATCGGCCACTAGTTGGCGCTAACGAGTTTAATGGCTCTGTAATCACGTGGTGTTACACTTATTGTCACAAAATGCATATCATTTGATAGATCTGCTCATGCTGAACAACTTTGCCTCAAGAACTATTGCTGTCAATCAAACCGTTCATTAAATATTCGTAATTATGTTAAAAACCTACTTTTGCGAACTAGTCCCTGGTTTTTCGCCCGATCGGAACCAGACCAGTCTAGGACAATTCTCTGGACTCTCTAGATCAATAATTATCAAAAAAAAGTTGAACTTTTGCATTTGGATGGCTGTAATAGGGTCATTTATAAAATGGGCGCGGCAAAATAAATAAAAAAACCTATAAATCATAAATAAAAACTCAGAACTTCACAAAAATTGGTGAACATATGTGAAATAACATCATTAACAAGCATGCCAAATTGTATGGAGATCGGACCAAAGGTGGCGCTATAACTGTTAAAAAGCTTTAAAACCATATATTTCCTATGGTCTTTTTCATCTATTATGTCAGTAGTTACATGCTTGCTAGATAAATCTTAATAACTTTTGATGCTTTTATGCTTAAAGGCCTTAAAGGCCTTAATTGCTTGAACCCCGATAAATGCTGCTTGCAGCTTTAATTAGGGGTTCAAGCACGAAGTGCTGAAACCCTATTGTAATTGTAAGGATTTTTAGGGGTTCAAGCACGAAGTGCTGAAACCCTATTGTAATTGTGCTGATTTTTATTATTTTTCTTCTGCCGTAAAACGCATCGTGCAGCCCAAACCGTAAGAGCTGGAACCTTGAAACTTTGCCAGATGGTAGTACAAAAATCGAGGAGAGGTTAACAAATTATGACCCCGATTGGCCAATAGGTGGCGCTATAGTAAGCAAAAGTATGAAATCGCTAATAACTCCTAGACGGTTTGTCGTAGACTCAAGTGTCTTATATCACTGTAATCATTGGCTCAAGCCGGACAAAACGTATATCTCCGATTTCATTTCCGGTATGCAAATTTTTCCACCATTTTGAATTTTGTCAAAAACCTACTTTTACGAACTAGTCCTAGGTTTTTCGCCCGATCGGAACCAAACCAGTGCAGAAATGTTCTCTGGAGTCTGAATATCAATAATTATCGAAAAAAAGTTGAAATTTTGATCCACGGTTGCTAAGGGGCGCCAAAATGTATGTTGTGGGAGGAGCCTATTTTACTAAAATGGCTATAACTCCGGAAGTAAATGAGGTATCTTCACCAAACTCGGTACACATGTGTAAGAGGTCAACATGAGTTCACAGTAAAAAAATCGCGGCGATTGGCCACATGGTGGTGCTATAACATGAAAAAAACCTAAAACAGGCTATAACCACCTGACCGTTAGTCCGATTGACTTGAAAATTGGTATGCAGTGTCTTGGTCCAAGGTGTCATGTATGTCTATGAGGACATTGGCGTATCTCAAAAAACATGGCCGCCATCGGCCAATGAAGTTTGAGCACCTATTAGACAAGGTTAACGGAGGCCGATCGGAACGAAACTCGATGGGCATGTTTGACTCATGGCCCTAGAGGTCTGTAAGAATTTTGAAAGAAATCGGCCACTAGTTGGCGCTAACGAGTTTTACGGCTCTGTAATCACGTGGTGTTACACTTATCGTCACAAAATGCATATCATTTGATAGATCTGCTCATGTTGAACAACTTTGCCTCAAGAACCAATGCTGTCAATCAAACCGTTCATTAAATATTCACGAATATGTTAAAAACCTACTTTTGCGAACTAGTCCCTGGTTTTTCGCCCAATCGGAACCAGACCAATCTAGGACAATTCTCTGGACTCTCTAGATAAATAATTATCAAAAAAAAGTAGAACTTTTGCATTTGATTGGCTATAACAGGGTAATTTACAAAATGGGCGTGGCAAAATACACTCAAAAGCCTATAAATCCTAAAGGAAAACTCAAAACTTCACGAAAATTGGTGGGCATATGTGGCATAACAAGGTGAAGGAGCATGCAAAGTTTTATGGAGATCGGACTATAGGTGGCGCTATAACTGTTAAAAAGCTTTGAAAACCATATATTTCCTATGGTAAATTGCCTGTATTGGCTGTAAATGGACTTTACCATCTATTATTTTAGTGGTTAAAAGCTTCCTAAATAAAACTTAATGTCTTAAATGCTTAAGTGCTTAAAGGCCTTAAATGCTTGAACCCCGATAAATGCTGCTTGCAGCTTTAATTAGGGGTTCAAGCACGAAGTGCTGAAACCCTATTGTAATTGCTCTGATTTTTAGGGGTTCAAGCATGAAATGCTGAAACCCTATTGTAATTGTGCTGATTTTTATTATTATTATTATTATTCTGCCGTAAAACGCATCGTGCAGCCTAAACCGTAAGTGCTAGAGACTTGAAACTTGGCCAGAAGGTAGTACAAAAATCGAGGAGAGGTTCAGAGAATATGAGCTAGATTGGCCAATAGGTGGCGCTACAGTGCAAAAAACAAAAAAATGGCATATTTTTGCTTAAATCTCATCAACCCTTTGTCACAGACTCAAGTGTCTTATATCTTTGGAATCCTTGGGTCAAGCCGAACAAAAAAGGCCTCAAGGATTTCATTTCCGGTATGCAAATTTTCCCGCCATTTTGGATTTTGTCCAAAACCTACTTTTGCGAACTAGTCCCTGGTTTTTCGCCCGATCGGAACCAAACCAGTGCAGAAATATTCACAGGAGTCTGAAGATCAATAATTATCGAAAAAAATGTAAAATTTCGATCCACGGTTGCTAAGGAGTATCAAAACGTTTGCAGGAGGCGGAGCTAATTATACAAAAATGGCTATAACTCGTGAACGAAATGAGATATTTTCACCAAACTCGGTACACATATGTAAGAGCTCAAGTTGAGGTCACAGTAAAAAAATCGCGGTGATTGGCCTCATGGTGGCGCTATAATATGAAAAAAACATAAAACAGGCTATAACCACCTGACCGTTAGTCCGATTGACTTGAAAATTGGTATGCAGTGTCTTGGTCCAAGGTGCCATGTATGTCTATGAGGACATTGGTGTATCTCAAAAAACATGGCCGCTATCGGCCAATGAAGTTTGAGCACCTATTAGACAAGGTTAACGGAGGCCGATCAGAATGAAACTCAGTGGGCATGTTCGGCTCAAGCCCCTAGAGGTCTGTAAGAACTTTGAAAGAAATCGGCCACTAGTTGGCGCTAACGAGTTTTATGGCTCTGTAATCACGTGGTGTTACACTTATCGTCACAAAATGCATATCATATGATAGATCTGCTCATGCTGAACAACTTTGCCTCTAGAACCATTGCTGTCAATCAAACAGTTCATTAAATATTCATGAATATGTTAAAAACCTACTTTTGCGAACTAGTCCTAGGTTTTTCGCCCGATCGGAACCAGACCAGTCTAGGACAATTCTCTGGACTCTCTAGATCAATAATTATCAAAAAAAAGTTGAACTTTTGCATTTGGATTGCTGTAATAGGGTCATTTATAAAATGGGCGTGGCAAAATACAATCAAAAGCCTATAAATCCTAAACAAAAACTCAGAACTTCACAAAAATTGGTGAGCATATGTGACATACCATCCTTAACAAGCATGCAAAATTTTATGGAGATTGGACCAAAGGTGGCACTATAACTGTTAAAAAGCTTTAAAACCATATATTTCCTATGGTAAATGGTCTTTTTCATCTATTATGTCAGTAGTTACATGCTTGCTAAATAAATCTTAATAACTTTTGATGCTTTTATGCTTAAAGGCCTTAAAGGCCTTAATTGCTTGAACCCCGATAAATGCTGCTTGCAGCTTTAATTAGGGGTTCAAGCACGAAGTGCTGAAACCCTATTGTAATTGTACTGATTTTTATTATTATTTTTCTTCTCCGCTAAAACGCATCGTGCAGCCCAAACCGTAAGACCTGGAACCTTGAAACTTTGCCAGATGGTAGTCCTCAATTTGGGGAGAACCTATCAAAGTATGGCCCAGATTGGCCCATAGGTGGAGCTATAATGACCACATTTACTAAATTGCTCATAACTCCTAGACAGTTTGTCCTAGAATCTCAATTTTAGCATCACTGTGATCCCTGGCTCCAGACGGACAAAATGGCTATCTCCAAATTCCCCTACGAGCAAAAAAAAAAATTGTTATGGGCAAATTTGTCCAAAACCTACTTTGGCCAACTAGTCCCTGGTTTTTGACCCAATCGGAACCAGACCAGTCTAGGACAATTCTCTGGACTCTCTAGATCAATAATTATTGAAAAAAAGTTGAACTTTTGCATTGGCCTGGCTGTAACAGGGTCATTTAGGAAAGGGGTGGGACATAAAAACACTCAAAAGCCTATACAACCTAAGGGAAAACCCCAAACTTCACAAAAATCGATGAGCATATGTGTCAGAACATGGTGAAGAAGCATGCCAAGTTTCGTGAAGATCGGACAATAGGTGGCGCTATAACTGTCCAAAACGTCTCTTCTTATTAGGGGTTCAAGCACGAAGTGCTGAAACCCTATTGTAATTGTACTGATTTTTAGGGGTTCAAGCATGAAATGCTGAAACCCTATTGTAATTGTGCTGATTTTTATTATTATTATTATTATTCTGCCGTAAAACGCATCGTGCAGCCTAAACCGTAAGTGCTAGAGACTTGAAACTTGGCCAGAAGGTAGTACAAAAATCGAGGAGAGGTTCAGAGAATATGAGCTAGATTGGCCAATAGGTGGCGCTACAGTGCAAAAAACAAAAAAATTGCATATTTTTGCTTAAATCTCATCAACCCTTTGTCACAGACTCAAGTGTCTTATATCTTTGGAATCCTTGGGTCAAGCCGAACAAAAAAGGCCTCAAGGATTTCATTTCCGGTATGCAAATTTTCCCGCCATTTTGGATTTTGTCCAAAACCTACTTTTGCGAACTAGTCCCTGGTTTTTCGCCCGATCGGAACCAAACCAGTGCAGAAATATTCACAGGAGTCTGAATATCAATAATTATCGAAAAAAATGTAAAATTTCGATCCACGGTTGCTAAAGGGTATCAAAACGTTCGCAGGAGGCGGAGCTAATTATACAAAAATGGCTATAACTCGTGAACGAAATGAGATATTTTCACCAAACTCGGTACACATATGTAAGAGCTCAAGTTGAGGTCACAGTAAAAAAATCGCGGTGATTGGCCTCATGGTGGCGCTATAATATGAAAAAAACATAAAACAGGCTGTAACCACCTGACCGTTAGTCCGATTGACTTGAAAATTGGTATGCAGTGTCTTGGTCCAAGGTGCCATGTATGTCTATGAGGACATTGGTGTATCTCAAAAAACATGGCCGCTATCGGCCAATGAAGTTTGAGCACCTATTAGACAAGGTTAACGGAGGCCGATCAGAACGAAACTCAGTGGGCCTGTTCGGCTCAAGCCCCTAGAGGTCTGTAAGAACTTTGAAAGAAATCGGCCACTAGTTGGCGCTAACGAGTTTTATGGCTCTGTAATCACGTGGTGTTACACTTATCGTCACAAAATGCATATCATATGATAGATCTGCTCATGCTGAACGACTTTGCCTCTAGAACCATTGCTGTCAATCAAACAGTTCATTAAATATTCATGAATATGTTAAAAACCTACTTTTGCGAACTAGTCCCTGGTTTTTCGCCCGATCGGAACCAGACCAGTCTAGGACAATTCTCTGGACTCTCTAGATAAATAATTATCGAAAAAAAGTTGAACTTTTGCATTTGCCTGGCTGTAACAGGGTAATTTACAAAAGGGGCTTGGCAAAATACACTAAAATGCCTATAAATCATAAATGAAAACTCAGAACTTCACAAAAATTGGTGAGCATATGTGACATAACATCATTAACAAGCATGCCAAATTTTATGGAGATCGGACCAAAGGTGGCGCTATAACTGTTAAAAAGCTTTAAAACCATATATTTCCCATGGTAAACTGCCTGTATTGGCTGTAAATGGTCTTTTCCGTCTATTATGTCAATTGTTAAATGCCTGCTAAATAAAACTTAATGTCTTTTGATGCTTGTGTGCTTAAAGGCCTTAACTGCTTGAACCCCGATAAATGCTGCTTGCAGCTTTAATTATTATTATTTTTCTTCTCCGCTAAAACGCATCGTGCAGCCCAAACCGTAAGACCTGGAACCTTGAAACTTTGCCAGATGGTAGTCCTCAATTTGGGGAGAACCTATCAAAGTATGGCCCAGATTGGCCCATAGGTGGAGCTATAATGACCACATTTACTAAATTGCTCATAACTCCTAGACAGTTTGTCCTAGAATCTCAATTTTAGCATCACTGTGATCCCTGGCTCCAGACGGACAAAATGGCTATCTCCAAATTCCCCTACGAGCAAAAAAAAAAATTGTTATGGGCAAATTTGTCCAAAACCTACTTTGGCCAACTAGTCCCTGGTTTTTGACCCAATCGGAACCAGACCAGTCTAGGACAATTCTCTGGACTCTCTAGATCAATAATTATTGAAAAAAAGTTGAACTTTTGCATTGGCCTGGCTGTAACAGGGTCATTTAGGAAAGGGGTGGGACATAAAAACACTCAAAAGCCTATACAACCTAAGGGAAAACCCCAAACTTCACAAAAATCGATGAGCATATGTGTCAGAACATGGTGAAGAAGCATGCCAAGTTTCGTGAAGATCGGACAATAGGTGGCGCTATAACTGTCCAAAACGTCTCTTCTTATTAGGGGTTCAAGCACGAAGTGCTGAAACCCTATTGTAATTGTACTGATTTTTATTATTAGGGGTTCAAGCACGAAGTGCTGAAACCCTATTGTAATTGTACTGATTTTTATTATTATTATTATTATTATTATTATTATTATTATTATTATTTTTCTTCTGCCGTAAAACTCATCGTGCAGCCCAAACCGTAAGAGCTGGAGCTTTGAAACTTTGCCAGATGGTAGTACAAAAATCGAGGAGAGGTTCAGAGAATATGACCCCAATTGGCCCATAGGTGGCGCTATAGCAACCAAAAGCGCGAAACTGCTCATAACTCCTAGACCGTATGACGTAGACTCAACTGTCTTATATCACTGGAAAGCTGGAAACCTGAAGGTCAAAACGTATATCTCCGATTTCATTTCCTGTATGCAAATTGTCCGCCATTTTGAATTTAGTTAAAAACCTACTTTTGCGAACTAGTCCTAGGTTTTTTGTCCAATTGGATCCAAAACAGTGCAGAAATTTTCTCTGGAGTCTGAATATCAATAATTATCGAAAAAAAGTCGAAATTTCGATTCCTGATCGCCAGGGGGTGATAAATTAATGTTGTGGGAGGAGCCTATTTTACTAAAATGGCTATAACTCGAGAATGAAATTAGATATCTTCACCAAACTTGGTGCACATTTGTATGAGTTCAATCTGGGGTCACAGTAAAAAAATCGCGACGATTGATCACTAGGTGGCGCTATAACATGAAAAAAACATGAAAACGGCTATGACCACGTGACCGTTAGTCCGATTGACTTGAAAATTGGTATGCAGTGTCTTGGTCCAAGGTGCCATGTATGTCTATGAGGACATTGGCGTATCTCGAAAAACATGGCCGCCATCGACCAATGAAATTTGAGCACCTATTAGACAAGGTTAACGGAG
Organism: Rutilus rutilus; assembly: GCF_951802725.1. Lineage (NCBI taxonomy): Eukaryota > Metazoa > Chordata > Actinopteri > Cypriniformes > Leuciscidae > Rutilus > Rutilus rutilus. Next base: position 8,694,565 of record NC_140218.1, on the reverse strand, counting down.
GCCGATCGGAACGAAACTCGATGGGCATGTTCGACTCATGGCCCTAGAGGTCTGTAAGAGTTTTGAAAGAAATCGGCCACTAGTTGGCGCTAACGAGTTTTATGGCTCTGTAATCACGTGGTGTTACACTTATCGTCACAAAATGCATATCAACTGGTAGATCTGCTCATGGTGAACAACTTTGCCTCAAGAACTAATGCTGTCAATTAAACCGTTTATTAAATATTCGTAATTATGTTAAAAACCTACTTTTGCAAACTTGTCCTAGGTTTTTCGCCCGATCGAAACCAGACCAGTCTAGGACAATTCTCTGGACACTCTAGATCAATAATTATCAAAAAAAAGTTGAACTTTTGCATGTAGATGGCTGTAATAGGGTCATTTAGAAAAGGGGCGTGGCAAAAAAACACTAAAAAGCCTATAAATCCTAAATGAAAACTCAGAACTTCACAAAAATTGGTGAGCATATGTGACATAACATCATTAACAAGCATGCCAATTTTTATGGAGATCGGACCATAGGTGGTGCTATAACTGCTAAAAAGCTTTAAAACCATATATTTCCTATGGTATTTCCTGTAAATGGTCTTTTCCATCTATTATGTCAGTAGTTACATGCTTGCTAAATAAAACTTAATCACTTTTGATGCTTTTGTGCTTAAAGGCCTTAACTGCTTGAACCCCGATAAATGCTGCTTGCAGCTTTAATTATTATTATTATTTTCCCCTAAAACGCATCGTGCAGCCCAAACCGTAAATGCTGGAGACTTGAAACTCAGCCAAATGGTAGTCCTCAATTTGGGGAGAACCTATCAAAGTATGACCCCGATTGGCCAATAGGTGGCGCTATAGTAAGCAAAAGTATGAAATCAGCCATAACTCCTAGACGGTTTGTCATAGAATCAAGTGTCTTATATCACTGTAATCCTTGGCTCAAGACGGTCAAAACGTATATCTCCGATTTCATTTCCGCCTGGTAAAATTTTCCGCCATTTTGAATTTTGTCAAAAACCTACTTTTGCGAACTAGTCCTAGGTTTTTCGTCCGATTGGAACCAAACCAGTGCAGAAATGTTCTCTGGAGTCTGAATATCAATAATTATCGAAAAAAAGTTGAAATTTCAATTCACAGTCGCTAGGGGGCACCAAAACGTACGTTGTGGGAGGAGCCTATTTTACTAAAACGGCTATAACTCGAGAAATAAATGAGGTATCTTCACCAACCTCGGTATACATGTGTAATAGTTCAATCTGGGGTCACAGTAAAAAAATCGCGACGATTAAACACTAGGTGGCGCTATAACATGAAAAAAACATAAAACAGGCTATAACCACCTGACCGTTTGTCCGATTGACTTGAAAATTGGTATGCAGTGTCTTGGTCCAAGGTGCCGTGTATGTCTATGAGGACATTGGTGTATCTCGAAAAACATGGCCGCCATCGGCCAATGAAGTTTGAGCACCTATTAGACAAGGTTAACGAAGTCCGATCAGAACGAAACTCGGTGGGCATGTTTGGCTCAAGCCCCTAGAGGTCTGTAAGAATTTTGAAAGAAATCGGCCACTAGTTGGCGCTAACGAGGTTTATGGCTCTGTAATCACGTGGTGTAACAAATTTCCTCACAAAATGCATTATCATTTGATAGACCTCCTCATCCTGAACAACTTTGCCTCAAGAACCATTGCTGTCAATCAAACAGTTCATTAAATATTCATGAATATGTCAAAAACCTACTTTCGCGAACTAGTCCCTGGTTTTTCGCCCGATCGGAACCAGATCAGTCTAGAACATCCTTAACATCCTTAACAAGCATGCAACATTTCATGGAGATCGGACAATAGGTGGCGCTATAACTGTTAAAACGCTTTAAAATCATATATTATATGGTAAATTGCCCGTATTGGCTGTAAATGGTATTTTCCATCTATAATCATATAATGTTCATATAATAATGTTCAAAACCAGTGCAGTGCAATTCTCTGGACTCTCTAGATCAATAATTATCAGAAAAAGTATAACTTCTTCATTTGGATGGCTATAATAGTGTCACTTCAATATGTAGCCTTGACCAAGTGTCTCCAAAAGCCTATATCTCTTCAATAAAAACAAGTCAGAACATGTGACTCTTAAGAAGTATGAAAAATTTCAGACAGATCGGACAAAATTTGCCTCTATAACAGTTAAAAATGTAAAAAAATATATAACATGGCATATTAAGCCAATAAGTGGTATTGTACTGCCCCCTGCTGTCATTTCATCATACTACTCCCTAATATTGCTATATAATTCATATTTAGACTTTATAAAATCATTATTTTAACATTTACAATCACATTTTGTCAAAACTCATCTATTGAAGTATTACTATTGACAATTGTGTCACATTAATGAATGGAATCCAGAAACGAAAGTAAAAACGGAGGCCGCCATTTAGGCCACGCCCCCCCAGTACAAATTCACTCATAACTCGAAAACGGAAAGTCGCTGCGCGTTCAAATTTTGATGGTAAGGACGTCTCCGGGCTCTTGATCGAAACGTATGGTCGCGGGCCTCGGGAGCGCCCCCCCCCGCGGATCGTTAGTCCGCGGGACCCCGACTTTGAACGCCCGTAACTCCCGACCCAGACCACCCCGAACCTTGTGTGAGAGCTCGTTGGAAAGGGCGCGTCCTTGGCTAGCATCGATTCAAATGTGGTGTAATTTGCCCTGGGCATTCCAGAGATAAAAGCCCCAAAATAATATGCCTCATAACTCCCGGGCCCAATCGCCCAAAAACACTGCGATGGTCTCATTCAACAGGACTTCTCAAGCACTATCTATGCTCTGAGTTTCAGAATTTTTCGCCTTCTGGTTCCCGAGATATAAGTGAAAAACCAAATTCCCATTCATTCATTCAAACACTTCAACTGTAAGATGGAGACTGTAATTCCACTGTTGTCCACTAGAGGGAGCAGCAGGATTACGCATGATCTTTTAATTCGCTTTCAGTATTGGGAAATAAACAAATGCTTTAAGAAGCAATCTTTTTTTATTATGATGTTTTTTTTTTTTATGATATTTGTATATATATATATATATATTTTTTTTTTTATTATGATTATGAACGGTTTGATTGACATTAGTAATTCTTGAGTCAAAGTTATTCAGGATGAGGAGATGAAGATATTTTCACAATATCACATCCTAAAAACATTGAAAACATTTGTCTTTGTGTGTGTGGATGTGTTTGTGTCTGTGTGTGTGTCTGTGTGTGTAAGCATGCTTAATGGAAAGAACATGGAGAAACTGCTTTGTTTTACTGGTGGATAAAAAAGTCTTTCAAATGAAAGTGAGTCAATTAGTGGTCTTCTACTGCCCTCTGCAGGACATTCTACTTAATAAAATATTTTCATCTGTGCTTTTGCATTAAGTTTTGGACTATATAAAATTACTTGCATGAAAATCACCCATTATAACACAATCATGTTTTGTCAAAGTTTATCACTTCATTTGTACTGAGCTCTCAGTTTGAACAATTCTGCCTCTCAGTGATTAATTTGAAATCTGAAAATGGTGTTATACAGAGGAGATTTGCAATTATCATTTTGTTACCTATCTTTTATTTTAAATATCTACATCTACAACAAAATGTGTGTGCATGTGTGTGTTCAAGCATGGTTAGTGTATTAAGTATTATTGTTTAAGTATTATTGTTTTCATTTACATTTTAACCACCAGAAGAAGAACACTCATTGGTTCATTCTACCCACTAAAATATTATTATTTTTTTTTTTTTACCATTTGAAATATTGTTTAAACTTAATAAAATCATTAAAATAACATTTCAAATCATATTTTGTCTGTTTATAAATCCCACAGACTCACATTGGCTGCAATACTAATGTTTTTGTAAAACACAGACCTGATAGTCTAAACTGTGTGTATTGTGCATATATTATTGATATTATTACTATTACAAATCATGTTATTGTAACTCATATCTTAATAGAATATTATTTGTAATTTTAATTCTTTATTTCTTAATTGTTTTTGTTTTTTATGATTACAGATATTATCACCAAAGATATCAACTACACCTTCACTTTTAGTATTGATAAGCTGCACACACAGCACAATCACACACTCACTAATGCATTCAAATAAATGTAATCTTACTGTGCTACTTTATTTGTACATGATTAGAATTAACAGAAATCTAAGAATATTTTTCTTCTTTTGTTAAAGCCATTTCAGACTGCAAGTAAGCATTACATTACTAATCATCTATTTTAAAGGTGCCATACAATTGAAAACTGTATTTATCTTGGCATAGTTGAATGATAAGAGTTCTGGACATGGAACTGACATACCGTGAGCCTCAAACACCATTGTTTTCTCCTTCATGTGTAAATCTCCTGTTTGCAAAAGACCGCTGAAAAATGAGTGAATCCCAGCATAACACTGACTGTGACGTTGGAGTCATATATGTCAGTGGTTAAATGCTTGCTAAATAAAACTTAATAACTTTTGATGCTTTTGTGCTTAAAGGTCTTAAAGGCCTTAACTGCTTGAACCCCGATAAATGCTGCTTGCAGCTTTAATTATTATTATTATTCTTCTGCCGTAAAACGCATCGTGCAGCCCAAAGTGCAGCCCAAACCGTAAGGGCTGGAGACTTGAAACTTTGCCAGATGGTAGTACAAAAATCGAGGAGAGGTTCAGAGATTATGACCCCGATTGGCCCATAGGTGGCGCTATAACAACCAAAAGCGCGAAACTGCTCATAACTCCTAGACCGTATGTCGTAGACTCAAGTGTCTTATATCATTGGAAAGCTGGAAACGTGATGAACAAAACGTATATCTCCGATTTCATTTCCGGTATGGAAATTTTTCCGCCATTTTGAATTTTGTCAAAAAACTATTTTTGCTAATTACTCCTAGGTTTTTTGTCCAATCGGAACCAAACCAGTGCAGAAATGTTCTATGGAGTCTGACGATTAATAATTATCAAAAAAAAATCGAAATTTCGATTCAAGGTCGCTAGGGGGCATAAAATAAACACTGTGGGAGGAGCCTATTTTACTAAAATGGCTATAACTCAAAAAGTAAATGAGATAGCTTAACCAAACTCGGTACACATGTGTATGGGTTCAGTCTGGGGTCACAGTAAAAAAATCGCGACGATTGAACAATAGGTGGCGCTATAACATGGAAAAAACATGAAAAGGGCCATAACCACCTGACCGTTAGTCCGATTGACTTGAAAATTGGTATGCAGTGTCTTGGCCCAAGGTGCCATATATGTCTATGAGGACATTGGCGTATCTCAAAAAACATGGCCGCCATTGGCCAATGAAGTTGAGCACCTATTAGACAAGGTTAACGGAGGCCGATCGGAACGAAACTCGATGGGCATGTTCATCTCATGGCCCTAGAGGTCTGTAAGAATTTTGAAAGAAATCGGCCACTAGTTGGCGCTAACGAGTTTTATGGCTCTGTAATCACGTGGTGTTACACTCATCCACACAATATGCATATCATTTGATAGATCTGCTCATGCTGAACAACTTTGCCTCAAGAACCATTGCTGTCAATCAAACCGTTCATTAAATATTCGCGAACATGTTAAAAACCTACTTTTGCGAACTAGTCCTAGGTTTTTCGCCCGATCGGAACCAGACCAGTCTAGGACAATTCTCTGGACTCTCTAGATCAATAATTATCGAAAAAAAGTTGAACTTTTGCATTTGGATGGCTGTAATAGGGTCATTTATAAAATGGGCGTGGCAAAATACATTAAAAATCCTATAAATCCTAAATGAAAACTCAGAACTTCACAAAAATTGGTGAGCATATGTGACATAACATCATTAACAAGCATGCCAAATTTTATGGAGATCGGACGATAGGTGGCGCTATAACTGTTAAAAAGCTTTAAAACCATATATTTCCTATGGTACATTGCCTGTATTGGCTGTAAATGGTCTTTTCCATCTATTATGTCAGTGGTTACATGCTTGCTAAATAAAACCTGATAACTTTTGATGCTTTTGTGCTTAAAAACCCTTAAAGGCCTTAATAGCTTGAACCCCGATAAATGCTGCTTGCAGCTTTAATTAGGGGTTCAAGCACGAAGTGCTGAAACCCTATTGTAATTGTACTGATTTTTATTAGGGGTTCAAGCACGAAGTGCTGAAACCCTATTGTTATTGTAAGGATTTTTATTATTAGGGGTTCAAGCATGAAATGCTGAAACCCTATTGTAATTGTGCTGATTTTTATTATTATTATTATTATTATTCCGCCCTAAAACGCATCGTGCAGCCCAAACCGTAAGAGCTGGAGCTTTGAAACTTGGCCAAATGGTAGTCCTCAATTTGGGGAGAACCTATCAAAGTATGGCCCAGATTGGCCCATAGGTGGAACTATAATGACCACATTTACTAAATTGCTCATAACTCCTAGACAGTTGGTCCTAGAATCTCAATTTTAGCATCACTGTGATCCCTGGCTCCAGACGGACAAGATGGCTATCTCCAAATTCGCCTACGAGCAAAAAAATTTATATGGGCACTTTAGTCCAAAACCTACTTTGGCCAACTAGTCCCTGGTTTTTGGCCCAATCCAGACCAGACCAGTCTAGCACAGTTCTCTGGAGTCTCTAGATGAATAATTATCGAAAAAAAGTTGAACTTTTGCATTGGCCTGGCTGTAACAGGGTCATTTAGGAAAGGGGTGAGACAAAAAAAACACTCAAAAGCCTATACAACCTAAGGGAAAACCCCAAACTTCACAAAAATCGAGGAGCATATGTGTCAGAACATGGTGAAGAAGCATGCCAAGTTTCGTGAAGATCGGACAATAGGTGGCGCTATAACTGTCCAAAACGTCTCTTCTTATTAGGGGTTCAAGCATGAAATGCTGAAACCCTATTGTAATTGTGCTGATTTTTATTATTATTATTATTATTATTCCGCCCTAAAACGCATCGTGCAGCCCAAACCGTAAGAGCTGGAGCTTTGAAACTTGGCCAAATGGTAGTCCTCAATTTGGGGAGAACCTATCAAAGTATGGCCCAGATTGGCCCATAGGTGGAACTATAATGACCACATTTACTAAATTGCTCATAACTCCTAGACAGTTGGTCCTAGAATCTCAATTTTAGCATCACTGTGATCCCTGGCTCCAGACGGACAAGATGGCTATCTCCAAATTCGCCTACGAGCAAAAAAAAAATTTATATGGGCACTTTAGTCCAAAACCTACTTTGGCCAACTAGTCCCTGGTTTTTGGCCCAATCCAGACCAGACCAGTCTAGCACAGTTCTCTGGAGTCTCTAGATGAATAATTATCGAAAAAAAGTTGAACTTTTGCATTGGCCTGGCTGTAACAGGGTCATTTAGGAAAGGGGTGAGACAAAAAAAACACTCAAAAGCCTATACAACCTAAGGGAAAACCCCAAACTTCACAAAAATCGAGGAGCATATGTGTCAGAACATGGTGAAGAAGCATGCCAAGTTTCGTGAAGATCGGACAATAGGTGGCGCTATAACTGTCCAAAACGTCTCTTCTTATTAGGGGTTCAAGCATGAAATGCTGAAACCCTATTGTAATTGTGCTGATTTTTATTATTATTATTATTATTATTCCGCCCTAAAACGCATCGTGCAGCCCAAACCGTAAGAGCTGGAGCTTTGAAACTTGGCCAAATGGTAGTCCTCAATTTGGGGAGAACCTATCAAAGTATGGCCCAGATTGGCCCATAGGTGGAACTATAATGACCACATTTACTAAATTGCTCATAACTCCTAGACAGTTGGTCCTAGAATCTCAATTTTAGCATCACTGTGATCCCTGGCTCCAGACGGACAAGATGGCTATCTCCAAATTCGCCTACGAGCAAAAAAAAAATTTATATGGGCACTTTAGTCCAAAACCTACTTTGGCCAACTAGTCCCTGGTTTTTGGCCCAATCCAGACCAGACCAGTCTAGCACAGTTCTCTGGAGTCTCTAGATGAATAATTATCGAAAAAAAGTTGAACTTTTGCATTGGCCTGGCTGTAACAGGGTCATTTAGGAAAGGGGTGAGACAAAAAAAACACTCAAAAGCCTATACAACCTAAGGGAAAACCCCAAACTTCACAAAAATCGAGGAGCATATGTGTCAGAACATGGTGAAGAAGCATGCCAAGTTTCGTGAAGATCGGACAATAGGTGGCGCTATAACTGTCCAAAACGTCTCTTCTTATTAGGGGTTCAAGCATGAAATGCTGAAACCCTATTGTAATTGTGCTGATTTTTATTATTATTATTATTATTATTCCGCCCTAAAACGCATCGTGCAGCCCAAACCGTAAGAGCTGGAGCTTTGAAACTTGGCCAAATGGTAGTCCTCAATTTGGGGAGAACCTATCAAAGTATGGCCCAGATTGGCCCATAGGTGGAACTATAATGACCACATTTACTAAATTGCTCATAACTCCTAGACAGTTGGTCCTAGAATCTCAATTTTAGCATCACTGTGATCCCTGGCTCCAGACGGACAAGATGGCTATCTCCAAATTCGCCTACGAGCAAAAAAAAAATTTATATGGGCACTTTAGTCCAAAACCTACTTTGGCCAACTAGTCCCTGGTTTTTGGCCCAATCCAGACCAGACCAGTCTAGCACAGTTCTCTGGAGTCTCTAGATGAATAATTATCGAAAAAAAGTTGAACTTTTGCATTGGCCTGGCTGTAACAGGGTCATTTAGGAAAGGGGTGAGACAAAAAAAACACTCAAAAGCCTATACAACCTAAGGGAAAACCCCAAACTTCACAAAAATCGAGGAGCATATGTGTCAGAACATGGTGAAGAAGCATGCCAAGTTTCGTGAAGATCGGACAATAGGTGGCGCTATAACTGTCCAAAACGTCTCTTCTTATTAGGGGTTCAAGCATGAAATGCTGAAACCCTATTGTAATTGTGCTGATTTTTAGGGGTTCAAGCACGAAGTGCTGAAACCCTATTGTAATTGCCCTGATTTTTATTAGGGGTTCAAGCACGAAGTGCTGAAACCCTATTGTTATTGTAAGGATTTTTATTATTATTAGGGGTTCAAGCATGAAATGCTGAAACCCTATTGTAATTGTACTGATTTTTATTATTATTATTATTCTTCCGCCGTAAAACGCATCGTGCAGCCCAAACCGTAAGTGCTAGAGACTTGAAACTTGGCCAGAAGGTAGTACAAAAATCGAGGAGAGGTTCAGAGAATATGAGCCAGATTGGCCAATAGGTGGCGCTACAGCGCAAAAAACAAAAAAATTGCATATTTTTGCTTAAATCTCATTAACCGTTTATCACAAACTCAAGTGTCTTATATCATTGGAATCCTTGGGTCAAGCCGAACAAAACTGGCCTCAAGGATTTCATTTCCGGTATGCAAATTTTTCCGCCATTTTGGATTTTGTCCAAAACCTACTTTTGCGAACTAGTCCTAGGTTTTTTGGCCGATCGGAACCAAACCAGTGCAGAAATGTTCTCTGGAGTCTGAATATAAATAATTATCGAAAAAAAGTTGAAATTTCGATTCACGGTCGCTAAGGGGCGCCAAAACGTTTGAAGAAGGCAGAGCCTATTTTACTAAAATGGCTATAACTCCAGAAGTAAATGAGGTATCTTCACCAAACTCGGTACACATGTGTAAGAGGTCAGTCTGAGGTCACAGTAAAAAAATCGCGACGATTGGCCTCATGGTGGCGCTATAACATGAAAAAAACATAAAACAGGCTATAACCACCTGACCGTTAGTCCGATTGACTTGAAAATTGGTATGCAGTGTCTTGGTCCAAGGTGCCATGTATGTGTATGAGGACATTGGCGTATCTCAAAAAACATGGCCGCCATCGGCCAATGAAGTTTGAGCACCTATTAGACAAGGTTAACGGAGGCCGATCGGAACGAAACTCAATGGGCATGTTCGGCTCATGGCCCTAGAGGTCTGTAAGAATTTTGAAAGAAATCGGCCACTAGTTGGCGCTAACGAGTTTTATGGCTCTGTAATCACGTGGTGTTACACTTATCATCACAAAATGCATATCATTTGATAGATCTGCTTATGCTGAACAACTTTGCCTCTGGAACCATTGCTGTCAATCAAACAGTTTATTAATTATTCACGAATATGTTAAAAACCTACTTTTGCGAACTAGTCCCTGTTTTTTTGCCCGATCGGAACCAAACGAGTCTAGGACAATTCTCTGGACTCTCTAGATCAATAATTATAAAAAAAAAGTTGAACTTTTGCATTTGGATGGCTGTAATAGGGTCATTTATAAAATGGGCGTGGCAAGATACACTAAAAAGCCTATAAATCCTAAATGAAAACTCAGAACTTCACAAAAATTGGTGAGCATATGTGACATAACATCATTAACAAGCATGCCAAATTTTATGGAGATCGGACCAAAGGTGGCGCTATAACTGTTAAAAAGCTTTAAAACCATATATTTCTTATGGTACATTGCCTGTATTGGCTGTAAATGGTGTTTTCCATCTATTATGTCAGTGGTTAAATGCTTGCTAAATAAAACATAATAACTTTTGATGCTTTTGTGCTTAAAAACCCTTAAAGGCCTTAATAGCTTGAACCCCGATAAATGCTGCTTGCAGCTTTAATTATTATTATTTTCCCCTAAAACGCATCGTACAGCCCAAACCGTAAGTGCTAGAGACTTGAAACTTTGCCAGATGGTAGTACAAAAATCGAGGAGAGGTTATCAAAATATGAGCCAGATTGGCCAATAGGTGGCGCTACAGTGCAAAAACCAAAAAAATGGCATATTTTTGCTTAAATCTCACCAACCATTTGTCACAGACTCAAGTGTCTTATATCATTGGAATCCTTGGCTCAAGCCGAACAAAAAAGGCCTCAAGGATTTCCTTTCCGGTATGCAAATTTTCCGCCATTTTGGATTTTGTCCAAAACCTACTTTTGCGAACTAGTCCTAGGTTTTTTGTCCGATCGGAACCAAACCAGTGCAGAAATGTTCTCTGGTCTCTGATTATAAATAATTATTAAAAAAAAGTTTAAATTTCGATTCATGGTCGCTAAGGGGCGCCAAAACGTTCGAAGGAGGCGGAGCTAGTTTTACTAAAATGGCTATAACTCCAGAAGTAAATGAGTTATCTTCACCAAACTTGGTACACATGTGTAAGAGGTCAATCTAAGGTCACAGTAAAGAAATCGCGGTGATTAGCCACATGGTGGCGCTATAACATTAAAAAAACATAAAACAGGCTATAACCACCTGACCGTTTGTCCGATTGACTTGAAAATTGGTATGCAGTGTCTTGGTCCAAGGTGCCATATAAGTCTATGAGGACATTGGTGTATCTCAAAAAACATGGCCGCCATCGGCCAATGAAGTTTGAGCACCTATTAGACAAGGTTAACGGAGGCCAATCAGAACGAAACTCAGTGGGCATGTTCGACTCAAGCCCCTAGAGGTCTGTAAGAATTTTGAAAGAAATCGGCCACTAGTTGGCACTAACGAGTTTAATGGCTCTGTAATCACGTGGTGTTACACTTATTGTCACAAAATGCATATCATTTGATAGATCTGCTCATGATGAACAACTTTGCCTCAAGAACTATTGCTGTCAATCAAACCGTTCATTAAATATTCGTAATTATGTTAAAAACCTACTTTTGCAAACTAGTCCTAGGTTTTTCGCCCGATCGGAACCAAACAAGTCTAGGACAATTCTATGGACTCTCTAGATAAATAATTATCAAAAAAAAGTTGAACTTTAGCATTTTTCGCATGGGTATATTGGGTCATAAAGAAAATGGGCGTGGCAAAATGCACTCAAAAGCTTATAAATCCTAAACGAAAACTCAGAACTTCACGAAAATTGGTGAGCATATGTGCCATAACATTCTAAACAAGCATGTAAAATTTCATGAAGATCGGACGATAGGTGGCGCTATAACTGTTAAAAAGCTTTGAAAACCATATATTTCCTATGGTAAATTGCCTGTTTTGGCTGTAAATGGTCTTTTCCATCTATTATTTCAGTGGTTAAAAGCTTTCCAAATAAAACTTAATGTCTTAAATGCTTATGTGCTTAAAGGCCTTAAATGCTTGAACCCCGATAAATGCTGCTTGCAGCTTTAATTAGGGGTTCAAGCATGAAATGCTGAAACCCTATTGTAATTGTGCTGATTTTTATTATTATTATTATTATTCTGCCGTAAAACGCATCGTGCAGCCTAAACCGTAAGTGCTAGAGACTTGAAACTTGGCCAGAAGGTAGTACAAAAATCGAGGAGAGGTTCAGAGAATATGAGCTAGATTGGCCAATAGGTGGCGCTACAGTGCAAAAAACAAAAAAATGGCATATTTTTGCTTAAATCTCATCAACCCTTTGTCACAGACTCAAGTGTCTTATATCTTTGGAATCCTTGGGTCAAGCCGAACAAAAAAGGCCTCAAGGATTTCATTTCCGGTATGCAAATTTTCCCGCCATTTTGGATTATGTCCAAAACCTACTTTTGCGAACTAGTCCCTGGTTTTTCGCCCGATCGGAACCAAACCAGTGCAGAAATATTCACAGGAGTCTGAAGATCAATAATTATCGAAAAAAATGTAAAATTTCGATCCACGGTTGCTAAGGGGTATCAAAACGTTCGCAGGAGGCGGAGCTAATTATACGAAAATGGCTATAACTCGTGAACGAAATGAGATATTTTCACCAAACTCGGTACACATATGTAAGAGCTCAAGTTGAGGTCACAGTAAAAAAATCGCGGTGATTGGCCTCATGGTGGCGCTATAATATGAAAAAGACATAAAACAGGCTATAACCACCTGACCGTTAGTCCGATTGACTTGAAAATTGGTATGCAGTGTCTTGGTCCAAGGTGCCATGTATGTGTATGAGGACATTGGCGTATCTCAAAAAACATGGCCGCCATCGGCCAATGAAGTTTGAGCACCTATTAGACAAGGTTAACGGAGGCCGATCGGAACGAAACTCAATGGGCATGTTCGGCTCATGGCCCTAGAGGTCTGTAAAAATTTTGAAAGAAATCGGCCACTAGTTGGCGCTAATGAGTTTTATGGCTCTGTAATCACGTGGTGTTACACTTATCATCACAAAATGCATATCATTTGATAGATCTGCTTATGCTGAACAACTTTGCCTCTAGAACCATTGCTGTCAATCAAACAGTTTATTAATTATTCACGAATATGTTAAAAACCTACTTTTGCGAACTAGTCCCTGGTTTTTTGCCCGATCGGAACCAAACGAGTCTAGGACAATTCTCTGGACTCTCTAGATCAATAATTATCAAAAAAAAAGTTGAACTTTTGCATTTGGATGGCTGTAATAGGGTCATTTATAAAATGGGCGTGTCAAAATACATTAAAAAGCCTATAAATCCTAAATAAAAACTCAGAACTTCACAAAAATTGGTCAGCATATGTGACATAACATCATTAACAAGCATGAAAAATTCTAAGGAGATCGGACGATAGGTGGCGCTATAACTGTTAAAAAGCTTTAAAATCATATATTTCCTATGGTAAACTGCCTGTATTGGCTGTAAATGGTCTTTTCCATCTCTGATCATATAATTTTCATATCATAATGTTCAAAACTAGTGCAATACAATTCTCTGGACTCACTAGATCAATAATTGTCAGAAAAAGTTGAACTACTTCATTTGGATAGCTATAATAGGTTCACTTCAAAATCTGGCCTTTACCAAGTCTATATCGATTTTAATCAATGCTCAGACCTTCTTAAAAACAAGTCAGAACGTGTGAAATATCACCCTGAACAAGCATGAAAATTTTCAGACAGATCGGACAAAATTTGCCTCTATAACAGTTAAAAAGGTGAAAATGATATGAATTAATGGCATGTTAAGCCAATAAGTGGTATTTTACTGCCCCCTGCTGTTTAAAATAGTCATTTTCTCATATTGGTATTGGTATCAGCCATGGTAAATCATGATAAATGATGGTGTGTGTGTGTGTGTGTGTGTGTGTGTGTGTGTGTGTGTGTGTGTGTGTGTGTGTGTGTGTGTGTGTGTGGTACAAATATAACAAAGGTTTTATTTTCCAACATGAAAACAAACATAACAGAGTGCTAGTGCACAAACAATAACCGACAATGATAATGGATGAGAGGGGAACTTAAATACACAGATCAAGACAAGGACAACAGGTGACGGTTATGATGATGAGGAGCAGGTGATGATGAGGAGGGTGATGAGGAACAGGTGCAGGTGATGACGACAGATGGTGAATGTGATGAAGACAGAAGGTGAATGTGATGAAGGTGAATGTGACACCAATATCACTGAAACATTTGTGTGTGTGTGTGTGTGTAGCATTATTGTGTGTAGCATATGTAGCAAGTATGCATTATTGAGTTAACATGGAAACAATGGTTTGCTTTAGTGCAGAAAACTGGTCAAAATCATGAGGTTTAAAGTGAAAGTGAGCCAATAAGTGGTCTTCTACTGCCCTCTGCTGGCCATTCTACTTATTAATTAAATTTTTCCACATGTGCTTGCATTTATACTTGAATACACACTAAAAATCACTTATATAGCAATAACTATTATAACACAATCATATTTTGTCAGTGTTAATCACTTTATTTGCACTGACACTTCAAATAATTGCTAGTAATGTGGTAAATCATGGTAAATCATGGTTAACTATGCTGTGTGTGTGTGTGTGTGTGTGTGTGTGTGTGTGTGTGTGTGTGTGTGTGTGTGTGTGTGTGTGTGTGTGTGTGTGTGTGTGTGTGTGTAAGCATGCATTGAGTTAACATGGATAAACTGTTTTGCTTTAGTGCAGAAAACTGGTTTAAAGTGAAAGTGAGCCAATAAGTGGTCTTCTACTGCCCTCTGCTGGCCATTCTACTTATTAATGAAATATTTCAACATGTGCTTGCATTCATACTTGAATACACACTAAAAAAATCACTTATATAGCAATAACTATTATAACACAATCATATTTTGTCAGTGTTAATCACTTTATTTGCACTGACACTTCAAATAATTGCTAGTAATGTGATAAATCAGGCTAGAAACATGGTAAATCAAAGTAAATAATACTAGATTGTCGTTTATCTCCTGGTAAATAATACTAGAACGTGGTATATCATGGTAAATCATGGTTAACTATGCTGTGTGTGTGTGTGTGTGTGTGTGTGTGTGTGTGTGTGTGTGTGTGTGTGTGTGTGTGTGTGTGTGTAAGCATGCATTGAGTTAACATGGAAAAACTGGTTTGCTTTAGTGCAGAAAACTGGTTTAAAGTGAAAGTGAGCCAATAAGTGGTCTTCTAGTGCCCTCTGCTGGCCATTCTACTTAATAATGAAATATTTTACATGTGCTTTTGCATTCATACTTGGACACACACTAAAAATCACGTATATAACTAACTACTATAACACAATAATATTTTGTCAGTGTTCATCACCTCATTTGCACTGACACTTCACATAATTGCTAGTAATGTGGTTAATCATGCTAGAAACATTGTAAATCATAGTAAATAATACTGAAATGAGGTGTATCAAGGTAAATCATGCTAGAATCCTAATAAATCATTCTGGAACATGGTATATGATAGTAAATCATGCTAGAATCATATTAAATAATTCTAGAATGTGGCAAATCGTTGTGGGAGGAGCCTATTTTACTCAAATGGCTATAACTCAAGAAGTAAATGAGATATCTTCACCAAACTCAGTACACATGTGTATGGGTTCAATTTGAGGTCACAGTAAACAATTTTATGGAGATCGGACCATAGGTGGCGCTATAACTGTTAAAAAGCTTTAAAACCATATATATCCCATGGCAAATTGCCTGTATTGGCTGTAAATGGTCTTTTCCATCTATTATGTCAGTGGTTACATGCTTGCTAAATAAATCTTAATAACTTTTGATGCTTTTGTGCTTAAATACCTTAAAGGCCTTAACTGCTTGAACCCCGATAAATGCTGCTTGCAGCTTTAATTATTATTATTATTTTCCCCTAAAACGCATCGTACAGCCCAAACCGTAAGTGCTAGAGACTTGAAACTTTGCCAGATGGTAGTACAAAAATCGAGGAGAGGTTCAGAGAATATGAGCCAGATTGGCCTATAGGTGGCGCTACAGTGCAAAAACCAAAAAAATGGCATATTTTTGCTTAAATCTCACCAACCCTTTGTCACAGACTCAAGTGTCTTATATCATTGGAATCCTTGGCTCAAGCCGAACAAAAAAGGCCTCAAAGATTTCCTTTCCGGTATGCAAATTTTCCGCCATTTTGGATTTTGTCCAAAACCTACTTTTGCAAACTAGTCCTAGGTTTTTTGTCCGATCGGAACTAAACCAGTGCAGAAATGTTCTCTGGAGTCTGAATATAAATAATTATTAAAAAAAAGTTTAAATTTCGATTCACGGTCGCTAAGGGGCGCCAAAACGTTCGAAGGAGGCGGAGCTAGTTTTACTAAAATGGCTATAACTCCAGAAGTAAATGAGTTATCTTCACCAAACTTGGTACACATGTGTAAGAGGTCAATCTAAGGTCACAGTAAAGAAATCGTGGTGATTAGCCACATGGTGGCGCTATAACATTAAAAAAACATAAAACAGGCTATAACCACCTGACCGTTTGTCCGATTGACTTGAAAATTGGTATGCAGTGTCTTGGTCCAAGGTGCCATGTATGTCTATGAGGACATTGGTGTATCTCGAAAAACATGGCCGCCATCGGCCAATGAAGTTTGAGCACCTATTAGACAAGGTTAACGGAGGCCAATCAGAACGAAACTCAGTGGGCATGTTCGGCTCAAGCCCCTAGAGGTCTGTAAGAATTTTTAAAGAAATCGGCCACTAGTTGGCGCTAACGAGTTTAATGGCTCTGTAATCACGTGGTGTTACACTTATTGTCACAAAATGCATATCATTTGATAGATCTGCTCATGCTGAACAACTTTGCCTCAAGAACTATTGCTGTCAATCAAACCGTTCATTAAATATTTATAATTATGTTAAAAACCTACTTTTGCGAACTAGTCCTAGGTTTTTCGCCCGATCGGAACCAAACAAGTCTAGGACAATTCTATGGACTCTCTAGATAAATAATTATCAAAAAAAAGTTGAACTTTAGCATTTTTCGCATGGGTATATTGGGTCATAAAGAAAATGGGCGTGGCAAAATGCACTCAAAAGCTTATAAATCCTAAACGGAAACTCAGAACTTCACGAAAATTGGTGAGCATATGTGCCATAACATTCTAAACAAGCATGTAAAATTTCATGAAGATCGGACGATAGGTGGCGCTATAACTGTTAAAAAGCTTGCCTGTATTGGCTGTAAATGGACTTTTCCATCTATTATTTCAGTGGTTAAAAGCTTTCTAAATAAATCTTAATGTCTTAAATGCTTATGTGCTTAAAGGCCTTAAATGCTTGAACCCCGATAAATGCTGCTTGCAGCTTTAATTATTATTATTATTATTAGGGGTTCAAGCACGAAGTGCTGAAACCCTATTGTAATTGTGCTGATTTTTATTATTAGGGGTTCAAGCACGAAGTGCTGAAACCCTATTGTAATTGTGCTGATTTTTATTATTAGGGGTTCAAGCACGAAGTGCTGAAACCCTATTGTAATTGTCCTGATTTTTATTATTATTTTTCTTCTGCCGTAAAACGCATCGTGCAGCCCAAACCGTAAGAGCTGGAACCTTGAAACTTTGCCAGATGGTAGTACAAAAATCGAGGAGAGGTTATCAAATTATGACCCCGATTGGCCCATAGGTGGCGCTATAGCAACCAAAAGCGCGAAACTGCTCAGAACTCCTAGACCGTATGTCGTAGACTCAAGTGTCTTATATCATTGGAAAGCTGGACGCCTGACGAACAAAACGTATATCTCCGATTTCATTTCCGCCATGATAGATTTTCCGCCATTTTGAATTTTGTCAAAAACCTACTTTTGCGAACTAGTCCCTGGTTTTTCGCCCGATCGGAACCAAACCAGTGCAGAAATGTTCTCTAGAAACTGAAGATCAATAATTATCGAAAAAAAGTCGAAATTTCGATTCACGGACGCTAAGGGGCGTCAAAACGTACGTTGTGGGAGGGGCCTATTTTACTAAAATGGCTATAACTCCAGAAGTAAATGAGGTATCTTCACCAAACTCGGTACACACATGTATGAGCTCAATATGAGGTAACAGTAAAAAAATCGCGGCGATTTGCCACATGGTGGCGCTATAATATGAAAAAAACATAAAACAGGCTTTAACCACCTGACCGTTAGTCCGATTGACTTGAAAATTGGTATGCAGTGTCTTGGTCCAAGGTGTCATGTATGTGTATGAGGACATTGGCGTATCTAAAAAAACATGGCCGCCATCGACCAATGAAGTTTGAGCACCTATTAGACAAGGTTAACGGAGGCCGATCGGAACGAATCTCGGTGGGCATGTTCTACTCATGGCCCTAGAGGTCTGTAAGAATTTTAAAAGAAATCGGCCACTAGTTGGCGCTAACGAGTTTTATGGCTCTGTAATCACGTGGTGTTACACTTATTGTCACAAAATGCATACCATTTTATAGATCTCCTCTTGTTGAACAACTTTGCCTCAAGAACCATTGCTGTCAATCAAACCGTTCATTAAATATTCGTAATTATGTTAAAAACCTACTTTTGCGAACTAGTCCTAGGTTTTTCGCCCGATCGGAACCAAAACAGTCTAGGACAATTCTATGGACTCTCTAGGTCAATAATTATCAAAAAAAAGTTGAACTTTTGCATTTTTCGCATGGCTAACAGGGTCATTTAGAAAATGGGCGTGGTAAAATGCACTCAAAAGCCTATAAATCCTAAACGAAAACTCAGAACTTCACGAAAATTGATGAGCATATGTGTCATAACCTGCTTAAGAAGCATGGAAAATTTTATGGAGAGCGGACCATAGTTGGCGCTATAACTGTTAAAACGCTTTAAAACCATATATTTCCTATGGTAAATTGCCTGTATTTGCTGTAAATGGTGTCTTCTATCATATAATGTTCATATCATAATGTTCAAAACCAGTGCAGCACAATTCTCTGAACTCTCTAGATCAATAATTATCAGAAAAAAAGTTTAACTTCTTCAAAAGGTGATTTTATATGAATATAATGACATATTAAGCCAATAAGTGGTATTTTACTGCCCCCTGCTGTCATTTCATCATACTACTCCCTAATATTGTTATAAAATTCATATTTAGACTTTATAAAATCATTATTTTAACATTTACAATCACATTTTGTCAAAACTCATCTATTGAGTATTACTATTGACAATTGTGTTACACTGAGATATGGAAATGGACGAAAGTAAATGAATGAAATGAAACGAAAGTATAACGGCATTTAAGCCACGCCCCCGAATACAAATTCATTCATAACTCGAAAACGGAAAGTCGTTGCGCGCTCAAATTTTGATGGTGAGGACCTCTCCGGGCTCTTGATCGAAACGTGTCGTCGCGGGCCTCGGGAGCGCGCCCCCCGCGCATCGCGAATCCGCGGGACCCCCGATTTTGAACGGCCATTACTCCCGACCCAGACCACCCCGAACATTGTGTGAGAGCTCGTTGGAAAGGGCGCGTCCTTGGCTAGCTTCGATTCAAATGTGGTGTTATTTGCCCTGGGCATTCCAGAGATAATAGCCCGAACAGATATGCCTTATAACAGTCATAACTCCCAGCGCCAATCGCCCAAAAACACCTTGATGGTCTCATTCAACAGGGCTCCTCAAGCACTATCTATGCTCTGAGTTTCAGAATTTTTCGCCTTTTGGTTCCTGAGATATAAGTAAAAAAAACAAATTCCCATTCATTCATTCATTCAAACACTTCAACTGTAAAATGAAGCTATAATACCACTGTTGTCCACTAGAGGGAGCAGCAGGATTACGCATGATCTTTTAATTCGCTTCAGTATTGGGAAATAAACAAATGCTTTAAGAAGCAATCTTTTTTATTATGATGTTTTTTTTTTATTATGATATTTGTATATATTTTATTTTTTTATTATGATTATGAACGGTTTGATTGACATTAGTGATTCTTGAGGCAAAGTTGTTCAAGATGAGGAGATTAAGATATTTTCACAATATCACATCCTAAAAACATTGAAAACATATTTGTCTTTGTGTGTGTGTGTGTGTGTGTGTGTGTGTGTGTGTGTGTGTGTGGATGTGTTTGTGTGTGTGTCTGTGTGTGTAAGCATGCTAAATGGAAAGAACATGGAGAAACTGCTTTGTTTTACTGGTGGATAAAAAAAGTCTTTCAAATGAAAGTGAGTCAATTAGTGGTCTTCTACTGCCCTCTGCAGGACATTCTACAGAATAAAATATTTTCATCTGTGCTTTTGCATTAGTTTTTGGACTATATCAAATTACTTGCATGAAAATCACCTATTATAACACAGTCATGTTTTGTCAAAGTTTATCACTTCATTTTTACTGAGCTCTCAGTTTGAACAATTCTGCCTCTCAGTGATTAATTTGAAATCTGAAAATGGTGTTATACAGAGGAGATTTGCAATTATCATTTTGTTACCTATCTTTTATTTTAAATATCTCCATCTACAACAAAATGTGTGTGCATGTGTGTGTTCAAGCATGGTTAGTGTATTAAGTATTATTGTTTAAGTATTATTGTTTTCATTTACATTTTAACCACCAGAAGAAGAACACTCATTGGTTCATTCTGCTCACTAAAATATTATTTTTCATTTTTTTTTCCATTTGAAATATTGTTTAAACTTAATAAAATCATTAAAATAACATTTCAAATCATATTTTGTCTGTTTATAAATCCCACAGACTCACACTGGCTGCAATACTAATGTTTTTGTAAAACACAGACCTGATAGTCTAATCTGTGTGTATTGTGCATATATTATTGATATTATTACTATTGCAAATCATGTTATTGTAACTCATATTTTAATAGAATATTATTTGTAATTTTAATTCTTTATTTCTTAATTGTTTTTTTATGATTACTACAGATATTATCACCAAAGATATCAACGACACCTTCACTTTTAGTATTGACACGCTGCACACACAGCACAATCACACACTCACTAATGCATTCAAATAAATGTAATCTTACTGTGCTACTTTATTTGTACATGATTAGAATGAACAGAAATCTAAGAATATTTTTCTTCTTTTGTTAAAGCCATTTCAGACTCCAAGTAAGCATTATATTACTAATCATCTATTTTACAGGTGCCATACAATTGAAAACTGTATTTATCTTGGCATAGTTGAATGATAAGAGTTCTGGACATGGAACTGACATACCGTGAGGCTCAAACACCATTGTTTCCTCCTTCATGTGTAAATCTCCTGTTTGCAAAAGACAGCTGAAAAATGAGTGAATCCCACCATAACACCGACTGTGACGTTGGAGTCAGGATCATTAATATTTATACCCCCCAAATTTGCATTTTCCAGTCCATGTTCTAGGCCAGGCAGTGTTAATGTGGACCTGCACAGCCGAATCATCAGAAGATCTGCAGGTATTGTGAAGAAGCAAGCAAGGACAATAGTGAAAATGGCAGATCATGGATATAAATGTTATGTCTGAGGCTGTGCTGTGGATTTGAGAACTTTTCATTCCCTTCCCACAAAAGAGAACTGTCAACAGGCATGGTTGATGTTTACAACAGGATAAACTCACCATTTTAATTCAAAGCTGTTAGTTTGCTCTTAACGGAGGCCGATCGGAACGAAACTCGGTGGGCATGTTCGACTCGTGGCCCTAGAGGTCTGTAAGAATTTTGAAAAATCAGCCACTAGTTGACGCTAACAGGTTTTACGGCTATGTAATCACGTGATGCATATCATTTGATAGATCTCCTCATACTGAACAACTTTGCCTCAAGAACTACAGCTGTCAATCAATTTGTTCATTAAATACTTGCGATTATGTTAAAAACCTACTTTTGCGAACTAGTCCTAGGTTTTTCGCCCGATCGGAAATATACCAGTGCAGTACAATTCTCTGGAAGCTCTAGATTATTAATTATATAAAAAACTTTAACTTTACCCATTGGGTAGCCATAACAGGATCATTTAGAAAATGGGTATGGCAAAAAACACTCAAAAGCCTGTAAATCCTAAACAAAAACTCAGACAACTCACTAAACTGCCTTATGTGCTTAAAGACCCTAAATGCTTGAACCCCGCTAAATGCTGCTTGCAGCTTTAATTATTATTAGGGGTTCAAGCACGAAGTGCTGAAACCCTATTGTAATTGTACTGATTTTTATTATTATTATTATTATTATTATTATTATTATTATTATTTTTCTTCTGCCGTAAAACTCATCGTGCAGCCCAAACCGTAAGAGCTGGAGCTTTGAAACTTTGCCAGATGGTAGTACAAAAATCGAGGAGAGGTTCAGAGAATATGACCCCAATTGGCCCATAGGTGGCGCTATAGCAACCAAAAGCGCGAAACTGCTCATAACTCCTAGACCGTATGACGTAGACTCAAGTGTCTTATATCACTGGAAAGCTGGAAACCTGAAGGTCAAAACGTATATCTCCGATTTCATTTCCTGTATGCAAATTGTCCGCCATTTTGAATTTAGTTAAAAACCTACTTTTGCGAACTAGTCCTAGGTTTTTTGTCCAATTGGATCCAAAACAGTGCAGAAATGTTCTCTGGAGTCTGAATATCAATAATTATCGAAAAAAAGTCGAAATTTCGATTCCTGATCGCCAGGGGGTGATAAATTAATGTTGTGGGAGGAGCCTATTTTACTAAAATGGCTATAACTCGAGAATGAAATTAGATATCTTCACCAAACTTGGTGCACATCTGTATGAGTTCAATCTGGGGTCACAGTAAAAAAATCGCGACGATTGATCACTAGGTGGCGCTATAACATGAAAAAAACATGAAAACGGCTATGACCACGTGACCGTTAGTCCGATTGACTTGAAAATTGGTATGCAGTGTCTTGGTCCAAGGTGCCATGTATGTCTATGAGGACATTGGCGTATCTCGAAAAACATGGCCGCCATCGACCAATGAAATTTGAGCACCTATTAGACAAGGTTAACGGAGGCCGATCGGAACGAAACTCGATGGGCATGTTCGACTCATGGCCCTAGAGGTCTGTAAGAGTTTTGAAAGAAATCGGCCACTAGTTGGCGCTAACGAGTTTTATGGCTCTGTAATCACGTGGTGTTCAACTTATCGTCACAAAATGCATATCAACTGATAGATCTGCTCATGCTGAACAACTTTGCCTCAAGAACTAATGCTGTCAATTAAACCGTTTATTAAATATTCGTAATTATGTTAAAAACCTACTTTTGCAAACTAGTCCTAGGTTTTTCGCCCGATCGAAACCAGACCAGTCTAGGACAATTCTCTGGACACTCTAGATCAATAATTATCAAAAAAAAGTTGAACTTTTGCATGTAGATGGCTGTAATAGGGTCATTTAGAAAAGGGGCGTGGCAAAAAAACACTAAAAAGCCTATAAATCCTAAATGAAAACTCAGAACTTCACAAAAATTGGTGAGCATATGTGACATAACATCATTAACAAGCATGCCAATTTTTATGGAGATCGGACCATAGGTGGCGCTATAACTGCTAAAAAGCTTTAAAACCATATATTTCCTATGGTATTTCCTGTAAATGGTCTTTTCCATCTATTATGTCAGTAGTTACATGCTTGCTAAATAAAACTTAATCACTTTTGATGCTTTTGTGCTTAAAGGCCTTAACTGCTTGAACCCCGATAAATGCTGCTTGCAGCTTTAATTAGGGGTTCAAGCATGAAATGCTGAAACCCTATTGTAATTGTAAGGATTCGTAAAACGCATCGTGCAGGACAAACCGTAAGGCCTAGAGACTTGAAACCTGGCCAGATGGTAGGCCTCAATTTGGGGACAACCTATCAGAGTATGACCCCGAATGGCCCATAGGTGGCGCTACAGCAACCAAAAGTTCAAAATCGCTCATAACTCTTAGACCGCTTGTCCCAGGATCAAGTGTCTTATATCGTTGGAATCCTTGGCTCAAGGCGGACAAAATGGCTATCTCCGATTTGGATGTAGGCAGGGGAAATTTTCTGCTATGTCGGATTTTGTCCAAAACCTACTTTTGCGAACTAGTCCCTGGTTTTTCGCCCGATCGGAACCAAACCAGTCTAGGACAATTCTCTGGACTCTCTAGATCAATAATTATCGAAAAAAAGTTGAACTTTTGCATTTGGGTGGCTGTAACAGGGTCATTTAGAAAAGGGGCGTGGCAAAATACACTAAAAAGCCTATAAATCCCAAATGAAAACTCAGAACTTCACCAAAATTGATGAGCATATGTGTCAGAACATGGTGAGGAAGCATGCAGAGTTTCATGGAGATCGGACCACAGGTGGCGCTATAACTGGCAAAAAGCCTTCATTCTTATTAGGGGTTCAAGCATGAAATGCTGAAACCCTATTGTAATTGTAAGGATTCGTAAAACGCATCGTGCAGGACAAACCGTAAGGCCTAGAGACTTGAAACCTGGCCAGATGGTAGGCCTCAATTTGGGGACAACCTATCAGAGTATGACCCCGATTGGCCCATAGGTGGCGCTACAGCAACCAAAAGTTCAAAATCGCCCATAACTCTTAGACCGTTTGTCCCAGGATCAAGTGTCTTATATCGTTGGAATCCTTGGCTCAAGGCGGACAAAATGGCTATCTCCGATTTGGATGTAGGCAGGGGAAATTTTCTGCTATGTCGGATTTTGTCCAAAACCTACTTTTGCGAACTAGTCCCTGGTTTTTCGCCCGATCGGAACCAAACCAGTCTAGGACAATTCTCTGGACTCTCTAGATCAATAATTATCGAAAAAAAGTTGAACTTTTGCATTTGGGTGGCTGTAACAGGGTCATTTAGAAAAGGGGCGTGGCAAAATACACTAAAAAGCCTATAAATCCCAAATGAAAACTCAGAACTTCACCAAAATTGATGAGCATATGTGTCAGAACATGGTGAGGAAGCATGCAGAGTTTCATGGAGATCGGACCACAGGTGGCGCTATAACTGGCAAAAAGCCTTCATTCTTATTAGGGGTTCAAGCATGAAATGCTGAAACCCTATTGTAATTGTAAGGATTCGTAAAACGCATCGTGCAGGACAAACCGTAAGGCCTAGAGACTTGAAACCTGGCCAGATGGTAGGCCTCAATTTGGGGACAACCTATCAGAGTATGACCCCGATTGGCCCATAGGTGGCGCTACAGCAACCAAAAGTTCAAAATCGCCCATAACTCTTAGACCGTTTGTCCCAGGATCAAGTGTCTTATATCGTTGGAATCCTTGGCTCAAGGCGGACAAAATGGCTATCTCCGATTTGGATGTAGGCAGGGGAAATTTTCTGCTATGTCGGATTTTGTCCAAAACCTACTTTTGCGAACTAGTCCCTGGTTTTTCGCCCGATCGGAACCAAACCAGTCTAGGACAATTCTCTGGACTCTCTAGATCAATAATTATCGAAAAAAAGTTGAACTTTTGCATTTGGGTGGCTGTAACAGGGTCATTTAGAAAAGGGGCGTGGCAAAATACACTAAAAAGCCTATAAATCCCAAATGAAAACTCAGAACTTCACCAAAATTGATGAGCATATGTGTCAGAACATGGTGAGGAAGCATGCAGAGTTTCATGGAGATCGGACCACAGGTGGCGCTATAACTGGCAAAAAGCCTTCATTCTTATTAGGGGTTCAAGCATGAAATGCTGAAACCCTATTGTAATTGTAAGGATTCGTAAAACGCATCGTGCAGGACAAACCGTAAGGCCTAGAGACTTGAAACCTGGCCAGATGGTAGGCCTCAATTTGGGGACAACCTATCAGAGTATGACCCCGATTGGCCCATAGGTGGCGCTACAGCAACCAAAAGTTCAAAATCGCCCATAACTCTTAGACCGTTTGTCCCAGGATCAAGTGTCTTATATCGTTGGAATCCTTGGCTCAAGGCGGACAAAATGGCTATCTCCGATTTGGATGTAGGCAGGGGAAATTTTCTGCTATGTCGGATTTTGTCCAAAACCTACTTTTGCGAACTAGTCCCTGGTTTTTCGCCCGATCGGAACCAAACCAGTCTAGGACAATTCTCTGGACTCTCTAGATCAATAATTATCGAAAAAAAGTTGAACTTTTGCATTTGGGTGGCTGTAACAGGGTCATTTAGAAAAGGGGCGTGGCAAAATACACTAAAAAGCCTATAAATCCCAAATGAAAACTCAGAACTTCACCAAAATTGATGAGCATATGTGTCAGAACATGGTGAGGAAGCATGCAGAGTTTCATGGAGATCGGACCACAGGTGGCGCTATAACTGGCAAAAAGCCTTCATTCTTATTAGGGGTTCAAGCATGAAATGCTGAAACCCTATTGTAATTGTAAGGATTCGTAAAACGCATCGTGCAGGACAAACCGTAAGGCCTAGAGACTTGAAACCTGGCCAGATGGTAGGCCTCAATTTGGGGACAACCTATCAGAGTATGACCCCGATTGGCCCATAGGTGGCGCTACAGCAACCAAAAGTTCAAAATCGCCCATAACTCTTAGACCGTTTGTCCCAGGATCAAGTGTCTTATATCGTTGGAATCCTTGGCTCAAGGCGGACAAAATGGCTATCTCCGATTTGGATGTAGGCAGGGGAAATTTTCTGCTATGTCGGATTTTGTCTAAAACCTACTTTTGCGAACTAGTCCCTGGTTTTTCGCCCGATCGGAACCAAACCAGTCTAGGACAATTCTCTGGACTCTCTAGATCAATAATTATCGAAAAAAAGTTGAACTTTTGCATTTGGGTGGCTGTAACAGGGTCATTTAGAAAAGGGGCGTGGCAAAATACACTAAAAAGCCTATAAATCCCAAATGAAAACTCAGAACTTCACCAAAATTGATGAGCATATGTGTCAGAACATGGTGAGGAAGCATGCAGAGTTTCATGGAGATCGGACCACAGGTGGCGCTATAACTGGCAAAAAGCCTTCATTCTTATTAGGGGTTCAAGCATGAAATGCTGAAACCCTATTGTAATTGTAAGGATTCGTAAAACGCATCGTGCAGGACAAACCGTAAGGCCTAGAGACTTGAAACCTGGCCAGATGGTAGGCCTCAATTTGGGGACAACCTATCAGAGTATGACCCCGATTGGCCCATAGGTGGCGCTACAGCAACCAAAAGTTCAAAATCGCCCATAACTCTTAGACCGTTTGTCCCAGGATCAAGTGTCTTATATCGTTGGAATCCTTGGCTCAAGGCGGACAAAATGGCTATCTCCGATTTGGATGTAGGCAGGGGAAATTTTCTGCTATGTCGGATTTTGTCCAAAACCTACTTTTGCGAACTAGTCCCTGGTTTTTCGCCCGATCGGAACCAAACCAGTCTAGGACAATTCTCTGGACTCTCTAGATCAATAATTATCGAAAAAAAGTTGAACTTTTGCATTTGGGTGGCTGTAACAGGGTCATTTAGAAAAGGGGCGTGGCAAAATACACTAAAAAGCCTATAAATCCCAAATGAAAACTCAGAACTTCACCAAAATTGATGAGCATATGTGTCAGAACATGGTGAGGAAGCATGCAGAGTTTCATGGAGATCGGACCACAGGTGGCGCTATAACTGGCAAAAAGCCTTCATTCTTATTAGGGGTTCAAGCATGAAATGCTGAAACCCTATTGTAATTGTAAGGATTCGTAAAACGCATCGTGCAGGACAAACCGTAAGGCCTAGAGACTTGAAACCTGGCCAGATGGTAGGCCTCAATTTGGGGACAACCTATCAGAGTATGACCCCGATTGGCCCATAGGTGGCGCTACAGCAACCAAAAGTTCAAAATCGCCCATAACTCTTAGACCGTTTGTCCCAGGATCAAGTGTCTTATATCGTTGGAATCCTTGGCTCAAGGCGGACAAAATGGCTATCTCCGATTTGGATGTAGGCAGGGGAAATTTTCTGCTATGTCGGATTTTGTCCAAAACCTACTTTTGCGAACTAGTCCCTGGTTTTTCGCCCGATCGGAACCAAACCAGTCTAGGACAATTCTCTGGACTCTCTAGATCAATAATTATCGAAAAAAAGTTGAACTTTTGCATTTGGGTGGCTGTAACAGGGTCATTTAGAAAAGGGGCGTGGCAAAATACACTAAAAAGCCTATAAATCCCAAATGAAAACTCAGAACTTCACCAAAATTGATGAGCATATGTGTCAGAACATGGTGAGGAAGCATGCAGAGTTTCATGGAGATCGGACCACAGGTGGCGCTATAACTGGCAAAAAGCCTTCATTCTTATTAGGGGTTCAAGCATGAAATGCTGAAACCCTATTGTAATTGTAAGGATTCGTAAAACGCATCGTGCAGGACAAACCGTAAGGCCTAGAGACTTGAAACCTGGCCAGATGGTAGGCCTCAATTTGGGGACAACCTATCAGAGTATGACCCCGAATGGCCCATAGGTGGCGCTACAGCAACCAAAAGTTCAAAATCGCTCATAACTCTTAGACCGCTTGTCCCAGGATCAAGTGTCTTATATCGTTGGAATCCTTGGCTCAAGGCGGACAAAATGGCTATCTCCGATTTGGATGTAGGCAGGGGAAATTTTCTGCTATGTCGGATTTTGTCCAAAACCTACTTTTGCGAACTAGTCCCTGGTTTTTCGCCCGATCGGAACCAAACCAGTCTAGGACAATTCTCTGGACTCTCTAGATCAATAATTATCGAAAAAAAGTTGAACTTTTGCATTTGGGTGGCTGTAACAGGGTCATTTAGAAAAGGGGCGTGGCAAAATACACTAAAAAGCCTATAAATCCCAAATGAAAACTCAGAACTTCACCAAAATTGATGAGCATATGTGTCAGAACATGGTGAGGAAGCATGCAGAGTTTCATGGAGATCGGACCACAGGTGGCGCTATAACTGGCAAAAAGCCTTCATTCTTATTAGGGGTTCAAGCATGAAATGCTGAAACCCTATTGTAATTGTAAGGATTCGTAAAACGCATCGTGCAGGACAAACCGTAAGGCCTAGAGACTTGAAACCTGGCCAGATGGTAGGCCTCAATTTGGGGACAACCTATCAGAGTATGACCCCGATTGGCCCATAGGTGGCGCTACAGCAACCAAAAGTTCAAAATCGCCCATAACTCTTAGACCGTTTGTCCCAGGATCAAGTGTCTTATATCGTTGGAATCCTTGGCTCAAGGCGGACAAAATGGCTATCTCCGATTTGGATGTAGGCAGGGGAAATTTTCTGCTATGTCGGATTTTGTCCAAAACCTACTTTTGCGAACTAGTCCCTGGTTTTTCGCCCGATCGGAACCAAACCAGTCTAGGACAATTCTCTGGACTCTCTAGATCAATAATTATCGAAAAAAAGTTGAACTTTTGCATTTGGGTGGCTGTAACAGGGTCATTTAGAAAAGGGGCGTGGCAAAATACACTAAAAAGCCTATAAATCCCAAATGAAAACTCAGAACTTCACCAAAATTGATGAGCATATGTGTCAGAACATGGTGAGGAAGCATGCAGAGTTTCATGGAGATCGGACCACAGGTGGCGCTATAACTGGCAAAAAGCCTTCATTCTTATTAGGGGTTCAAGCATGAAATGCTGAAACCCTATTGTAATTGTAAGGATTCGTAAAACGCATCGTGCAGGACAAACCGTAAGGCCTAGAGACTTGAAACCTGGCCAGATGGTAGGCCTCAATTTGGGGACAACCTATCAGAGTATGACCCCGATTGGCCCATAGGTGGCGCTACAGCAACCAAAAGTTCAAAATCGCCCATAACTCTTAGACCGTTTGTCCCAGGATCAAGTGTCTTATATCGTTGGAATCCTTGGCTCAAGGCGGACAAAATGGCTATCTCCGATTTGGATGTAGGCAGGGGAAATTTTCTGCTATGTCGGATTTTGTCCAAAACCTACTTTTGCGAACTAGTCCCTGGTTTTTCGCCCGATCGGAACCAAACCAGTCTAGGACAATTCTCTGGACTCTCTAGATCAATAATTATCGAAAAAAAGTTGAACTTTTGCATTTGGGTGGCTGTAACAGGGTCATTTAGAAAAGGGGCGTGGCAAAATACACTAAAAAGCCTATAAATCCCAAATGAAAACTCAGAACTTCACCAAAATTGATGAGCATATGTGTCAGAACATGGTGAGGAAGCATGCAGAGTTTCATGGAGATCGGACCACAGGTGGCGCTATAACTGGCAAAAAGCCTTCATTCTTATTAGGGGTTCAAGCATGAAATGCTGAAACCCTATTGTAATTGTAAGGATTCGTAAAACGCATCGTGCAGGACAAACCGTAAGGCCTAGAGACTTGAAACCTGGCCAGATGGTAGGCCTCAATTTGGGGACAACCTATCAGAGTATGACCCCGATTGGCCCATAGGTGGCGCTACAGCAACCAAAAGTTCAAAATCGCCCATAACTCTTAGACCGTTTGTCCCAGGATCAAGTGTCTTATATCGTTGGAATCCTTGGCTCAAGGCGGACAAAATGGCTATCTCCGATTTGGATGTAGGCAGGGGAAATTTTCTGCTATGTCGGATTTTGTCCAAAACCTACTTTTGCGAACTAGTCCCTGGTTTTTCGCCCGATCGGAACCAAACCAGTCTAGGACAATTCTCTGGACTCTCTAGATCAATAATTATCGAAAAAAAGTTGAACTTTTGCATTTGGGTGGCTGTAACAGGGTCATTTAGAAAAGGGGCGTGGCAAAATACACTAAAAAGCCTATAAATCCCAAATGAAAACTCAGAACTTCACCAAAATTGATGAGCATATGTGTCAGAACATGGTGAGGAAGCATGCAGAGTTTCATGGAGATCGGACCACAGGTGGCGCTATAACTGGCAAAAAGCCTTCATTCTTATTAGGGGTTCAAGCATGAAATGCTGAAACCCTATTGTAATTGTAAGGATTCGTAAAACGCATCGTGCAGGACAAACCGTAAGGCCTAGAGACTTGAAACCTGGCCAGATGGTAGGCCTCAATTTGGGGACAACCTATCAGAGTATGACCCCGATTGGCCCATAGGTGGCGCTACAGCAACCAAAAGTTCAAAATCGCCCATAACTCTTAGACCGTTTGTCCCAGGATCAAGTGTCTTATATCGTTGGAATCCTTGGCTCAAGGCGGACAAAATGGCTATCTCCGATTTGGATGTAGGCAGGGGAAATTTTCTGCTATGTCGGATTTTGTCCAAAACCTACTTTTGCGAACTAGTCCCTGGTTTTTCGCCCGATCGGAACCAAACCAGTCTAGGACAATTCTCTGGACTCTCTAGATCAATAATTATCGAAAAAAAGTTGAACTTTTGCATTTGGGTGGCTGTAACAGGGTCATTTAGAAAAGGGGCGTGGCAAAATACACTAAAAAGCCTATAAATCCCAAATGAAAACTCAGAACTTCACCAAAATTGATGAGCATATGTGTCAGAACATGGTGAGGAAGCATGCAGAGTTTCATGGAGATCGGACCACAGGTGGCGCTATAACTGGCAAAAAGCCTTCATTCTTATTAGGGGTTCAAGCATGAAATGCTGAAACCCTATTGTAATTGTAAGGATTCGTAAAACGCATCGTGCAGGACAAACCGTAAGGCCTAGAGACTTGAAACCTGGCCAGATGGTAGGCCTCAATTTGGGGACAACCTATCAGAGTATGACCCCGATTGGCCCATAGGTGGCGCTACAGCAACCAAAAGTTCAAAATCGCCCATAACTCTTAGACCGTTTGTCCCAGGATCAAGTGTCTTATATCGTTGGAATCCTTGGCTCAAGGCGGACAAAATGGCTATCTCCGATTTGGATGTAGGCAGGGGAAATTTTCTGCTATGTCGGATTTTGTCCAAAACCTACTTTTGCGAACTAGTCCCTGGTTTTTCGCCCGATCGGAACCAAACCAGTCTAGGACAATTCTCTGGACTCTCTAGATCAATAATTATCGAAAAAAAGTTGAACTTTTGCATTTGGGTGGCTGTAACAGGGTCATTTAGAAAAGGGGCGTGGCAAAATACACTAAAAAGCCTATAAATCCCAAATGAAAACTCAGAACTTCACCAAAATTGATGAGCATATGTGTCAGAACATGGTGAGGAAGCATGCAGAGTTTCATGGAGATCGGACCACAGGTGGCGCTATAACTGGCAAAAAGCCTTCATTCTTATTAGGGGTTCAAGCATGAAATGCTGAAACCCTATTGTAATTGTAAGGATTCGTAAAACGCATCGTGCAGGACAAACCGTAAGGCCTAGAGACTTGAAACCTGGCCAGATGGTAGGCCTCAATTTGGGGACAACCTATCAGAGTATGACCCCGATTGGCCCATAGGTGGCGCTACAGCAACCAAAAGTTCAAAATCGCCCATAACTCTTAGACCGTTTGTCCCAGGATCAAGTGTCTTATATCGTTGGAATCCTTGGCTCAAGGCGGACAAAATGGCTATCTCCGATTTGGATGTAGGCAGGGGAAATTTTCTGCTATGTCGGATTTTGTCCAAAACCTACTTTTGCGAACTAGTCCCTGGTTTTTCGCCCGATCGGAACCAAACCAGTCTAGGACAATTCTCTGGACTCTCTAGATCAATACTTATCGAAAAAAAGTTGAACTTTTGCATTTGGGTGGCTGTAACAGGGTCATTTAGAAAAGGGGCGTGGCAAAATACACTAAAAAGCCTATAAATCCCAAATGAAAACTCAGAACTTCACCAAAATTGATGAGCATATGTGTCAGAACATGGTGAGGAAGCATGCAGAGTTTCATGGAGATCGGACCACAGGTGGCGCTATAACTGGCAAAAAGCCTTCATTCTTATTAGGGGTTCAAGCATGAAATGCTGAAACCCTATTGTAATTGTAAGGATTCGTAAAACGCATCGTGCAGGACAAACCGTAAGGCCTAGAGACTTGAAACCTGGCCAGATGGTAGGCCTCAATTTGGGGACAACCTATCAGAGTATGACCCCGATTGGCCCATAGGTGGCGCTACAGCAACCAAAAGTTCAAAATCGCCCATAACTCTTAGACCGTTTGTCCCAGGATCAAGTGTCTTATATCGTTGGAATCCTTGGCTCAAGGCGGACAAAATGGCTATCTCCGATTTGGATGTAGGCAGGGGAAATTTTCTGCTATGTCGGATTTTGTCCAAAACCTACTTTTGCGAACTAGTCCCTGGTTTTTCGCCCGATCGGAACCAAACCAGTCTAGGACAATTCTCTGGACTCTCTAGATCAATAATTATCGAAAAAAAGTTGAACTTTTGCATTTGGGTGGCTGTAACAGGGTCATTTAGAAAAGGGGCGTGGCAAAATACACTAAAAAGCCTATAAATCCCAAATGAAAACTCAGAACTTCACCAAAATTGATGAGCATATGTGTCAGAACATGGTGAGGAAGCATGCAGAGTTTCATGGAGATCGGACCACAGGTGGCGCTATAACTGGCAAAAAGCCTTCATTCTTATTAGGGGTTCAAGCATGAAATGCTGAAACCCTATTGTAATTGTAAGGATTCGTAAAACGCATCGTGCAGGACAAACCGTAAGGCCTAGAGACTTGAAACCTGGCCAGATGGTAGGCCTCAATTTGGGGACAACCTATCAGAGTATGACCCCGATTGGCCCATAGGTGGCGCTACAGCAACCAAAAGTTCAAAATCGCCCATAACTCTTAGACCGTTTGTCCCAGGATCAAGTGTCTTATATCGTTGGAATCCTTGGCTCAAGGCGGACAAAATGGCTATCTCCGATTTGGATGTAGGCAGGGGAAATTTTCTGCTATGTCGGATTTTGTCCAAAACCTACTTTTGCGAACTAGTCCCTGGTTTTTCGCCCGATCGGAACCAAACCAGTCTAGGACAATTCTCTGGACTCTCTAGATCAATAATTATCGAAAAAAAGTTGAACTTTTGCATTTGGGTGGCTGTAACAGGGTCATTTAGAAAAGGGGCGTGGCAAAATACACTAAAAAGCCTATAAATCCCAAATGAAAACTCAGAACTTCACCAAAATTGATGAGCATATGTGTCAGAACATGGTGAGGAAGCATGCAGAGTTTCATGGAGATCGGACCACAGGTGGCGCTATAACTGGCAAAAAGCCTTCATTCTTATTAGGGGTTCAAGCATGAAATGCTGAAACCCTATTGTAATTGTAAGGATTCGTAAAACGCATCGTGCAGGACAAACCGTAAGGCCTAGAGACTTGAAACCTGGCCAGATGGTAGGCCTCAATTTGGGGACAACCTATCAGAGTATGACCCCGATTGGCCCATAGGTGGCGCTACAGCAACCAAAAGTTCAAAATCGCCCATAACTCTTAGACCGTTTGTCCCAGGATCAAGTGTCTTATATCGTTGGAATCCTTGGCTCAAGGCGGACAAAATGGCTATCTCCGATTTGGATGTAGGCAGGGGAAATTTTCTGCTATGTCGGATTTTGTCCAAAACCTACTTTTGCGAACTAGTCCCTGGTTTTTCGCCCGATCGGAACCAAACCAGTCTAGGACAATTCTCTGGACTCTCTAGATCAATACTTATCGAAAAAAAGTTGAACTTTTGCATTTGGGTGGCTGTAACAGGGTCATTTAGAAAAGGGGCGTGGCAAAATACACTAAAAAGCCTATAAATCCCAAATGAAAACTCAGAACTTCACCAAAATTGATGAGCATATGTGTCAGAACATGGTGAGGAAGCATGCAGAGTTTCATGGAGATCGGACCACAGGTGGCGCTATAACTGGCAAAAAGCCTTCATTCTTATTAGGGGTTCAAGCATGAAATGCTGAAACCCTATTGTAATTGTAAGGATTCGTAAAACGCATCGTGCAGGACAAACCGTAAGGCCTAGAGACTTGAAACCTGGCCAGATGGTAGGCCTCAATTTGGGGACAACCTATCAGAGTATGACCCCGATTGGCCCATAGGTGGCGCTACAGCAACCAAAAGTTCAAAATCGCCCATAACTCTTAGACCGTTTGTCCCAGGATCAAGTGTCTTATATCGTTGGAATCCTTGGCTCAAGGCGGACAAAATGGCTATCTCCGATTTGGATGTAGGCAGGGGAAATTTTCTGCTATGTCGGATTTTGTCCAAAACCTACTTTTGCGAACTAGTCCCTGGTTTTTCGCCCGATCGGAACCAAACCAGTCTAGGACAATTCTCTGGACTCTCTAGATCAATAATTATCGAAAAAAAGTTGAACTTTTGCATTTGGGTGGCTGTAACAGGGTCATTTAGAAAAGGGGCGTGGCAAAATACACTAAAAAGCCTATAAATCCCAAATGAAAACTCAGAACTTCACCAAAATTGATGAGCATATGTGTCAGAACATGGTGAGGAAGCATGCAGAGTTTCATGGAGATCGGACCACAGGTGGCGCTATAACTGGCAAAAAGCCTTCATTCTTATTAGGGGTTCAAGCATGAAATGCTGAAACCCTATTGTAATTGTAAGGATTCGTAAAACGCATCGTGCAGGACAAACCGTAAGGCCTAGAGACTTGAAACCTGGCCAGATGGTAGGCCTCAATTTGGGGACAACCTATCAGAGTATGACCCCGATTGGCCCATAGGTGGCGCTACAGCAACCAAAAGTTCAAAATCGCCCATAACTCTTAGACCGTTTGTCCCAGGATCAAGTGTCTTATATCGTTGGAATCCTTGGCTCAAGGCGGACAAAATGGCTATCTCCGATTTGGATGTAGGCAGGGGAAATTTTCTGCTATGTCGGATTTTGTCCAAAACCTACTTTTGCGAACTAGTCCCTGGTTTTTCGCCCGATCGGAACCAAACCAGTCTAGGACAATTCTCTGGACTCTCTAGATCAATAATTATCGAAAAAAAGTTGAACTTTTGCATTTGGGTGGCTGTAACAGGGTCATTTAGAAAAGGGGCGTGGCAAAATACACTAAAAAGCCTATAAATCCCAAATGAAAACTCAGAACTTCACCAAAATTGATGAGCATATGTGTCAGAACATGGTGAGGAAGCATGCAGAGTTTCATGGAGATCGGACCACAGGTGGCGCTATAACTGGCAAAAAGCCTTCATTCTTATTAGGGGTTCAAGCATGAAATGCTGAAACCCTATTGTAATTGTAAGGATTCGTAAAACGCATCGTGCAGGACAAACCGTAAGGCCTAGAGACTTGAAACCTGGCCAGATGGTAGGCCTCAATTTGGGGACAACCTATCAGAGTATGACCCCGAATGGCCCATAGGTGGCGCTACAGCAACCAAAAGTTCAAAATCGCTCATAACTCTTAGACCGCTTGTCCCAGGATCAAGTGTCTTATATCGTTGGAATCCTTGGCTCAAGGCGGACAAAATGGCTATCTCCGATTTGGATGTAGGCAGGGGAAATTTTCTGCTATGTCGGATTTTGTCCAAAACCTACTTTTGCGAACTAGTCCCTGGTTTTTCGCCCGATCGGAACCAAACCAGTCTAGGACAATTCTCTGGACTCTCTAGATCAATAATTATCGAAAAAAAGTTGAACTTTTGCATTTGGGTGGCTGTAACAGGGTCATTTAGAAAAGGGGCGTGGCAAAATACACTAAAAAGCCTATAAATCCCAAATGAAAACTCAGAACTTCACCAAAATTGATGAGCATATGTGTCAGAACATGGTGAGGAAGCATGCAGAGTTTCATGGAGATCGGACCACAGGTGGCGCTATAACTGGCAAAAAGCCTTCATTCTTATTAGGGGTTCAAGCATGAAATGCTGAAACCCTATTGTAATTGTAAGGATTCGTAAAACGCATCGTGCAGGACAAACCGTAAGGCCTAGAGACTTGAAACCTGGCCAGATGGTAGGCCTCAATTTGGGGACAACCTATCAGAGTATGACCCCGATTGGCCCATAGGTGGCGCTACAGCAACCAAAAGTTCAAAATCGCCCATAACTCTTAGACCGTTTGTCCCAGGATCAAGTGTCTTATATCGTTGGAATCCTTGGCTCAAGGCGGACAAAATGGCTATCTCCGATTTGGATGTAGGCAGGGGAAATTTTCTGCTATGTCGGATTTTGTCCAAAACCTACTTTTGCGAACTAGTCCCTGGTTTTTCGCCCGATCGGAACCAAACCAGTCTAGGACAATTCTCTGGACTCTCTAGATCAATAATTATCGAAAAAAAGTTGAACTTTTGCATTTGGGTGGCTGTAACAGGGTCATTTAGAAAAGGGGCGTGGCAAAATACACTAAAAAGCCTATAAATCCCAAATGAAAACTCAGAACTTCACCAAAATTGATGAGCATATGTGTCAGAACATGGTGAGGAAGCATGCAGAGTTTCATGGAGATCGGACCACAGGTGGCGCTATAACTGGCAAAAAGCCTTCATTCTTATTAGGGGTTCAAGCATGAAATGCTGAAACCCTATTGTAATTGTAAGGATTCGTAAAACGCATCGTGCAGGACAAACCGTAAGGCCTAGAGACTTGAAACCTGGCCAGATGGTAGGCCTCAATTTGGGGACAACCTATCAGAGTATGACCCCGATTGGCCCATAGGTGGCGCTACAGCAACCAAAAGTTCAAAATCGCCCATAACTCTTAGACCGTTTGTCCCAGGATCAAGTGTCTTATATCGTTGGAATCCTTGGCTCAAGGCGGACAAAATGGCTATCTCCGATTTGGATGTAGGCAGGGGAAATTTTCTGCTATGTCGGATTTTGTCCAAAACCTACTTTTGCGAACTAGTCCCTGGTTTTTCGCCCGATCGGAACCAAACCAGTCTAGGACAATTCTCTGGACTCTCTAGATCAATACTTATCGAAAAAAAGTTGAACTTTTGCATTTGGGTGGCTGTAACAGGGTCATTTAGAAAAGGGGCGTGGCAAAATACACTAAAAAGCCTATAAATCCCAAATGAAAACTCAGAACTTCACCAAAATTGATGAGCATATGTGTCAGAACATGGTGAGGAAGCATGCAGAGTTTCATGGAGATCGGACCACAGGTGGCGCTATAACTGGCAAAAAGCCTTCATTCTTATTAGGGGTTCAAGCATGAAATGCTGAAACCCTATTGTAATTGTAAGGATTCGTAAAACGCATCGTGCAGGACAAACCGTAAGGCCTAGAGACTTGAAACCTGGCCAGATGGTAGGCCTCAATTTGGGGACAACCTATCAGAGTATGACCCCGATTGGCCCATAGGTGGCGCTACAGCAACCAAAAGTTCAAAATCGCCCATAACTCTTAGACCGTTTGTCCCAGGATCAAGTGTCTTATATCGTTGGAATCCTTGGCTCAAGGCGGACAAAATGGCTATCTCCGATTTGGATGTAGGCAGGGGAAATTTTCTGCTATGTCGGATTTTGTCCAAAACCTACTTTTGCGAACTAGTCCCTGGTTTTTCGCCCGATCGGAACCAAACCAGTCTAGGACAATTCTCTGGACTCTCTAGATCAATAATTATCGAAAAAAAGTTGAACTTTTGCATTTGGGTGGCTGTAACAGGGTCATTTAGAAAAGGGGCGTGGCAAAATACACTAAAAAGCCTATAAATCCCAAATGAAAACTCAGAACTTCACCAAAATTGATGAGCATATGTGTCAGAACATGGTGAGGAAGCATGCAGAGTTTCATGGAGATCGGACCACAGGTGGCGCTATAACTGGCAAAAAGCCTTCATTCTTATTAGGGGTTCAAGCATGAAATGCTGAAACCCTATTGTAATTGTAAGGATTCGTAAAACGCATCGTGCAGGACAAACCGTAAGGCCTAGAGACTTGAAACCTGGCCAGATGGTAGGCCTCAATTTGGGGACAACCTATCAGAGTATGACCCCGATTGGCCCATAGGTGGCGCTACAGCAACCAAAAGTTCAAAATCGCCCATAACTCTTAGACCGTTTGTCCCAGGATCAAGTGTCTTATATCGTTGGAATCCTTGGCTCAAGGCGGACAAAATGGCTATCTCCGATTTGGATGTAGGCAGGGGAAATTTTCTGCTATGTCGGATTTTGTCCAAAACCTACTTTTGCGAACTAGTCCCTGGTTTTTCGCCCGATCGGAACCAAACCAGTCTAGGACAATTCTCTGGACTCTCTAGATCAATAATTATCGAAAAAAAGTTGAACTTTTGCATTTGGGTGGCTGTAACAGGGTCATTTAGAAAAGGGGCGTGGCAAAATACACTAAAAAGCCTATAAATCCCAAATGAAAACTCAGAACTTCACCAAAATTGATGAGCATATGTGTCAGAACATGGTGAGGAAGCATGCAGAGTTTCATGGAGATCGGACCACAGGTGGCGCTATAACTGGCAAAAAGCCTTCATTCTTATTAGGGGTTCAAGCATGAAATGCTGAAACCCTATTGTAATTGTAAGGATTCGTAAAACGCATCGTGCAGGACAAACCGTAAGGCCTAGAGACTTGAAACCTGGCCAGATGGTAGGCCTCAATTTGGGGACAACCTATCAGAGTATGACCCCGAATGGCCCATAGGTGGCGCTACAGCAACCAAAAGTTCAAAATCGCTCATAACTCTTAGACCGCTTGTCCCAGGATCAAGTGTCTTATATCGTTGGAATCCTTGGCTCAAGGCGGACAAAATGGCTATCTCCGATTTGGATGTAGGCAGGGGAAATTTTCTGCTATGTCGGATTTTGTCCAAAACCTACTTTTGCGAACTAGTCCCTGGTTTTTCGCCCGATCGGAACCAAACCAGTCTAGGACAATTCTCTGGACTCTCTAGATCAATAATTATCGAAAAAAAGTTGAACTTTTGCATTTGGGTGGCTGTAACAGGGTCATTTAGAAAAGGGGCGTGGCAAAATACACTAAAAAGCCTATAAATCCCAAATGAAAACTCAGAACTTCACCAAAATTGATGAGCATATGTGTCAGAACATGGTGAGGAAGCATGCAGAGTTTCATGGAGATCGGACCACAGGTGGCGCTATAACTGGCAAAAAGCCTTCATTCTTATTAGGGGTTCAAGCATGAAATGCTGAAACCCTATTGTAATTGTAAGGATTCGTAAAACGCATCGTGCAGGACAAACCGTAAGGCCTAGAGACTTGAAACCTGGCCAGATGGTAGGCCTCAATTTGGGGACAACCTATCAGAGTATGACCCCGATTGGCCCATAGGTGGCGCTACAGCAACCAAAAGTTCAAAATCGCCCATAACTCTTAGACCGTTTGTCCCAGGATCAAGTGTCTTATATCGTTGGAATCCTTGGCTCAAGGCGGACAAAATGGCTATCTCCGATTTGGATGTAGGCAGGGGAAATTTTCTGCTATGTCGGATTTTGTCCAAAACCTACTTTTGCGAACTAGTCCCTGGTTTTTCGCCCGATCGGAACCAAACCAGTCTAGGACAATTCTCTGGACTCTCTAGATCAATAATTATCGAAAAAAAGTTGAACTTTTGCATTTGGGTGGCTGTAACAGGGTCATTTAGAAAAGGGGCGTGGCAAAATACACTAAAAAGCCTATAAATCCCAAATGAAAACTCAGAACTTCACCAAAATTGATGAGCATATGTGTCAGAACATGGTGAGGAAGCATGCAGAGTTTCATGGAGATCGGACCACAGGTGGCGCTATAACTGGCAAAAAGCCTTCATTCTTATTAGGGGTTCAAGCATGAAATGCTGAAACCCTATTGTAATTGTAAGGATTCGTAAAACGCAT
This sequence comes from Rutilus rutilus, assembly GCF_951802725.1. Classification (NCBI taxonomy): domain Eukaryota; kingdom Metazoa; phylum Chordata; class Actinopteri; order Cypriniformes; family Leuciscidae; genus Rutilus; species Rutilus rutilus. Next base: position 8,653,844 of record NC_140218.1, on the reverse strand, counting down.
CGTGCAGGACAAACCGTAAGGCCTAGAGACTTGAAACCTGGCCAGATGGTAGGCCTCAATTTGGGGACAACCTATCAGAGTATGACCCCGATTGGCCCATAGGTGGCGCTACAGCAACCAAAAGTTCAAAATCGCCCATAACTCTTAGACCGTTTGTCCCAGGATCAAGTGTCTTATATCGTTGGAATCCTTGGCTCAAGGCGGACAAAATGGCTATCTCCGATTTGGATGTAGGCAGGGGAAATTTTCTGCTATGTCGGATTTTGTCCAAAACCTACTTTTGCGAACTAGTCCCTGGTTTTTCGCCCGATCGGAACCAAACCAGTCTAGGACAATTCTCTGGACTCTCTAGATCAATAATTATCGAAAAAAAGTTGAACTTTTGCATTTGGGTGGCTGTAACAGGGTCATTTAGAAAAGGGGCGTGGCAAAATACACTAAAAAGCCTATAAATCCCAAATGAAAACTCAGAACTTCACCAAAATTGATGAGCATATGTGTCAGAACATGGTGAGGAAGCATGCAGAGTTTCATGGAGATCGGACCACAGGTGGCGCTATAACTGGCAAAAAGCCTTCATTCTTATTAGGGGTTCAAGCATGAAATGCTGAAACCCTATTGTAATTGTAAGGATTCGTAAAACGCATCGTGCAGGACAAACCGTAAGGCCTAGAGACTTGAAACCTGGCCAGATGGTAGGCCTCAATTTGGGGACAACCTATCAGAGTATGACCCCGATTGGCCCATAGGTGGCGCTACAGCAACCAAAAGTTCAAAATCGCCCATAACTCTTAGACCGTTTGTCCCAGGATCAAGTGTCTTATATCGTTGGAATCCTTGGCTCAAGGCGGACAAAATGGCTATCTCCGATTTGGATGTAGGCAGGGGAAATTTTCTGCTATGTCGGATTTTGTCCAAAACCTACTTTTGCGAACTAGTCCCTGGTTTTTCGCCCGATCGGAACCAAACCAGTCTAGGACAATTCTCTGGACTCTCTAGATCAATAATTATCGAAAAAAAGTTGAACTTTTGCATTTGGGTGGCTGTAACAGGGTCATTTAGAAAAGGGGCGTGGCAAAATACACTAAAAAGCCTATAAATCCCAAATGAAAACTCAGAACTTCACCAAAATTGATGAGCATATGTGTCAGAACATGGTGAGGAAGCATGCAGAGTTTCATGGAGATCGGACCACAGGTGGCGCTATAACTGGCAAAAAGCCTTCATTCTTATTAGGGGTTCAAGCATGAAATGCTGAAACCCTATTGTAATTGTAAGGATTCGTAAAACGCATCGTGCAGGACAAACCGTAAGGCCTAGAGACTTGAAACCTGGCCAGATGGTAGGCCTCAATTTGGGGACAACCTATCAGAGTATGACCCCGATTGGCCCATAGGTGGCGCTACAGCAACCAAAAGTTCAAAATCGCCCATAACTCTTAGACCGTTTGTCCCAGGATCAAGTGTCTTATATCGTTGGAATCCTTGGCTCAAGGCGGACAAAATGGCTATCTCCGATTTGGATGTAGGCAGGGGAAATTTTCTGCTATGTCGGATTTTGTCCAAAACCTACTTTTGCGAACTAGTCCCTGGTTTTTCGCCCGATCGGAACCAAACCAGTCTAGGACAATTCTCTGGACTCTCTAGATCAATAATTATCGAAAAAAAGTTGAACTTTTGCATTTGGGTGGCTGTAACAGGGTCATTTAGAAAAGGGGCGTGGCAAAATACACTAAAAAGCCTATAAATCCCAAATGAAAACTCAGAACTTCACCAAAATTGATGAGCATATGTGTCAGAACATGGTGAGGAAGCATGCAGAGTTTCATGGAGATCGGACCACAGGTGGCGCTATAACTGGCAAAAAGCCTTCATTCTTATTAGGGGTTCAAGCATGAAATGCTGAAACCCTATTGTAATTGTAAGGATTCGTAAAACGCATCGTGCAGGACAAACCGTAAGGCCTAGAGACTTGAAACCTGGCCAGATGGTAGGCCTCAATTTGGGGACAACCTATCAGAGTATGACCCCGATTGGCCCATAGGTGGCGCTACAGCAACCAAAAGTTCAAAATCGCCCATAACTCTTAGACCGTTTGTCCCAGGATCAAGTGTCTTATATCGTTGGAATCCTTGGCTCAAGGCGGACAAAATGGCTATCTCCGATTTGGATGTAGGCAGGGGAAATTTTCTGCTATGTCGGATTTTGTCCAAAACCTACTTTTGCGAACTAGTCCCTGGTTTTTCGCCCGATCGGAACCAAACCAGTCTAGGACAATTCTCTGGACTCTCTAGATCAATAATTATCGAAAAAAAGTTGAACTTTTGCATTTGGGTGGCTGTAACAGGGTCATTTAGAAAAGGGGCGTGGCAAAATACACTAAAAAGCCTATAAATCCCAAATGAAAACTCAGAACTTCACCAAAATTGATGAGCATATGTGTCAGAACATGGTGAGGAAGCATGCAGAGTTTCATGGAGATCGGACCACAGGTGGCGCTATAACTGGCAAAAAGCCTTCATTCTTATTAGGGGTTCAAGCATGAAATGCTGAAACCCTATTGTAATTGTAAGGATTCGTAAAACGCATCGTGCAGGACAAACCGTAAGGCCTAGAGACTTGAAACCTGGCCAGATGGTAGGCCTCAATTTGGGGACAACCTATCAGAGTATGACCCCGATTGGCCCATAGGTGGCGCTACAGCAACCAAAAGTTCAAAATCGCCCATAACTCTTAGACCGTTTGTCCCAGGATCAAGTGTCTTATATCGTTGGAATCCTTGGCTCAAGGCGGACAAAATGGCTATCTCCGATTTGGATGTAGGCAGGGGAAATTTTCTGCTATGTCGGATTTTGTCCAAAACCTACTTTTGCGAACTAGTCCCTGGTTTTTCGCCCGATCGGAACCAAACCAGTCTAGGACAATTCTCTGGACTCTCTAGATCAATAATTATCGAAAAAAAGTTGAACTTTTGCATTTGGGTGGCTGTAACAGGGTCATTTAGAAAAGGGGCGTGGCAAAATACACTAAAAAGCCTATAAATCCCAAATGAAAACTCAGAACTTCACCAAAATTGATGAGCATATGTGTCAGAACATGGTGAGGAAGCATGCAGAGTTTCATGGAGATCGGACCACAGGTGGCGCTATAACTGGCAAAAAGCCTTCATTCTTATTAGGGGTTCAAGCATGAAATGCTGAAACCCTATTGTAATTGTAAGGATTCGTAAAACGCATCGTGCAGGACAAACCGTAAGGCCTAGAGACTTGAAACCTGGCCAGATGGTAGGCCTCAATTTGGGGACAACCTATCAGAGTATGACCCCGAATGGCCCATAGGTGGCGCTACAGCAACCAAAAGTTCAAAATCGCTCATAACTCTTAGACCGCTTGTCCCAGGATCAAGTGTCTTATATCGTTGGAATCCTTGGCTCAAGGCGGACAAAATGGCTATCTCCGATTTGGATGTAGGCAGGGGAAATTTTCTGCTATGTCGGATTTTGTCCAAAACCTACTTTTGCGAACTAGTCCCTGGTTTTTCGCCCGATCGGAACCAAACCAGTCTAGGACAATTCTCTGGACTCTCTAGATCAATAATTATCGAAAAAAAGTTGAACTTTTGCATTTGGGTGGCTGTAACAGGGTCATTTAGAAAAGGGGCGTGGCAAAATACACTAAAAAGCCTATAAATCCCAAATGAAAACTCAGAACTTCACCAAAATTGATGAGCATATGTGTCAGAACATGGTGAGGAAGCATGCAGAGTTTCATGGAGATCGGACCACAGGTGGCGCTATAACTGGCAAAAAGCCTTCATTCTTATTAGGGGTTCAAGCATGAAATGCTGAAACCCTATTGTAATTGTAAGGATTCGTAAAACGCATCGTGCAGGACAAACCGTAAGGCCTAGAGACTTGAAACCTGGCCAGATGGTAGGCCTCAATTTGGGGACAACCTATCAGAGTATGACCCCGATTGGCCCATAGGTGGCGCTACAGCAACCAAAAGTTCAAAATCGCCCATAACTCTTAGACCGTTTGTCCCAGGATCAAGTGTCTTATATCGTTGGAATCCTTGGCTCAAGGCGGACAAAATGGCTATCTCCGATTTGGATGTAGGCAGGGGAAATTTTCTGCTATGTCGGATTTTGTCCAAAACCTACTTTTGCGAACTAGTCCCTGGTTTTTCGCCCGATCGGAACCAAACCAGTCTAGGACAATTCTCTGGACTCTCTAGATCAATAATTATCGAAAAAAAGTTGAACTTTTGCATTTGGGTGGCTGTAACAGGGTCATTTAGAAAAGGGGCGTGGCAAAATACACTAAAAAGCCTATAAATCCCAAATGAAAACTCAGAACTTCACCAAAATTGATGAGCATATGTGTCAGAACATGGTGAGGAAGCATGCAGAGTTTCATGGAGATCGGACCACAGGTGGCGCTATAACTGGCAAAAAGCCTTCATTCTTATTAGGGGTTCAAGCATGAAATGCTGAAACCCTATTGTAATTGTAAGGATTCGTAAAACGCATCGTGCAGGACAAACCGTAAGGCCTAGAGACTTGAAACCTGGCCAGATGGTAGGCCTCAATTTGGGGACAACCTATCAGAGTATGACCCCGATTGGCCCATAGGTGGCGCTACAGCAACCAAAAGTTCAAAATCGCCCATAACTCTTAGACCGTTTGTCCCAGGATCAAGTGTCTTATATCGTTGGAATCCTTGGCTCAAGGCGGACAAAATGGCTATCTCCGATTTGGATGTAGGCAGGGGAAATTTTCTGCTATGTCGGATTTTGTCCAAAACCTACTTTTGCGAACTAGTCCCTGGTTTTTCGCCCGATCGGAACCAAACCAGTCTAGGACAATTCTCTGGACTCTCTAGATCAATAATTATCGAAAAAAAGTTGAACTTTTGCATTTGGGTGGCTGTAACAGGGTCATTTAGAAAAGGGGCGTGGCAAAATACACTAAAAAGCCTATAAATCCCAAATGAAAACTCAGAACTTCACCAAAATTGATGAGCATATGTGTCAGAACATGGTGAGGAAGCATGCAGAGTTTCATGGAGATCGGACCACAGGTGGCGCTATAACTGGCAAAAAGCCTTCATTCTTATTAGGGGTTCAAGCATGAAATGCTGAAACCCTATTGTAATTGTAAGGATTCGTAAAACGCATCGTGCAGGACAAACCGTAAGGCCTAGAGACTTGAAACCTGGCCAGATGGTAGGCCTCAATTTGGGGACAACCTATCAGAGTATGACCCCGATTGGCCCATAGGTGGCGCTACAGCAACCAAAAGTTCAAAATCGCCCATAACTCTTAGACCGTTTGTCCCAGGATCAAGTGTCTTATATCGTTGGAATCCTTGGCTCAAGGCGGACAAAATGGCTATCTCCGATTTGCTCGCCCTTCAGGCTCCAATTTCGAGTAAATTGCATTTTTTTGAAAAACCTATTTTTGCGAACTTCTCCTAGGTTTTTGGCCCGATCGGAACCAAACCACTGCAAGAATGTTCTCTGGAGTCTGACAATCAATAATCATCCAAAAAATTCTAAATTTCAATTAACGGTCGATAAGGGGAACCAAAATATTTGATGGCACCAGGGCCACTTTTACTAAAACGGTTATAAATTGTGAACGGAAAGAGATTTTTTTGCTAAACTTGGGGTACATCTTCCGGACCTCAACCTGAGATCACTTGAAAAAAATCGCAACAATTGGCCACTTGGTGGCACTATAAAACTGTTATAACTTGTGAACGGAAAGAGATATTTTCACAAAACTTGGGACACATGTTCATGAGCTCATTCTGAGGTCATGTGAAAAAAATCATGACAATTGGCCACTTGGTGGCACTATAAAATGGTTATAACTTGTGAGCGGAAAGAGATATTTTCGCTAAACTTGGGACACATGTTCATAAGCTCAATCTGAGTTGGCATGAAAAAAATCGTGATAATTGGCCACTTGGTTGCGCTATAACAGTGAAAAAAATCATGACAATAGCTATAAGCGCACCCAACTGTTAGTCTACTGAAAATTGGCACGCAGTGTCTTTGTCCAGGGTGCCATAATAGTCTATGAGAACATTGGTGTATCTAAAAAAACTCAGTACACGTCATTGGCACAATGCCTTGAAGGAGCCTTAGAAGTTTCAAGCCAGTGTTTTTTCACAGGAGTGACCTCCTAAGACTTCTGAATCCTTGCCGAGTCCAACAATACCAAACATGCCAGGTTTCGCCTTATGGTTTTTGTAAGTGTCATTTAGAGCTTTAAAAAATTATTTATCTTAAAAGCCGTTAGTCCGATCGAGACAACAACAAAAAAACAAAGGAAATTTGAAAACATAGGTAAATAGTAGGGGTGTGACGAGACGCTTACTCCACGAGACGAGACGAGACACGAGATTGGGTTCACGAGAACGAGACAAGACGAGATTTTTACACAATTTTTAAGAAATCCTCAATGATGAAATATATGAATGGAAAATAGTCTTTTATTCAACTGAAAATCACAAAATGCAAAACAATTTAGGTGCATTTTGAAATCAACTTGTAATAAATGTTATTTTACTTCTATTTTAATGAATTCTATGCAGTAAAGGACATGCAAACACTGCTAAATGTTTTGCTATAAACTCTACTGTCTGGCTTCTCCCCTGTACGATTTCATAAGAGAAATCTAACTCCTTTCCACAAATCGAACATAAAAAAAAAATAAAACAGTATGAATAAAATAAATATAAATAACTGAAATAACACTTTAAATGCAAACAGTAAGTGTATCCATAATCAAAGTACAGCTCTCTCAAAACTACAAGTTCAAACAGAAACACATTTTTTCTTCCAGCATGAAAAAGAGATAAATTAACTACACAGAACAGTAGACATAAGCATGTCTACAATTTCTGGCAGCAGTTGAGACCTTTATGAGGGCTGCACGATATGAGGAAAAGCTGCGATGTGCAATAACATTGTTTAATATTGCGATGTCGATATGACTTGTGATATGAATGTTAGCTATACTGTTCCCATGTCTTAGTGCTTTAATAGGTTCTTTTGCGCGATAGGTCAAATGTTTATTACCTGCCTGGTTCAGATTACACTATTTTAGCGCGATTTTGGCACGATCTGTTTCGTGGAGATGCGTAAAGGACAACGGGCGTCGGGACCATAGACTGTAAAAAATAGGTCGGGACGCAAGATTCGATCGTTTCATTTCGTATAGTGTGTCATAGTGGGCGACAACCTACGCGTTTTCGATGCTTCAGGACATCACTACAGAAAGACTAGCATGTTTAATTTTAACGGTCCTCCACGACGGGTTGAGTGTGTGCGAGAGTGAGTGAGAGTGCGAGCAACAGTGAGTGTGCGTGTGTGCGCGCGGGAGAGAGCATGTGTGTGTGTGCGTGCGAGTGAGTGAGTGAGCAAGGGTCAAGGGACAGTGATTGTGTGTGTGTGCGCGGAGTGATTGGCACGGCACACAAAAGATTTAAAAGTGGCATCACGCTGACATCACAACAACTCACGAGACAAAGTTTCACCTCGACGAGAAATCTCGTCGCGTTTTAATCTCGCGAGATCTCGTAACACGAGATCTCGTCACACCCCTAGTAAATAGCTAAACAATAACGCCAAAATGTTAAACTTATGATAGGAACTGACAAAAAAAATTCACCCATGGATCATTTTGATGCTCTCACATGTTTGAAACGAACAATGATGGATTGTGATGAAATTTGTTTTGAATTGGGAGTGGCGAATCCCCGTCCATACTGTCATTGACCATTCGCAAAGACCCGCCCACTTTACTTACTGTTGCTATGTCTGACAAGCGACGCCACTCTCACACCACACCAAGTTCTCACGCAGTGAAAAATACATTGCAGATCAGAGAGGAGACTGCGTGCTGACAGACAAGTACTTTTGATATGAAACAAATGGCGCTTTTCCACTACACAGTACCAGCTCGCCTCGGCTCGACTCGACTCGGCTTTGTTTGGTTTTCCACTGTGTAAAAGTTGTGCCTGTACCTGCTTCCAGGTACTTTTTTTCGTACCACCTCCGGTAAGGTTCTAAGCAAGCTGAGGCGATACTAAAATGTTACGTGAAAACACGGCAGACTGCTGATTGGTCAGAGAGAATTGTCACTATTCACGCGCCAGACGGAGTATCCTGAATAAAAAACAGCAAAAACAAAAACATCCAAAAACAGCATACACTTGATTTCCTCAATTATCCTGTGTGTGTGGCAGCGGATGTATCTCGCGTAGAAGATTAAGTCACGGCAGTTTCCTGCGGCGTCGCTATGACGACCAGGTACTATTGTGGAGGTACTATCTGCAATGGAAAACGGAGCGAAAAGCAAGCCGAGCCGAGTCGAGTTGAGCTGGTACTGGTAATGGAAAAGCGCCAAAAGTCTCACCTTTCAAATGTAGTCATTTTTTAGAGACATTTAAACAATAAATACCGTTTTGTGACTCTTTAATGTGTCTGACAGATCGCTGTAGACTCAAGGCTCAGTTAAAGCTGCTCGTGAACCGATCATCTCTTCCTTCTAGTTAATTTATAGCATTAAAATAAACATGAATGAACATAAAAAGAATGTTGTTTTAAAGTGCTAAGACGTCAGTACACTTTGTTTTTCAAATTTAAATCCTCCAAAGTTAATCTACTAACTCTCCTGACTGCTTTGTGGGACAAAATGGAGGATTATGATTAGTCAGATCGACTGTCAATCAAACTCCCTGCGAAGGGTCAATTGACAATGCCCGTGCGCACAATCCTGATCTAATCGACAACTTTGCAGTTGCACATAGGAAAGCCCGGAAAATCCCGCTATAATGTAAGAAAGCATCTTTTTTACGTATTTGGACCTAGGCCTAACAATGTGTTATGGTGCGCTGTCACCAGTGTTTTTTTATTGTTTTTTTTTTGGTGAGCGTAGGCTCCTCCTGATTTTGTTAGTCATCTCATCTCTTATATGCTGTGTATGATCATATCCTGCCCTATTCATGGTAGCCTACTCGCGGACATTGCGTCATCAATGTCATCAATTGCGTCATCAAGGGGCCCGCCTTGATAATCCTACTTAAGGGCCGGTGTTGGCTCGTTACGCCACTGAATATAATTGTCTAAACTCCTTATCAAAATTACATATTTACAACAAATTTGACACATATATATATATAGGCACACTTTGAGTACTACTAATAAAAGTGGTGGAGATCAGGCAAGACTGTAAGAAGACTCAGGCAAAAAGGTGCTATAACTAAAATATATAAAATAAAATAAAATATATACTGTAAAAACGCTTTAAAACCATAGATTTCCTATGGCAAACTGCATGTATTGGCTGTAAATTGACTTTTTCATCTATGATGGCAGTTGTTAAATGCTTGCTAAATAAAACGTAATGTCTTTTGATGCTTGTGTGATTAAAGGCCTTAAAGGCCTTAACTGCTTGAACCCCGATAAATGCTGCTTGCAGCTTTAATTATTATTATTATTCCGCCGTAAAACGCATCGTGCAGCCCAAACCGTAAGAGCTGGAACTTTGAAACTTTGACAGATGGTAGTACAAAAATCGAGGAAAGGTTCAGAGATTATGACCCCGATTGGCCCATAGGTGGCGCTATAACAACCAAAAGCGCGAAACTGCTGATAACTCCTAGACCGTATGTCGTAGACTCAAGTGTCTTATATCATTGGAAAGCTGGACGCCTGACGAAAAAAACGTATATCTCCGATTTCATTTCCGCCATGATAGATTTTCCGCCATTTTGAATTTTGTCAAAAATCTACTTTTGCGAACTAGTCCCTGGTTTTTTGCCCGATTGGAACCAAACTAGTGCAGAAATGTTCTCTGGAGACTGAATATCAATAATTATCGAAAAAAAGTGGAAATTTCGATTCACGGTCGCTAAGGGGCGCCAAAACGTACGTTGTGGGAGGGGCCTATTTTACTAAAATGGCTATAACTCCCGATGTAAATGAGGTATCTTCACCAAACTTGGTACACATGTGTATGAGCTTACTCTGGGGTCACAGTAAAAAAATCGCGACGATTGGCCTCATGGTGGCGCTATAAAATGAAAAAAACATAAAACAGGCTATAACCACCTGACCGTTAGTCCGATTGACTTGAAAATTGGTATGCAGTGTCTTGGTCCAAGGTGCCATGTATGTGTATGAGGACATTGGCGTATCTCAAAAAACATGGCCGCCATCGGCCAATGAAGTTTGAGCACCTATTAGACAAGGTTAACGGAGGCCGATCGGAACGAAACTCAATGGGCATGTTCGGCTCATGGCCCTAAAGGTCTGTAAGAATTTTGAAAGAAATCGGCCACTAGTTGGCGCTAACGAGTTTTACGGCTCTGTAATCACGTGGTGTTACAAATATCCACACAATATGCATATCATTTGATAGATCTCCTCATCCTGAACAACTTTGCCTCAAGAACCATTGCTGTCAATCAAACTGTTCATTAATTATTCATTAATATGTTAAAAACCTACTTTTGCGAACTAGTCCTAGGTTTTTTGCCCGATCGGAACCAGACCAGTCTAGGACAATTCTCTGGACTCTCTAGATCAATAATTATCAAAAAAAGTTGAACTTTTGCATTTGGATGGCTGTAATAGGGTCATTTAGAAAAGGGGCGTGTCAAAATACATTAAAAAGCCTATAAATCCTAAATAAAAACTCAGAACTTCACAAAAATTGGTCAGCATATGTGACATAACATCATTAACAAGCATGAAAAATTCTATGGAGATCGGACGATAGGTGGCGCTATAACTGTTAAAAAGCTTTAAAATCATATATTTCCTATGGTAAACTGCCTGTATTGGCTGTAAATTGTCTTTTCCATCTCTGATCATATAATTTTCATATCATAATGTTCAAAACTAGTGCAATACAATTCTCTGGACTCACTAGATCAATAATTGTCAGAAAAAGTTGAACTACTTCATTTGGATAGCTATAATAGGTTCACTTCAAAATCTGGCCTTTACCAAGTGTCCCCGAAAGCCTATATCTCTTTAATCAATGCTCAGACCTTCTTAAAAACAAGTCAGAACGTGTGAAATATCACCCTGAACAAGCATGAAAATTTTCAGACAGATCGGACAAAATTTGCCTCTATAACAGTTAAAAAGGTGAAAATGATATGAATTAATGGCATGTTAAGCCAATAAGTGGTATTTTACTGCCCCCTGCTGTTTAAAATAGTCATTTTCTCATATTGGTATTGGTATCAGCCATGGTAAATCATGATAAATGATGGTGTGTGTGTGTGTGTGTGTGTGTGTGTGTGTGTGTGTGTGTGGTACAAATATAACAAAGGTTTTATTTTCCAACATGAAAACAAACATAACAGAGTGCTAGTGCACAAACAATAACCGACAATGATAATGGATGAGAGGGGAACTTAAATACACAGATCAAGACAAGGACAACAGGTGACGGTTATGATGATGAGGAGCAGGTGATGATGAGGAGGGTGATGAGGAGCAGGTGCAGGTGATGACGACAGATGGTGAATGTGATGAAGACAGAGGGTGAATGTGATGAAGGTGAATGTGACACCAATATCACTGAAACATTTGTGTGTGTGTGTGTGTGTGTGTGTGTGTGTGTAGCATTATTGTGTGTAGCATATGTAGCAAGTATGCATTATTGAGTTAACATGGAAACACTGGTTTGCTTTAGTGCAGAAAACTGGTCAAAATCATGAGGTTTAAAGTGAAAGTGAGCCAATAAGTGGTCTTCTACTGCCCTCTGCTGGCCATTCTACTTATTAATGAAATTTTTCCACATGTGCTTGCATTTATACTTGAATACACACTAAAAATCACTTATATAGCAATAACTATTATAACACAATCATATTTTGTCAGTGTTAATCACTTTATTTGCACTGACACTTCAAATAATTGCTAGTAATGTGGTAAATCATGGTAAATCATGGTTAACTATGCTGTGTGTGTGTGTGTGTGTGTGTGTGTGTGTGTGTGTGTGTGTGTGTGTGTGTGTGTGTGTGTGTGTGTGTGTGTGTGTGTGTGTGTGTGTGTGTGTGTGTGTGTGTGTGTGTGTGTAAGCATGCATTGAGTTAACATGGATAAACTGGTTTGCTTTAGTGCAGAAAACTGGTTTAAAGTGAAAGTGAGCCAATAAGTGGTCTTCAACTGCCCTCTGCTGGCCATTCTACTTATTAATGAAATATTTCAACATGTGCTTGCATTCATACTTGAATACACACTAAAAATCACTTATATAGCAATAACTATTATAACACAATCATATTTTGTCAGTGTTAATCACTTTATTTGCACTGACACTTCAAATAATTGCTAGTAATGTGGTAAATCATGGTAAATCATGGTTAACTATGCTGTGTGTGTGTGTGTGTGTGTGTGTGTGTGTGTGTGTGTGTGTGTGTGTGTGTGTGTGTAAGCATGCATTGAGTTAACATGGATAAACTGGTTTGCTTTAGTGCAGAAAACTGGTTTAAAGTGAAAGTGAGCCAATAAGTGGTCTTCTACTGCCCTCTGCTGGCCATTCTACTTATTAATGAAATATTTCAACATGTGCTTGCATTCATACTTGAATACACACTAAAAAAATCACTTATATAGCAATAACTATTATAACACAATCATATTTTGTCAGTGTTAATCACTTTATTTGCACTGACACTTCAAATAATTGCTAGTAATGTGGTTAATCATGCTAGAAACATTGTAAATCATAGTAAATAATACTGAAATGAGGTGTATCAAGGTAAATCATGCTAGAATCCTAATAAATCATTCTGGAACATGGTATATGATAGTAAATCATGCTAGAATCATATTAAATAATTCTAGAACGTGGCAAATCGTTGTGGGAGGAGCCTATTTTACTCAAATGGCTATAACTCAAGAAGTAAATGAGATATCTTCACCAAACTCAGTACACATGTGTATGGGTTCAATTTGAGGTCACAGTAAACAATTTTATGGAGATCGGACCATAGGTGGCGCTATAACTGTTAAAAAGCTTTAAAACCATATATATCCCATGGCAAATTGCCTGTATTGGCTGTAAATGGTCTTTTCCATCTATTATGTCAGTGGTTACATGCTTGCTAAATAAATCTTAATGACTTTTGATGCTTTTGTGCTTAAATGCCTTAAAGGCCTTAACTGCTTGAACCCCGATAAATGCTGCTTGCAGCTTTAATTATTAGGGGTTCAAGCATGAAATGCTGAAACCCTATTGTAATTGTGCTGATTTTTATTAGGGGTTCAAGCACGAAGTGCTGAAACCCTATTGTAATTGTCCTGATTTTTATTATTATTTTTCTTCTGCCGTAAAACGCATCGTGCAGCCCAAACCGTAAGAGCTGGAACCTTGAAACTTTGCCAGATGGTAGTACAAAAATCGAGGAGAGGTTATCAAATTATGACCCCGATTGGCCCATAGGTGGCGCTATAGCAACCAAAAGCGTGAAACTGCTCAGAACTCCTAGACCGTATGTCGTAGACTCAAGTGTCTTATATCATTGGAAAGCTGGACGCCTGACGAACAAAACGTATATCTCCGATTTCATTTCCGCCATGATAGATTTTCCGCCATTTTGAATTTTGTCAAAAACCTACTTTTGCGAACTAGTCCCTGGTTTTTCGCCCGATCGGAACCAAACCAGTGCAGAAATGTTCTCTAGAAACTGAAGATCAATAATTATCGAAAAAATGTAGAAATTTCGATTCACGGACGCTAAGGGGCGCCAAAACGTACGTTGTGGGAGGGGCCTATTTTACTAAAATGGCTATAACTCCAGAAGTAAATGAGGTATCTTCACCAAACTCGGTACACATATGTATGAGCTCAATATGAGGTAACAGTAAAAAAATCGCGGCGATTTGCCACATGGTGGCGCTATAATATGAAAAAAACTTAAAACAGGCTTTAACCACCTGACCGTTAGTCCAATTGACTTGAAAATTGGTATGCAGTGTCTTGGTCCAAGGTGTCATGTATGTGTATGAGGACATTGGCGTATCTAAAAAAACATGGCCGCCATCGGCCAATGAAGTTTGAGCACCTATTAGACAAGGTTAACGGAGGCCGATCGGAACGAAACTCGGTGGGCATGTTCTACTCATGGCCCTAGAGGTCTGTAAGAATTTTAAAAGAAATCGGCCACTAGTTGGCGCTAACGAGATTTATGGCTCTGTAATCACGTGGTGTTACACTTATTGTCACAAAATGGATACCATTTGATAGATCTCCTCTTGTTGAACAACTTTGCCTCAAGAACCATTGCTGTCAATCAAACCATTCATTAAATATTCGTAATTATGTTAAAAACCTACTTTTGCGAACTAGTCCTAGGTTTTTCGCCCGATCGGAAACAAACCAGTCTAGGACAATTCTATGGACTCTCTAGGTCAATAATTATCAAAAAAAAGTTGAACTTTTGCATTTTTCGCATGGCTAACAGGGTCATTTAGAAAATGGGCGTGGTAAAATGCACTCAAAAGCCTATAAATCCTAAACGAAAACTCAGAACTTCACGAAAATTGATGAGCATATGTGTCATAACCTGCTTAAGAAGCATGGAAAATTTTATGGAGAGCGGACCATAGTTGGCGCTGTAACTGTTAAAACGCTTTAAAACCATATATTTCCTATGGTAAATTGCCTGTATTTGCTGTAAATGGTGTCTTCTATCATATAATGTTCATATCATAATGTTCAAAACCAGTGCAGCACAATTCTCTGAACTCTCTAGATCAATAATTATCAGAAAAAAAGTTTAACTTCTTCAAAAGGTGATTTTATATGAATATAATGACATATTAAGCCAATAAGTGGTATACTGCCCCCTGCTGTCATTTCATCATACTACTCCCTAATATTGTTATAAAATTCATATTTAGACTTTATAAAATCATTATTTTAACATTTACAATCACATTTTGTCAAAACTCATCTATTGAGTATTACTATTGACAATTGTGTTACACTGAGATATGGAAATGGACGAAAGTAAATGAATGAAATGAAACGAAAGTAACGGCATTTAAGCCACGCCCCCGAATACAAATTCATTCATAACTCGAAAACGGAAAGTCGTTGCGCGCTCAAATTTTGATGGTGAGGACCTCTCCGGGCTCTTGATCGAAACGTGTCGTCGCGGGCCTCGGGAGCGCGCCCCCCGCGCATCGCGAATCCGCGGGACCCCCGATTTTGAGCGGCCATTACTCCCGACCCAGACCACCCCGAACATTGTGTGAGAGCTCGTTGGAAAGGGCGCGTCCTTGGCTAGCTTCGATTCAAATGTGGTGTTATTTGCCCTGGGCATTCCAGAGATAATAGCCCGAACAGATATGCCTTATAACAGTCATAACTCCCAGCCCCAATCGCCCAAAAACACCTTGATGGTCTCATTCAACAGGGCTCCTCAAGCACAATCTATGCTCTGAGTTTCAGAATTTTTCGCCTTTTGGTTCCTGAGATATAAGTAAAAAAACTAATTCCCATTCATTCATTCAAACACTTCAACTGTAAAATGTAAGCTATAATACCACTGTTGTCCACTAGAGGGAGCAGCAGGATTACGCATGATCTTTTAATTCGCTTCAGTATTGGGAAATAAACAAATGCTTTAAGAAGCAATCTTTTTTATTATGATGTTTTTTTTTTATTATTATGATATTTGTATATATATTTTTTTTTATTATGATTATGAACGGTTTGATTGACATTAGTGATTCTTGAGGCAAAGTTGTTCAAGATGAGGAGATGAAGATATTTTCACAATATCACATCCTAAAAACATTGAAAACATATTTGTCTTTGTGTGTGTGTGTGTGTGGATGTGTTTGTGTCTGTGTGTGTGTCTGTGTGTGTAAGCATGCTTAATGGAAAGAACATGGAGAAACTGCTTTGTTTTACTGGTGGATAAAAAAGTCTTTCAAATGAAAGTGAGTCAATTAGTGGTCTTCTACTATGGAAGCAGGACATTCTACTTAATAAAATATTTTCATCTGTGCTTTTGCATTAGTTTTTGGACTATATAAAATTACTTGCATGAAAATCACCTATTATAACACAGTCATGTTTTGTCAAAGTTTATCACTTCATTTTTACTGAGCTCTCAGTTTGAACAATTCTGCCTCTCAGTGATTAATTTGAAATCTGAAAATGGTGTTATACAGAGGAGATTTGCAATTATCATTTTGTTACCTATCTTTTGTTTTAAATATCTACATCTACAACAAAATGTGTGTGCATGTGTGTGTTCAAGCATGGTTAGTGTATTAAGTATTATTGTTTAAGTATTATTGTTTTCATTTACATTTTAACCACCAGAAGAAGAACACTCATTGGTTCATTCTGCTCACTAAAATATTATTTTTCATTTTTTTTCCATTTGAAATATTGTTTAAACTTAATAAAATCATTAAAATAACATTTCAAATCATATTTTGTCTGTTTATAAATCCCACAGACTCACATTGGCTGCAATACTAATGTTTTTGTAAAACACAGACCTGATAGTCTAATCTGTGTGTATTGTGCATATATTATTGATATTATTACTATTGCAAATCATGTTATTGTAACTCATATCTTAATAGAATATTATTTGTAATTTTAATTCTTTATTTCTTAATTGTTTTTTTATGATTACTACAGATATTATCACCAAAGATATCAACTAAACCTTCACTTTTAGTATTGACACGCTGCACACACAGCACAATCACACACACTCACTAATGCATTCAAATAAATGTAATCTTACTGTGCTACTTTATTTGTACATGATTAGAATGAACAGAAATCTAAGAATATTTTTCTTCTTTTGTTAAAGCCATTTCAGACTCCAAGTAAGCATTATATTACTAATCATCTATTTTACAGGTGCCATACAATTGAAAACTGTATTTATCTTGGCATAGTTGAATGATAAGAGTTCTGGACATGGAACTGACATACCTTGAGCCTCAAACACCATTGTTTCCTCCTTCATGTGTAAATCTCCTGTTTGCAAAAGACCGCTGAAAAATGAGTGAATCCCACCATAACACCGACTGTGACGTTGGAGTCAGGATCATTAATATTTATACCCCCCAAATTTGCATTTTCCAGTCCATGTTCTAGGCCAGGCAGTGTTAATGTGGACCTGCACAGCCGAATCATCAGAAGATCTGCAGGTATTGTGAAGAAGCAAGCAAGGACAATAGTGAAAATGGCAGATCATGGATATAAATGTTATGTCTGAGGCTGTGCTGCGGATTTGAGAACTTTTCATTCCATTCCCACAAAACTGTCAACAGGCATGGTTGATGTTTACAACAGGATACCTCACCATTTTAATTCAAAGCTGTTAGTTTGCTCTTAACGGAGGCCGATCAGAACGAAACTCGGTGGGCATGTTCGACTCGTGGCCCTAGAGGTCTGTAAGAATTTTGAAAAATCAGCCACTAGTTGACGCTAACAGGTTTTACGGCTATGTAATCACGTGATGCATATCATTTGATAGATCTCCTCATACTGAACAACTTTGCCTCAAGAACTACTGCTGTCAATCAATTTGTTCATTAAATACTTGCGATTATGTTAAAAACCTACTTTTGGGAACTAGTCCTAGGTTTTTCGCCCGATCGGAAATATACCAGTGCAGTACAATTCTCTGGAAGCTCTAGATTATTAATTATATAAAAAACTTTAACTTTACCCATTGGGTAGCCATAACAGGATCATTTAGAAAATGGGTATGGCAAAAAACACTCAAAAGCCTGTAAATCCTAAACAAAAACTCAGACAACTCACTAAACTGCCTTATGTGCTTAAAGACCCTAAATGCTTGAACCCCGCTAAATGCTGCTTGCAGCTTTAATTAGGGGTTCAAGCATGAAATGCTGAAACCCTATTGTAATTGTGCTGATTTTTATTATTATTATTATTATTCTGCCGTAAAACGCATCGTGCAGCCTAAACCGTAAGTGCTAGAGACTTGAAACTTGGCCAGAAGGTAGTACAAAAATCGAGGAGAGGTTCAGAGAATATGAGCTAGATTGGCCAATAGGTGGCGCTACAGTGCAAAAAACAAAAAAATGGCATATTTTTGCTTAAATCTCATCAACCCTTTGTCACAGACTCAAGTGTCTTATATCTTTGGAATCCTTGGGTCAAGCCGAACAAAAAAGGCCTCAAGGATTTCATTTCCGGTATGCAAATTTTCCCGCCATTTTGGATTATGTCCAAAACCTACTTTTGCGAACTAGTCCCTGGTTTTTCGCCCGATCGGAACCAAACCAGTGCAGAAATATTCACAGGAGTCTGAAGATCAATAATTATCGAAAAAAATGTAAAATTTCGATCCACGGTTGCTAAGGGGTATCAAAACGTTCGCAGGAGGCGGAGCTAATTATACGAAAATGGCTATAACTCGTGAAGGAAATGAGATATTTTCACCAAACTCGGTACACATATGTAAGAGCTCAAGTTAAGGTCACAGTAAAAAAATCGCGGTGATTGGCCTCATGGTGGCGCTATAATATGAAAAAAACATAAAACAGGCTATAACCACCTGACCGTTAGTCCGATTGACTTGAAAATTGGTATGCAGTGTCTTGGTCCAAGGTGCCATGTATGTGTATGAGGACATTGGCGTATCTCAAAAAACATGGCCGCCATCGGCCAATGAAGTTTGAGCACCTATTAGACAAGGTTAACGGAGGCCGATCGGAACGAAACTCAATGGGCATGTTCGGCTCATGGCCCTAGAGGTCTGTAAGAATTTTGAAAGAAATCGGCCACTAGTTGGCGCTAACGAGTTTTACGGCTCTGTAATCACGTGGTGTTACAAATATCCACACAATATGCATATCATTTGATAGATCTCCTCATCCTGAACAACTTTGCCTCAAGAACCATTGCTGTCAATCAAACTGTTCATTAATTATTCATTAATATGTTAAAAACCTACTTTTGCGAACTAGTCCTAGGTTTTTTGCCCGATCGGAACCAGACCAGTCTAGGACAATTCTCTGGACTCTCTAGATCAATAATTATCAAAAAAAAGTTGAACTTTTGCATTTGGATGGCTGTAATAGGGTAATTTATAAAATGGGCGTGTCAAAATACATTAAAAAGCCTATAAATCCTAAATAAAAACTCAGAACTTCACAAAAATTGGTCAGCATATGTGACATAACATCATTAACAAGCATGAAAAATTCTATGGAGATCGGACGATAGGTGGCGCTATAACTGTTAAAAAGCTTTAAAATCATATATTTCCTATGGTAAACTGCCTGTATTGGCTGTAAATGGTCTTTTCCATCTCTGATCATATAATTTTCATATCATAATGTTCAAAACTAGTGCAATACAATTCTCTGGACTCACTAGATCAATAATTGTCAGAAAAAGTTGAACTACTTCATTTGGATAGCTATAATAGGTTCACTTCAAAATCTGGCCTTTACCAAGTGTCCCCGAAAGCCTATATCTCTTTAATCAATGCTCAGACCTTCTTAAAAACAAGTCAGAACGTGTGAAATATCACCCTGAACAAGCATGAAAATTTTCAGACGGATCGGACAAAATTTGCCTCTATAACAGTTAAAAAGGTGAAAATGATATGAATTAATGGCATGTTAAGCCAATAAGTGGTATTTTACTGCCCCCTGCTGTTTAAAATAGTCATTTTCTCATATTGGTATTGGTATCAGCCATGGTAAATCATGATAAATGATGGTGTGTGTGTGTGTGTGTGTGTGTGTGTGTGTGTGTGTGTGTGTGTGTGTGTGTGTGTGTGTGTGTGTGTGTGTGTGTGTGTGTGTGTGTGTGTGTGTGTGTGTGTGGTACAAATATAACAAAGGTTTTATTTTCCAACATGAAAACAAACATAACAGAGTGCTAGTGCACAAACAATAACCGACAATGATAATGGATGAGAGGGGAACTTAAATACACAGATCAAGACAAGGACAACAGGTGACGGTTATGATGATGAGGAGCAGGTGTTGATGAGGAGGGTGATGAGGAGCAGGTGCAGGTGATGACGACAGATGGTGAATGTGATGAAGACAGAAGGTGAATGTGATGAAGGTGAATGTGACACCAATATCACTGAAACATTTGTGTGTGTGTGTGTGTGTGTGTGTGTGTGTGTGTGTGTGTGTGTGTGTGTGTGTGTGTGTGTGTGTGTGTGTGTGTAGCATTATTGTGTGTAGCATATGTAGCAAGTATGCATTATTGAGTTAACATGGAAACACTGGTTTGCTTTAGTGCAGAAAACTGGTCAAAATCATGAGGTTTAAAGTGAAAGTGAGCCAATAAGTGGTCTTCTACTGTCCTCTGCTGGCCATTCTACTTATTAATTAAATTTTTCCACATGTGCTTGCATTTATACTTGAATACACACTAAAAATCACTTATATAGCAATAACTATTATAACACAATCATATTTTGTCAGTGTTAATCACTTTATTTGCACTGACACTTCAAATAATTGCTAGTAATGTGGTAAATCATGGTAAATCATGGTTAACTATGCTGTGTGTGTGTGTGTGTGTGTGTAAGCATGCATTGAGTTAACATGGATAAACTGGTTTGCTTTAGTGCAGAAAACTGGTTTAAAGTGAAAGTGAGCCAATAAGTGGTCTTCTACTGCCCTCTGCTGGCCATTCTACTTATTAATGAAATATTTCAACATGTGCTTGCATTCATACTTGAATACACACTAAAAAAATCACTTATATAGCAATAACTATTATAACACAATCATATTTTGTCAGTGTTAATCACTTTATTTGCACTGACACTTCAAATAATTGCTAGTAATGTGATAAATCAGGCTAGAAACATGGTAAATCAAAGTAAATAATACTAGATTGTCGTTTATCTCCTGATAAATAATACTAGAACGTGGTATATCATGGTAAATCATGGTTAACTATGCTGTGTGTGTGTGTGTGTGTGTGTGTGTGTGTGTGTGTGTGTGTGTGTGTGTGTGTGTGTGTGTGTGTGTGTGTGTAAGCATGCATTGAGTTAACATGGAAAAACTGGTTTAAAGTGAAAGTGAGCCAATAAGTGGTCTTCTAGTGCCCTCTGCTGGCCATTCTACTTAATAATGAAATATTTTACATGTGCTTTTGCATTCATACTTGGACACACACTAAAAATCACGTATATAACTAACTATTATAACACAATAATATTTTGTCAGTGTTCATCACCTCATTTGCACTGACACTTCACATAATTGCTAGTAATGTGGTTAATCATGCTAGAAACATTGTAAATCATAGTAAATAATACTGAAATGAGGTGTATCAAGGTAAATCATGCTAGAATCCTAATAAATCATTCTGGAACATGGTATATGATAGTAAATCATGCTAGAATCATATTAAATAATTCTAGAATGTGGCAAATCGTTGTGGGAGGAGCCTATTTTACTCAAATGGCTATAACTCAAGAAGTAAATGAGATATCTTCACCAAACTCAGTACACATGTGTATGGGTTCAATTTGAGGTCACAGTAAACAATTTTATGGAGATCGGACCATAGGTGGCGCTATAACTGTTAAAAAGCTTTAAAACCATATATATCCCATGGCAAATTGCCTGTATTGGCTGTAAATGGTCTTTTCCATCTATTATGTCAGTGGTTACATGCTTGCTAAATAAATCTTAATAACTTTTGATGCTTTTGTGCTTAAATGCCTTAAAGGCCTTAACTGCTTGAACCCCGATAAATGCTGCTTGCAGCTTTAATTATTATTATTATTCTGCCGTAAAACGCATCGTGCAGCCCAAACCGTAAGAGCTGGAACCTTGAAACTTTGCCAGATGGTAGTACAAAAATCGAGGAGAGGTTCAGAGAATATGACCCCAATTGGCCCATAGGTGGCGCTATAGCAACCAAAAGCGCGAAACTGCTCATAACTCCTAGACCGTATGACGTAGACTCAAGTGTCTTATATCACTGGAAAGCTGGAAACCTGATGGTCAAAACGTATATCTCCGATTTCATTTCCTGTATGGAAATTGTCCGCCATTTTGAATTTGGTTAAAAACCGACTTTTGCGAACTAGTCCTAGGTTTTTTGTCCAATTGGATCCAAACCAGTGCAGAAATGTTCTCTGGAGTCTGAATATCAATAATTATCGAAAAAAAGTCGAAATTTCGATTCCTGATCGCCAGGGGGTGATAAATTAATGTTGTGGGAGGAGCCTATTTTACTAAAATGGCTATAACTCGAGAAGGAAATTAGATATCTTCACCAAACTTGGTGCACATGTGTATGAGTTCAATCTGGGGTCACAGTAAAAAAATCGCGACGATTGATCACTAGGTGGCGCTATAACATGAAAAAAACATGAAAACGGCTATGACCACGTGACCGTTAGTCCGATTGACTTGAAAATTGGTATGCAGTGTCTTGGTCCAAGGTGCCATGTATGTCTATGAGGACATTGGCGTATCTCGAAAAACATGGCCGCCATCGACCAATGAAATTTGAGCACCTATTAGACAAGGTTAACGGAGGCCGATCGGAACGAAACTCGATGGGCATGTTCGACTCATGGCCCTAGAGGTCTGTAAGAGTTTTGAAAGAAATCGGCCACTAGTTGGCGCTAACGAGTTTTATGGCTCTGTAATCACGTGGTGTTACACTTATCGTCACAAAATGCATATCATCTGATAGATCTGCTCATGCTGAACAACTTTGCCTCAAGAACTAATGCTGTCAATTAAACCGGTTATTAAATATTCGTAATTATGTTATAAACCTACTTTTGCAAACTAGTCCTAGGTTTTTCGCCCGATCGAAACCAGACCAGTCTAGGACAATTCTCTGGACACTCTAGATGAATAATTATTAAAAAAAAGTTGAACTTTTGCATGTAGATGGCTGTAATAGGGTCATTTAGAAAATGGGCGTGGCAAAAAAACATTAAAAAGCCTATAAATCCTAAATGAAAACTCAGAACTTCACAAAAATTGGTGAGCATATGTGACATAACATCATTAACAAGCATGCCAATTTTCATGGAGATCGGACGATAGGTGGCGCTATAACTGCTAAAAAGCTTTAAAACCATATATTTCCTATGGTATTTCCTGTAAATGGTCTTTTTCATCTATTATGTCAGTAGTTACATTCTTGGTAAATAAAACTTAATCACTTTTGATGCTTTTGTGCTTAAAGGCCTTGACTGCTTGAACCCCGATAAATGCTGCTTGCAGCTTTAATTAGGGGTTCAAGCACGAAGTGCTGAAACCCTATTGTAATTGTAAGGATTTTTATTAGGGGTTCAAGCATGAAATGCTGAAACCCTATTGTAATTGTGCTGATTTTTATTATTAGGGGTTCAAGCATGAAATGCTGAAACCCTATTGTAATTGTGCTGATTTTTATTATTATTATTATTATTCTGCCGTAAAACGCATCGTGCAGCCTAAACCGTAAGTGCTAGAGACTTGAAACTTGGCCAGAAGGTAGTACAAAAATCGAGGAGAGGTTCAGAGAATATGAGCTAGATTGGCCAATAGGTGGCGCTACAGTGCAAAAAACAAAAAAATGGCATATTTTTGCTTAAATCTCATCAACCCTTTGTCACAGACTCAAGTGTCTTATATCTTTGGAATCCTTGGGTCAAACCGAACAAAAAAGGCCTCAAGGATTTCATTTCCGGTATGCAAATTTTCCCGCCATTTTGGATTTTGTCCAAAACCTACTTTTGCGAACTAGTCCCTGGTTTTTCACCCGATCGGAACCAAACCAGTGCAGAAATATTCACAGGAGTCTGAAGATCAATAATTATCGAAAAAAATGTAAAATTTCGATCCACGGTTGCTAAGGGGTATCAAAACGTTCGCAGGAGGCGGAGCTAATTATACGAAAATGGCTATAACTCGTGAACGAAATGAGATATTTTCACCAAACTCGGTACACATATGTATGAGCTCAAGTTGAGGTCACAGTAAAAAAATCGCGACGATTGGCCTCATGGTGGCGCTATAAAATGAAAAAAACATAAAACAGGCTATAACCACCTGACCGTTAGTCCGATTGACTTGAAAATTGGTATGCAGTGTCTTGGTCCAAGGTGCCATGTATGTGTATGAGGACATTGGCGTATCTAAAAAAACATGGCCGCCATCGGCCAACGAAGTTTGAGCACCTATTAGACAAGGTTAACGGAGGCCGATCGGAACGAAACTCAATGGGCATGTTCGGCTCATGGCCCTAAAGGTCTGTAAGAATTTTGAAAGAAATCGGCCACTAGTTGGCGCTAACGAGTTTTACGGCTCTGTAATCACGTGGTGTTACAAATATCCACACAATATGCATATCATTTGATAGATCTCCTCATCCTGAACAACTTTGCCTCAAGAACCATTGCTGTCAATCAAACTGTTCATTAATTATTCATTAATATGTTAAAAACCTACTTTTGCGAACTAGTCCTAGGTTTTTTGCCCGATCGGAACCAGACCAGTCTAGGACAATTCTCTGGACTCTCTAGATCAATAATTATCAAAAAAAAGTTGAACTTTTGCATTTGGATGGCTGTAATAGGGTAATTTATAAAATGGGCGTGTCAAAATACATTAAAAAGCCTATAAATCCTAAATAAAAACTCAGAACTTCACAAAAATTGGTCAGCATATGTGACATAACATCATTAACAAGCATGAAAAATTCTATGGAGATCGGACGATAGGTGGCGCTATAACTGTTAAAAAGCTTTAAAATCATATATTTCCTATGGTAAACTGCCTGTATTGGCTGTAAATGGTCTTTTCCATCTATTATGTCAGTGGTTACATGCTTGCTAAATAAATCTTAATAACTTTTGATGCTTTTGTGCTTAAATGCCTTAAAGGCCTTAACTGCTTGAACCCCGATAAATGCTGCTTGCAGCTTTAATTAGGGGTTCAAGCACGAAGTGCTGAAACCCTATTGTAATTGTACTGATTTTTATTATTATTTTTCTTCTCCGCTAAAACGCACCGTGCAGCCCAAACCGTAAGACCTGGAACCTTGAAACTTTGCCAGATGGTAGTCCTCAATTTGGGGAGAACCTATCAAAGTATGGCCCAGATTGGCCCATAGGTGGAGCTATAATGACCACATTTACTAAATTGCTCATAACTCCTAGACAGTTTGTCCTAGAATCTCAATTTTAGCATCACTGTGATCCCTGGCTCCAGACGGACAAAATGGCTATCTCCAAATTCCCCTACGAGCAAAAAAAAAAATTGTTATGGGCAAATTTGTCCAAAACCTACTTTGGCCAACTAGTCCCTGGTTTTTGACCCAATCGGAACCAGACCAGTCTAGGACAATTCTCTGGACTCTCTAGATCAATAATTATTGAAAAAAAGTTGAACTTTTGCATTGGCCTGGCTGTAACAGGGTCATTTAGGAAAGGGGTGGGACATAAAAACACTCAAAAGCCTATACAACCTAAGGGAAAACCCCAAACTTCACAAAAATCGATGAGCATATGTGTCAGAACATGGTGAAGAAGCATGCCAAGTTTCGTGAAGATCGGACAATAGGTGGCGCTATAACTGTCCAAAACGTCTCTTCTTATTAGGGGTTCAAGCACGAAGTGCTGAAACCCTATTGTAATTGTACTGATTTTTATTATTATTTTTCTTCTCCGCTAAAACGCATCGTGCAGCCCAAACCGTAAGACCTGGAACCTTGAAACTTTGCCAGATGGTAGTCCTCAATTTGGGGAGAACCTATCAAAGTATGGCCCAGATTGGCCCATAGGTGGAGCTATAATGACCACATTTACTAAATTGCTCATAACTCCTAGACAGTTTGTCCTAGAATCTCAATTTTAGCATCACTGTGATCCCTGGCTCCAGACGGACAAAATGGCTATCTCCAAATTCCCCTACGAGCAAAAAAAAAAATTGTTATGGGCAAATTTGTCCAAAACCTACTTTGGCCAACTAGTCCCTGGTTTTTGACCCAATCGGAACCAGACCAGTCTAGGACAATTCTCTGGACTCTCTAGATCAATAATTATTGAAAAAAAGTTGAACTTTTGCATTGGCCTGGCTGTAACAGGGTCATTTAGGAAAGGGGTGGGACATAAAAACACTCAAAAGCCTATACAACCTAAGGGAAAACCCCAAACTTCACAAAAATCGATGAGCATATGTGTCAGAACATGGTGAAGAAGCATGCCAAGTTTCGTGAAGATCGGACAATAGGTGGCGCTATAACTGTCCAAAACGTCTCTTCTTATTAGGGGTTCAAGCACGAAGTGCTGAAACCCTATTGTAATTGTACTGATTTTTATTATTATTTTTCTTCTCCGCTAAAACGCACCGTGCAGCCCAAACCGTAAGACCTGGAACCTTGAAACTTTGCCAGATGGTAGTCCTCAATTTGGGGAGAACCTATCAAAGTATGGCCCAGATTGGCCCATAGGTGGAGCTATAATGACCACATTTACTAAATTGCTCATAACTCCTAGACAGTTTGTCCTAGAATCTCAATTTTAGCATCACTGTGATCCCTGGCTCCAGACGGACAAAATGGCTATCTCCAAATTCCCCTACGAGCAAAAAAAAAAATTGTTATGGGCAAATTTGTCCAAAACCTACTTTGGCCAACTAGTCCCTGGTTTTTGACCCAATCGGAACCAGACCAGTCTAGGACAATTCTCTGGACTCTCTAGATCAATAATTATTGAAAAAAAGTTGAACTTTTGCATTGGCCTGGCTGTAACAGGGTCATTTAGGAAAGGGGTGGGACATAAAAACACTCAAAAGCCTATACAACCTAAGGGAAAACCCCAAACTTCACAAAAATCGATGAGCATATGTGTCAGAACATGGTGAAGAAGCATGCCAAGTTTCGTGAAGATCGGACAATAGGTGGCGCTATAACTGTCCAAAACGTCTCTTCTTATTAGGGGTTCAAGCACGAAGTGCTGAAACCCTATTGTAATTGTACTGATTTTTATTATTATTTTTCTTCTCCGCTAAAACGCATCGTGCAGCCCAAACCGTAAGACCTGGAACCTTGAAACTTTGCCAGATGGTAGTCCTCAATTTGGGGAGAACCTATCAAAGTATGGCCCAGATTGGCCCATAGGTGGAGCTATAATGACCACATTTACTAAATTGCTCATAACTCCTAGACAGTTTGTCCTAGAATCTCAATTTTAGCATCACTGTGATCCCTGGCTCCAGACGGACAAAATGGCTATCTCCAAATTCCCCTACGAGCAAAAAAAAAAAATTGTTATGGGCAAATTTGTCCAAAACCTACTTTGGCCAACTAGTCCCTGGTTTTTGACCCAATCGGAACCAGACCAGTCTAGGACAATTCTCTGGACTCTCTAGATCAATAATTATTGAAAAAAAGTTGAACTTTTGCATTGGCCTGGCTGTAACAGGGTCATTTAGGAAAGGGGTGGGACATAAAAACACTCAAAAGCCTATACAACCTAAGGGAAAACCCCAAACTTCACAAAAATCGATGAGCATATGTGTCAGAACATGGTGAAGAAGCATGCCAAGTTTCGTGAAGATCGGACAATAGGTGGCGCTATAACTGTCCAAAACGTCTCTTCTTATTAGGGGTTCAAGCACGAAGTGCTGAAACCCTATTGTAATTGTACTGATTTTTATTATTATTTTTCTTCTCCGCTAAAACGCACCGTGCAGCCCAAACCGTAAGACCTGGAACCTTGAAACTTTGCCAGATGGTAGTCCTCAATTTGGGGAGAACCTATCAAAGTATGGCCCAGATTGGCCCATAGGTGGAGCTATAATGACCACATTTACTAAATTGCTCATAACTCCTAGACAGTTTGTCCTAGAATCTCAATTTTAGCATCACTGTGATCCCTGGCTCCAGACGGACAAAATGGCTATCTCCAAATTCCCCTACGAGCAAAAAAAAAAATTGTTATGGGCAAATTTGTCCAAAACCTACTTTGGCCAACTAGTCCCTGGTTTTTGACCCAATCGGAACCAGACCAGTCTAGGACAATTCTCTGGACTCTCTAGATCAATAATTATTGAAAAAAAGTTGAACTTTTGCATTGGCCTGGCTGTAACAGGGTCATTTAGGAAAGGGGTGGGACATAAAAACACTCAAAAGCCTATACAACCTAAGGGAAAACCCCAAACTTCACAAAAATCGATGAGCATATGTGTCAGAACATGGTGAAGAAGCATGCCAAGTTTCGTGAAGATCGGACAATAGGTGGCGCTATAACTGTCCAAAACGTCTCTTCTTATTAGGGGTTCAAGCACGAAGTGCTGAAACCCTATTGTAATTGTACTGATTTTTATTATTATTTTTCTTCTCCGCTAAAACGCACCGTGCAGCCCAAACCGTAAGACCTGGAACCTTGAAACTTTGCCAGATGGTAGTCCTCAATTTGGGGAGAACCTATCAAAGTATGGCCCAGATTGGCCCATAGGTGGAGCTATAATGACCACATTTACTAAATTGCTCATAACTCCTAGACAGTTTGTCCTAGAATCTCAATTTTAGCATCACTGTGATCCCTGGCTCCAGACGGACAAAATGGCTATCTCCAAATTCCCCTACGAGCAAAAAAAAAAATTGTTATGGGCAAATTTGTCCAAAACCTACTTTGGCCAACTAGTCCCTGGTTTTTGACCCAATCGGAACCAGACCAGTCTAGGACAATTCTCTGGACTCTCTAGATCAATAATTATTGAAAAAAAGTTGAACTTTTGCATTGGCCTGGCTGTAACAGGGTCATTTAGGAAAGGGGTGGGACATAAAAACACTCAAAAGCCTATACAACCTAAGGGAAAACCCCAAACTTCACAAAAATCGATGAGCATATGTGTCAGAACATGGTGAAGAAGCATGCCAAGTTTCGTGAAGATCGGACAATAGGTGGCGCTATAACTGTCCAAAACGTCTCTTCTTATTAGGGGTTCAAGCACGAAGTGCTGAAACCCTATTGTAATTGTACTGATTTTTATTATTATTTTTCTTCTCCGCTAAAACGCACCGTGCAGCCCAAACCGTAAGACCTGGAACCTTGAAACTTTGCCAGATGGTAGTCCTCAATTTGGGGAGAACCTATCAAAGTATGGCCCAGATTGGCCCATAGGTGGAGCTATAATGACCACATTTACTAAATTGCTCATAACTCCTAGACAGTTTGTCCTAGAATCTCAATTTTAGCATCACTGTGATCCCTGGCTCCAGACGGACAAAATGGCTATCTCCAAATTCCCCTACGAGCAAAAAAAAAAATTGTTATGGGCAAATTTGTCCAAAACCTACTTTGGCCAACTAGTCCCTGGTTTTTGACCCAATCGGAACCAGACCAGTCTAGGACAATTCTCTGGACTCTCTAGATCAATAATTATTGAAAAAAAGTTGAACTTTTGCATTGGCCTGGCTGTAACAGGGTCATTTAGGAAAGGGGTGGGACATAAAAACACTCAAAAGCCTATACAACCTAAGGGAAAACCCCAAACTTCACAAAAATCGATGAGCATATGTGTCAGAACATGGTGAAGAAGCATGCCAAGTTTCGTGAAGATCGGACAATAGGTGGCGCTATAACTGTCCAAAACGTCTCTTCTTATTAGGGGTTCAAGCACGAAGTGCTGAAACCCTATTGTAATTGTACTGATTTTTATTATTATTTTTCTTCTCCGCTAAAACGCACCGTGCAGCCCAAACCGTAAGACCTGGAACCTTGAAACTTTGCCAGATGGTAGTCCTCAATTTGGGGAGAACCTATCAAAGTATGGCCCAGATTGGCCCATAGGTGGAGCTATAATGACCACATTTACTAAATTGCTCATAACTCCTAGACAGTTTGTCCTAGAATCTCAATTTTAGCATCACTGTGATCCCTGGCTCCAGACGGACAAAATGGCTATCTCCAAATTCCCCTACGAGCAAAAAAAAAAATTGTTATGGGCAAATTTGTCCAAAACCTACTTTGGCCAACTAGTCCCTGGTTTTTGACCCAATCGGAACCAGACCAGTCTAGGACAATTCTCTGGACTCTCTAGATCAATAATTATTGAAAAAAAGTTGAACTTTTGCATTGGCCTGGCTGTAACAGGGTCATTTAGGAAAGGGGTGGGACATAAAAACACTCAAAAGCCTATACAACCTAAGGGAAAACCCCAAACTTCACAAAAATCGATGAGCATATGTGTCAGAACATGGTGAAGAAGCATGCCAAGTTTCGTGAAGATCGGACAATAGGTGGCGCTATAACTGTCCAAAACGTCTCTTCTTATTAGGGGTTCAAGCACGAAGTGCTGAAACCCTATTGTAATTGTACTGATTTTTATTATTATTTTTCTTCTCCGCTAAAACGCATCGTGCAGCCCAAACCGTAAGACCTGGAACCTTGAAACTTTGCCAGATGGTAGTCCTCAATTTGGGGAGAACCTATCAAAGTATGGCCCAGATTGGCCCATAGGTGGAGCTATAATGACCACATTTACTAAATTGCTCATAACTCCTAGACAGTTTGTCCTAGAATCTCAATTTTAGCATCACTGTGATCCCTGGCTCCAGACGGACAAAATGGCTATCTCCAAATTCCCCTACGAGCAAAAAAAAAATTTGTTATGGGCAAATTTGTCCAAAACCTACTTTGGCCAACTAGTCCCTGGTTTTTGACCCAATCGGAACCAGACCAGTCTAGGACAATTCTCTGGACTCTCTAGATCAATAATTATTGAAAAAAAGTTGAACTTTTGCATTGGCCTGGCTGTAACAGGGTCATTTAGGAAAGGGGTGGGACATAAAAACACTCAAAAGCCTATACAACCTAAGGGAAAACCCCAAACTTCACAAAAATCGATGAGCATATGTGTCAGAACATGGTGAAGAAGCATGCCAAGTTTCGTGAAGATCGGACAATAGGTGGCGCTATAACTGTCCAAAACGTCTCTTCTTATTAGGGGTTCAAGCACGAAGTGCTGAAACCCTATTGTAATTGTACTGATTTTTATTATTATTTTTCTTCTCCGCTAAAACGCACCGTGCAGCCCAAACCGTAAGACCTGGAACCTTGAAACTTTGCCAGATGGTAGTCCTCAATTTGGGGAGAACCTATCAAAGTATGGCCCAGATTGGCCCATAGGTGGAGCTATAATGACCACATTTACTAAATTGCTCATAACTCCTAGACAGTTTGTCCTAGAATCTCAATTTTAGCATCACTGTGATCCCTGGCTCCAGACGGACAAAATGGCTATCTCCAAATTCCCCTACGAGCAAAAAAAAAAATTGTTATGGGCAAATTTGTCCAAAACCTACTTTGGCCAACTAGTCCCTGGTTTTTGACCCAATCGGAACCAGACCAGTCTAGGACAATTCTCTGGACTCTCTAGATCAATAATTATTGAAAAAAAGTTGAACTTTTGCATTGGCCTGGCTGTAACAGGGTCATTTAGGAAAGGGGTGGGACATAAAAACACTCAAAAGCCTATACAACCTAAGGGAAAACCCCAAACTTCACAAAAATCGATGAGCATATGTGTCAGAACATGGTGAAGAAGCATGCCAAGTTTCGTGAAGATCGGACAATAGGTGGCGCTATAACTGTCCAAAACGTCTCTTCTTATTAGGGGTTCAAGCACGAAGTGCTGAAACCCTATTGTAATTGTACTGATTTTTATTATTATTTTTCTTCTCCGCTAAAACGCACCGTGCAGCCCAAACCGTAAGACCTGGAACCTTGAAACTTTGCCAGATGGTAGTCCTCAATTTGGGGAGAACCTATCAAAGTATGGCCCAGATTGGCCCATAGGTGGAGCTATAATGACCACATTTACTAAATTGCTCATAACTCCTAGACAGTTTGTCCTAGAATCTCAATTTTAGCATCACTGTGATCCCTGGCTCCAGACGGACAAAATGGCTATCTCCAAATTCCCCTACGAGCAAAAAAAAAAATTGTTATGGGCAAATTTGTCCAAAACCTACTTTGGCCAACTAGTCCCTGGTTTTTGACCCAATCGGAACCAGACCAGTCTAGGACAATTCTCTGGACTCTCTAGATCAATAATTATTGAAAAAAAGTTGAACTTTTGCATTGGCCTGGCTGTAACAGGGTCATTTAGGAAAGGGGTGGGACATAAAAACACTCAAAAGCCTATACAACCTAAGGGAAAACCCCAAACTTCACAAAAATCGATGAGCATATGTGTCAGAACATGGTGAAGAAGCATGCCAAGTTTCGTGAAGATCGGACAATAGGTGGCGCTATAACTGTCCAAAACGTCTCTTCTTATTAGGGGTTCAAGCACGAAGTGCTGAAACCCTATTGTAATTGTACTGATTTTTATTATTATTTTTCTTCTCCGCTAAAACGCACCGTGCAGCCCAAACCGTAAGACCTGGAACCTTGAAACTTTGCCAGATGGTAGTCCTCAATTTGGGGAGAACCTATCAAAGTATGGCCCAGATTGGCCCATAGGTGGAGCTATAATGACCACATTTACTAAATTGCTCATAACTCCTAGACAGTTTGTCCTAGAATCTCAATTTTAGCATCACTGTGATCCCTGGCTCCAGACGGACAAAATGGCTATCTCCAAATTCCCCTACGAGCAAAAAAAAAAATTGTTATGGGCAAATTTGTCCAAAACCTACTTTGGCCAACTAGTCCCTGGTTTTTGACCCAATCGGAACCAGACCAGTCTAGGACAATTCTCTGGACTCTCTAGATCAATAATTATTGAAAAAAAGTTGAACTTTTGCATTGGCCTGGCTGTAACAGGGTCATTTAGGAAAGGGGTGGGACATAAAAACACTCAAAAGCCTATACAACCTAAGGGAAAACCCCAAACTTCACAAAAATCGATGAGCATATGTGTCAGAACATGGTGAAGAAGCATGCCAAGTTTCGTGAAGATCGGACAATAGGTGGCGCTATAACTGTCCAAAACGTCTCTTCTTATTAGGGGTTCAAGCACGAAGTGCTGAAACCCTATTGTAATTGTACTGATTTTTATTATTATTTTTCTTCTCCGCTAAAACGCACCGTGCAGCCCAAACCGTAAGACCTGGAACCTTGAAACTTTGCCAGATGGTAGTCCTCAATTTGGGGAGAACCTATCAAAGTATGGCCCAGATTGGCCCATAGGTGGAGCTATAATGACCACATTTACTAAATTGCTCATAACTCCTAGACAGTTTGTCCTAGAATCTCAATTTTAGCATCACTGTGATCCCTGGCTCCAGACGGACAAAATGGCTATCTCCAAATTCCCCTACGAGCAAAAAAAAAAATTGTTATGGGCAAATTTGTCCAAAACCTACTTTGGCCAACTAGTCCCTGGTTTTTGACCCAATCGGAACCAGACCAGTCTAGGACAATTCTCTGGACTCTCTAGATCAATAATTATTGAAAAAAAGTTGAACTTTTGCATTGGCCTGGCTGTAACAGGGTCATTTAGGAAAGGGGTGGGACATAAAAACACTCAAAAGCCTATACAACCTAAGGGAAAACCCCAAACTTCACAAAAATCGATGAGCATATGTGTCAGAACATGGTGAAGAAGCATGCCAAGTTTCGTGAAGATCGGACAATAGGTGGCGCTATAACTGTCCAAAACGTCTCTTCTTATTAGGGGTTCAAGCACGAAGTGCTGAAACCCTATTGTAATTGTACTGATTTTTATTATTATTTTTCTTCTCCGCTAAAACGCATCGTGCAGCCCAAACCGTAAGACCTGGAACCTTGAAACTTTGCCAGATGGTAGTCCTCAATTTGGGGAGAACCTATCAAAGTATGGCCCAGATTGGCCCATAGGTGGAGCTATAATGACCACATTTACTAAATTGCTCATAACTCCTAGACAGTTTGTCCTAGAATCTCAATTTTAGCATCACTGTGATCCCTGGCTCCAGACGGACAAAATGGCTATCTCCAAATTCCCCTACGAGCAAAAAAAAAATTTGTTATGGGCAAATTTGTCCAAAACCTACTTTGGCCAACTAGTCCCTGGTTTTTGACCCAATCGGAACCAGACCAGTCTAGGACAATTCTCTGGACTCTCTAGATCAATAATTATTGAAAAAAAGTTGAACTTTTGCATTGGCCTGGCTGTAACAGGGTCATTTAGGAAAGGGGTGGGACATAAAAACACTCAAAAGCCTATACAACCTAAGGGAAAACCCCAAACTTCACAAAAATCGATGAGCATATGTGTCAGAACATGGTGAAGAAGCATGCCAAGTTTCGTGAAGATCGGACAATAGGTGGCGCTATAACTGTCCAAAACGTCTCTTCTTATTAGGGGTTCAAGCACGAAGTGCTGAAACCCTATTGTAATTGTACTGATTTTTATTATTATTTTTCTTCTCCGCTAAAACGCACCGTGCAGCCCAAACCGTAAGACCTGGAACCTTGAAACTTTGCCAGATGGTAGTCCTCAATTTGGGGAGAACCTATCAAAGTATGGCCCAGATTGGCCCATAGGTGGAGCTATAATGACCACATTTACTAAATTGCTCATAACTCCTAGACAGTTTGTCCTAGAATCTCAATTTTAGCATCACTGTGATCCCTGGCTCCAGACGGACAAAATGGCTATCTCCAAATTCCCCTACGAGCAAAAAAAAAAATTGTTATGGGCAAATTTGTCCAAAACCTACTTTGGCCAACTAGTCCCTGGTTTTTGACCCAATCGGAACCAGACCAGTCTAGGACAATTCTCTGGACTCTCTAGATCAATAATTATTGAAAAAAAGTTGAACTTTTGCATTGGCCTGGCTGTAACAGGGTCATTTAGGAAAGGGGTGGGACATAAAAACACTCAAAAGCCTATACAACCTAAGGGAAAACCCCAAACTTCACAAAAATCGATGAGCATATGTGTCAGAACATGGTGAAGAAGCATGCCAAGTTTCGTGAAGATCGGACAATAGGTGGCGCTATAACTGTCCAAAACGTCTCTTCTTATTAGGGGTTCAAGCACGAAGTGCTGAAACCCTATTGTAATTGTACTGATTTTTATTATTATTTTTCTTCTCCGCTAAAACGCACCGTGCAGCCCAAACCGTAAGACCTGGAACCTTGAAACTTTGCCAGATGGTAGTCCTCAATTTGGGGAGAACCTATCAAAGTATGGCCCAGATTGGCCCATAGGTGGAGCTATAATGACCACATTTACTAAATTGCTCATAACTCCTAGACAGTTTGTCCTAGAATCTCAATTTTAGCATCACTGTGATCCCTGGCTCCAGACGGACAAAATGGCTATCTCCAAATTCCCCTACGAGCAAAAAAAAAAATTGTTATGGGCAAATTTGTCCAAAACCTACTTTGGCCAACTAGTCCCTGGTTTTTGACCCAATCGGAACCAGACCAGTCTAGGACAATTCTCTGGACTCTCTAGATCAATAATTATTGAAAAAAAGTTGAACTTTTGCATTGGCCTGGCTGTAACAGGGTCATTTAGGAAAGGGGTGGGACATAAAAACACTCAAAAGCCTATACAACCTAAGGGAAAACCCCAAACTTCACAAAAATCGATGAGCATATGTGTCAGAACATGGTGAAGAAGCATGCCAAGTTTCGTGAAGATCGGACAATAGGTGGCGCTATAACTGTCCAAAACGTCTCTTCTTATTAGGGGTTCAAGCACGAAGTGCTGAAACCCTATTGTAATTGTACTGATTTTTATTATTATTTTTCTTCTCCGCTAAAACGCACCGTGCAGCCCAAACCGTAAGACCTGGAACCTTGAAACTTTGCCAGATGGTAGTCCTCAATTTGGGGAGAACCTATCAAAGTATGGCCCAGATTGGCCCATAGGTGGAGCTATAATGACCACATTTACTAAATTGCTCATAACTCCTAGACAGTTTGTCCTAGAATCTCAATTTTAGCATCACTGTGATCCCTGGCTCCAGACGGACAAAATGGCTATCTCCAAATTCCCCTACGAGCAAAAAAAAAAATTGTTATGGGCAAATTTGTCCAAAACCTACTTTGGCCAACTAGTCCCTGGTTTTTGACCCAATCGGAACCAGACCAGTCTAGGACAATTCTCTGGACTCTCTAGATCAATAATTATTGAAAAAAAGTTGAACTTTTGCATTGGCCTGGCTGTAACAGGGTCATTTAGGAAAGGGGTGGGACATAAAAACACTCAAAAGCCTATACAACCTAAGGGAAAACCCCAAACTTCACAAAAATCGATGAGCATATGTGTCAGAACATGGTGAAGAAGCATGCCAAGTTTCGTGAAGATCGGACAATAGGTGGCGCTATAACTGTCCAAAACGTCTCTTCTTATTAGGGGTTCAAGCACGAAGTGCTGAAACCCTATTGTAATTGTACTGATTTTTATTATTATTTTTCTTCTCCGCTAAAACGCACCGTGCAGCCCAAACCGTAAGACCTGGAACCTTGAAACTTTGCCAGATGGTAGTCCTCAATTTGGGGAGAACCTATCAAAGTATGGCCCAGATTGGCCCATAGGTGGAGCTATAATGACCACATTTACTAAATTGCTCATAACTCCTAGACAGTTTGTCCTAGAATCTCAATTTTAGCATCACTGTGATCCCTGGCTCCAGACGGACAAAATGGCTATCTCCAAATTCCCCTACGAGCAAAAAAAAAAATTGTTATGGGCAAATTTGTCCAAAACCTACTTTGGCCAACTAGTCCCTGGTTTTTGACCCAATCGGAACCAGACCAGTCTAGGACAATTCTCTGGACTCTCTAGATCAATAATTATTGAAAAAAAGTTGAACTTTTGCATTGGCCTGGCTGTAACAGGGTCATTTAGGAAAGGGGTGGGACATAAAAACACTCAAAAGCCTATACAACCTAAGGGAAAACCCCAAACTTCACAAAAATCGATGAGCATATGTGTCAGAACATGGTGAAGAAGCATGCCAAGTTTCGTGAAGATCGGACAATAGGTGGCGCTATAACTGTCCAAAACGTCTCTTCTTATTAGGGGTTCAAGCACGAAGTGCTGAAACCCTATTGTAATTGTACTGATTTTTATTATTATTTTTCTTCTCCGCTAAAACGCATCGTGCAGCCCAAACCGTAAGACCTGGAACCTTGAAACTTTGCCAGATGGTAGTCCTCAATTTGGGGAGAACCTATCAAAGTATGGCCCAGATTGGCCCATAGGTGGAGCTATAATGACCACATTTACTAAATTGCTCATAACTCCTAGACAGTTTGTCCTAGAATCTCAATTTTAGCATCACTGTGATCCCTGGCTCCAGACGGACAAAATGGCTATCTCCAAATTCCCCTACGAGCAAAAAAAAAATTTGTTATGGGCAAATTTGTCCAAAACCTACTTTGGCCAACTAGTCCCTGGTTTTTGACC
Source organism: Rutilus rutilus (assembly GCF_951802725.1). Classification (NCBI taxonomy): domain Eukaryota; kingdom Metazoa; phylum Chordata; class Actinopteri; order Cypriniformes; family Leuciscidae; genus Rutilus; species Rutilus rutilus. The sequence continues at coordinate 8,616,452 of NC_140218.1, read as the reverse complement.
CAATCGGAACCAGACCAGTCTAGGACAATTCTCTGGACTCTCTAGATCAATAATTATTGAAAAAAAGTTGAACTTTTGCATTGGCCTGGCTGTAACAGGGTCATTTAGGAAAGGGGTGGGACATAAAAACACTCAAAAGCCTATACAACCTAAGGGAAAACCCCAAACTTCACAAAAATCGATGAGCATATGTGTCAGAACATGGTGAAGAAGCATGCCAAGTTTCGTGAAGATCGGACAATAGGTGGCGCTATAACTGTCCAAAACGTCTCTTCTTATTAGGGGTTCAAGCACGAAGTGCTGAAACCCTATTGTAATTGTACTGATTTTTATTATTATTTTTCTTTAGACAAGATTAACGGAGGCCGATCGGAACGAAACTCGATGGGCATGTTCGACTCATGGCCCTAGAGGTCTGTAAGAGTTTTGAAAGAAATCGGCCACTAGTTGGCGCTAACGAGTTTTATGGCTCTGTAATCACGTGGTGTTACACTTATCGTCACAAAATGCATATCATCTGATAGATCTGCTCATGCTGAACAACTTTGCCTCAAGAACTAATGCTGTCAATTAAACCGGTTATTAAATATTCGTAATTATGTTATAAACCTACTTTTGCAAACTAGTCCTAGGTTTTTCGCCCGATCGAAACCAGACCAGTCTAGGACAATTCTCTGGACACTCTAGATGAATAATTATTAAAAAAAAGTTGAACTTTTGCATGTAGATGGCTGTAATAGGGTCATTTAGAAAATGGGCGTGGCAAAAAAACATTAAAAAGCCTATAAATCCTAAATGAAAACTCAGAACTTCACAAAAATTGGTGAGCATATGTGACATAACATCATTAACAAGCATGCCAATTTTCATGGAGATCGGACGATAGGTGGCGCTATAACTGCTAAAAAGCTTTAAAACCATATATTTCCTATGGTATTTCCTGTAAATGGTCTTTTTCATCTATTATGTCAGTAGTTACATTCTTGGTAAATAAAACGTAATCACTTTTGAGGCTTTTGTGCTTAAAGGCCTTGACTGCTTGAACCCCGATAAATGCTGCTTGCAGCTTTAATTATTATTATTATTCTGCCGTAAAACGCATCGTGCAGCCTAAACCGTAAGTGCTAGAGACTTGAAACTTGGCCAGAAGGTAGTACAAAAATCGAGGAGAGGTTCAGAGAATATGAGCTAGATTGGCCAATAGGTGGCGCTACAGTGCAAAAAACAAAAAAATGGCATATTTTTGCTTAAATCTCATCAACCCTTTGTCACAGACTCAAGTGTCTTATATCTTTGGAATCCTTGGGTCAAGCCGAACAAAAAAGGCCTCAAGGATTTCATTTCCGGTATGCAAATTTTCCCGCCATTTTGGATTATGTCCAAAACCTACTTTTGCGAACTAGTCCCTGGTTTTTCGCCCGATCGGAACCAAACCAGTGCAGAAATATTCACAGGAGTCTGAAGATCAATAATTATCGAAAAAAATGTAAAATTTCGATCCACGGTTGCTAAGGGGTATCAAAACGTTCGCAGGAGGCGGAGCTAATTATACGAAAATGGCTATAACTCGTGAACAAAATGAGATATTTTCACCAAACTCGGTACACATATGTAAGAGCTCAAGTTGAGGTCACAGTAAAAAAATCGCGGTGATTGGCCTCATGGTGGCGCTATAATATGAAAAAAACATAAAACAGGCTATAACCACCTGACCGTTAGTCCGATTGACTTGAAAATTGGTATGCAGTGTCTTGGTCCAAGGTGCCATGTATGTGTATGAGGACATTGGCGTATCTCAAAAAACATGGCCGCCATCGGCCAATGAAGTTTGAGCACCTATTAGACAAGGTTAACGGAGGCCGATCGGAACGAAACTCAATGGGCATGTTCGGCTCATGGCCCTAGAGGTCTGTAAGAATTTTGAAAGAAATCGGCCACTAGTTGGCGCTAATGAGTTTTATGGCTCTGTAATCACGTGGTGTTACACTTATCATCACAAAATGCATATCATTTGATAGATCTGCTTATGCTGAACAACTTTGCCTCTAGAACCATTGCTGTCAATCAAACAGTTTATTAATTATTCACGAATATGTTAAAAACCTACTTTTGCAAACTAGTCCCTGGTTTTTTGCCCGATCGGAACCAAACGAGTCTAGGACAATTCTCTGGACTCTCTAGATCAATAATTATCAAAAAAAAGTTGAACTTTTGCATTTGGATGGCTGTAATAGGGTCATTTATAAAATGGGCGTGTCAAAATACATTAAAAAGCCTATAAATCCTAAATAAAAACTCAGAACTTCACAAAAATTGGTCAGCATATGTGACATAACATCATTAACAAGCATGAAAAATTCTATGGAGATCGGACGATAGGTGGCGCTATAACTGTTAAAAAGCTTTAAAATCATATATTTCCTATGGTAAACTGCCTGTATTGGCTGTAAATGGTCTTTTCCATCTCTGATCATATAATTTTCATATCATAATGTTCAAAACTAGTGCAATACAATTCTCTGGACTCACTAGATCAATAATTGTCAGAAAAAGTTGAACTACTTCATTTGGATAGCTATAATAGGTTCACTTCAAAATCTGGCCTTTACCAAGTCTATATCGATTTTAATCAATGCTCAGACCTTCTTAAAAACAAGTCAGAACGTGTGAAATATCACCCTGAACAAGCATGAAAATTTTCAGACAGATCGGACAAAATTTGCCTCTATAACAGTTAAAAAGGTGAAAATGATATGAATTAATGGCATGTTAAGCCAATAAGTGGTATTTTACTGCCCCCTGCTGTTTAAAATAGTCATTTTCTCATATTGGTATTGGTATCAGCCATGGTAAATCATGATAAATGATGGTGTGTGTGTGTGTGTGTGTGTGTGTGTGTGTGTGTGTGTGTGTGTGTGTGTGTGTGTGTGTGTGTGTGTGTGTGTGTGTGGTACAAATATAACAAAGGTTTTATTTTCCAACATGAAAACAAACATAACAGAGTGCTAGTGCACAAACAATAACCGACAATGATAATGGATGAGAGGGGAACTTAAATACACAGATCAAGACAAGGACAACAGGTGACGGTTATGATGATGAGGAGCAGGTGATGATGAGGAGGGTGATGAGGAGCAGGTGCAGGTGATGACGACAGATGGTGAATGTGATGAAGACAGAAGGTGAATGTGATGAAGGTGAATGTGACACCAATATCACTGAAACATTTGTGTGTGTGTGTGTGTGTGTAGCATTATTGTGTGTAGCATATGTAGCAAGTATGCATTATTGAGTTAACATGGAAACACTGGTTTGCTTTAGTGCAGAAAACTGGTCAAAATCATGAGGTTTAAAGTGAAAGTGAGCCAATAAGTGGTCTTCTACTGCCCTCTGCTGGCCATTCTACTTATTAATTAAATTTTTCCACATGTGCTTGCATTTATACTTGAATACACACTAAAAATCACTTATTTAGCAATAACTATTATAACACAATCATATTTTGTCAGTGTTAATCACTTTATTTGCACTGACACTTCAAATAATTGCTAGTAATGTGGTAAATCATGGTAAATCATGGTTAACTATGCTGTGTGTGTGTGTGTGTGTGTGTGTGTGTGTGTGTGTGTGTGTGTGTGTGTGTGTGTGTGTGTGTGTGTGTGTGTGTGTGTGTGTAAGCATGCATTGAGTTAACATGGATAAACTGGTTTGCTTTAGTGCAGAAAACTGGTTTAAAGTGAAAGTGAGCCAATAAGTGGTCTTCTACTGCCCTCTGCTGGCCATTCTACTTATTAATGAAATATTTCAACATGTGCTTGCATTCATACTTGAATACACACTAAAAAAATCACTTATATAGCAATAACTATTATAACACAATCATATTTTGTCAGTGTTAATCACTTTATTTGCACTGACACTTCAAATAATTGCTAGTAATGTGATAAATCAGGCTAGAAACATGGTAAATCAAAGTAAATAATACTAGATTGTCGTTTATCTCCTGGTAAATAATACTAGAACGTGGTATATCATGGTAAATCATGGTTAACTATGCTGTGTGTGTATGTGTGTGTGTGTGTGTGTGTGTGTGTGTGTGTGTGTGTGTGTGTGTGTAAGCATGCATTGAGTTAACATGGAAAAACTGGTTTGCTTTAGTGCAGAAAACTGGTTTAAAGTGAAAGTGAGCCAATAAGTGGTCTTCTAGTGCCCTCTGCTGGCCATTCTACTTAATAATGAAATATTTTACATGTGCTTTTGCATTCATACTTGGACACACACAAAAAATCACGTATATAACTAACTATTATAACACAATAATATTTTGTCAGTGTTCATCACCTCATTTGCACTGACACTTCACATAATTGCTAGTAATGTGGTTAATCATGCTAGAAACATTGTAAATCATAGTAAATAATACTGAAATGAGGTGTATCAAGGTAAATCATGCTAGAATCCTAATAAATCATTCTGGAACATGGTATATGATAGTAAATCATGCTAGAATCATATTAAATAATTCTAGAATGTGGCAAATCGTTGTGGGAGGAGCCTATTTTACTCAAATGGCTATAACTCAAGAAGTAAATGAGATATCTTCACCAAACTCAGTACACATGTGTATGGGTTCAATTTGAGGTCACAGTAAACAATTTTATGGAGATCGGACCATAGGTGGCGCTATAACTGTTAAAAAGCTTTAAAACCATATATATCCCATGGCAAATTGCCTGTATTGGCTGTAAATGGTCTTTTCCATCTATTATGTCAGTGGTTACATGCTTGCTAAATAAATCTTAATAACTTTTGATGCTTTTGTGCTTAAATGCCTTAAAGGCCTTAACTGCTTGAACCCCGATAAATGCTGCTTGCAGCTTTAATTATTATTATTTTTCTTCTGCCGTAAAACGCATCGTGCAGCCCAAACCGTAAGTGCTAGAGACTTGAAACTTTGCCATATGGTAGTACAAAAATCGAGGAGAGGTTATCAAAATATGAGCCAGATTGGCCAATAGGTGGCGCTACAGTGCAAAAACCAAAAAAATGGCATATTTTTGCTTAAATCTCACCAACCCTTTGTCACAGACTCAAGTGTCTTATATCATTGGAATCCTTGGCTCAAGCCGAACAAAAAAGGCCTCAAGGATTTCCTTTCCGGTATGCAAATTTTCCGCCATTTTGGATTTTGTCCAAAACCTACTTTTGCGAACTAGTCCTAGGTTTTTTGTCCGATCGGAACCAAACAAGTGCAGAAATGTTCTCTGGAGTCTGAATATCAATAATTATTAAAAAAAAGTTTAAATTTTGATTCACGGTCGCTAAGGGGCGCCAAAACGTTCGAAGGAGGCGGAGCTAGTTTTACTAAAATGGCTATAACTCCAGAAGTAAATGAGTTATCTTCACCAAACTTGGTACACATGTGTAAGAGGTCAATCTAAGGTCACAGTAAAGAAATCGCGGTGATTAGCCACATGGTGGCGCTATAACATTAAAAAAACATAAAACAGGCTATAACCACCTGACCGTTTGTCCGATTGACTTGAAAATTGGTATGCTGTGTCTTGGTCCAAGGTGCCATGTATGTCTATGAGGACATTGGTGTATCTCGAAAAACATGGCCGCCATCGGCCAATGAAGTTTGAGCACCTATTAGACAAGGTTAACGGAGGCCAATCAGAACGAAACTCAGTGGGCATGTTCGGCTCAAGCCCCTAGAGGTCTGTAAGAATTTTGAAAGAAATCGGCCACTAGTTGGCGCTAACGAGTTTAATGGCTCTGTAATCACGTGGTGTTACACTTATTGTCACAAAATGCATATCATTTGATAGATCTGCTCATGCTGAACAACTTTGCCTCAAGAACTATTGCTGTCAATCAAACCGTTCATTAAATATTCGTAATTATGTTAAAAACCTACTTTTGCGAACTAGTCCCTGGTTTTTCGCCCGATCGGAACCAGACCAGTCTAGGACAATTCTCTGGACTCTCTAGATCAATAATTATCAAAAAAAAGTTGAACTTTTGCATTTGGATGGCTGTAATAGGGTCATTTATAAAATGGGCGGGGCAAAATAAATAAAAAAGCCTATAAATCATAAATAAAAACTCAGAACTTCACAAAAATTGGTGAACATATGTGAAATAACATCATTAACAAGCATGCCAAATTTTATGGAGATCGGACCAAAGGTGGCGCTATAACTGTTAAAAAGCTTTAAAACCATATATTTCCTATGGTAAATGGTCTTTTTCATCTATTATGTCAGTAGTTACATGCTTGCTAAATAAATCTTAATAACTTTTGATGCTTTTATGCTTAAAGGCCTTAAAGGCCTTAATTGCTTGAACCCCGATAAATGCTGCTTGCAGCTTTAATTATTATTATTATTATTTTTCTTCTGCCGTAAAACGCATCGTGCAGCCCAAACCGTAAGAGCTGGAGCTTTGAAACTTTGCCAGATGGTAGTACAAAAATCGAGGAGAGGTTATCAAATTATGACCCCGATTGGCCCATAGGTGGCGCTATAGCAACCAAAAGCGCGAAACTGCTCATAACTCCTAGACCGTAAGTCATAGACTCAAGTGTCTTATATCATTGGAAAGCTGGACGCCTGACGAACAAAACGTATATCTCCGATTTTATTTCCGCCATGATAGATTTTCCGCCATTTAGAATTTTGTCGAAAACCTACTTTTGCGAACTAGTCCCTGGTTTTTCACCCGATCGCAACCAAACCAGTGCAGAATTGTTCTCTGGTGTCTGAAGATCAATAATTATTGAAAAAATGTTGAAATTTCGATTCACGGTCGCTAGGGGGTGCAAAATTAACGTTGTGGGAGGAGCCTATTTTACTAAAATGGCTTTAACTCAAGAAGTAATTTAGTAAACTTCACCAAACTTGGTGCACATGTGTAGGAGGTCAATCTGAGGTCACAGTAAAAAAATTGCGTCGATTGGCCACATGGTGGCGCTATAAAACAAAAAAAACATATAGACGCCTGACCGTTAGTCCGATTGACTTGAAATTTGGTACGCAGTGTCTTGGCCCAAGGGGCCATGTATGTCTAAAAGGATATTGGCGTATCTCAAAAAACATGGCCGCCATTGGCCAATGAAATTTGAGCAACTATTAGACAAGGTTAACGGAGGCCGATCGGAACGAAACTCGATGGGCATGTTCGACTCATGGCCCAATAGGTCTGTAAGAATTTTGAAAGAAATCGGCCACTAGTTGGCGCTAACGAGTTTTATGGCTCTGTAATCACGTGGTGTTACACTTATTGTCACAAAATGCATATCATTTGATAGATCTCCTCATGCTGAACAACTTTGCCTCAAGAACCATTGCTGTCAATCAAACCGTTCATTAAATATTCACGAATATGTCTAAAACCTACTTTTGCAAACTAGTCCTAGGTTTTTTGCCCGATTGGAACCAGACCAGTCTAGGACAATTCTCTGGACTCTCTAGATCAATAATTATCAAAAAAAAGTTTAACTTTTGCATTTGGATGGCTGTAATAGGGTCATTTATAAAATGGGCGTGGCAAAATACACTCAAAAGCCTATAAATCCTAAATGAAAACTCAGAACTTCACAAAAATTGGTGAGAATATGTGACATAACATCCTTAACAAGCATGCAAAATGTCATGGAGATCGGTCCATAGGTGGCGCTATAACTGTTAAAAAGCTTTAAAACCATAGATTTCCTATGGTACATTGTATGTATTGGCTGTAAATGGTCTTTTCCATCTATTATTTCAGTGGTTACATGCTTGCTAAATAAAACTTAATAACTTTTGATGCTTTTGTGCTGAAAGGCCTTAACTGCTTGAACCCCGATAAATGCTGCTTGCAGCTTTAATTATTATTAGGGGTTCAAGCACGAAGTGCTGAAACCCTATTGTAATTGTACTGATTTTTAGGGGTTCAAGCACGAAGTGCTGAAACCCTATTGTAATTGTGCTGATTTTTATTATTATTATTATTAGGGGTTCAAGCACGAAGTGCTGAAACCCTATTGTAATTGTGCTGATTTTTATTATTATTATTAGGGGTTCAAGCACGAAGTGCTGAAACCCTATTGTAATTGTACTGATTTTTATTATTAGGGGTTCAAGCACGAAGTGCTGAAACCCTATTGTAATTGTACTGATTTTTATTATTAGGGGTTCAAGCATGAAATGCTGAAACCCTATTGTAATTGTGCTGATTTTTATTATTAGGGGTTCAAGCATGAAATGCTGAAACCCTATTGTAATTGTAAGGATTTTTATTATTATTATTTTTCTTCTCCGCTAAAACGCATCGTGCAGCCCAAACCGTAAGTGCTAGAGACTTGAAACTTGGCCAGAAGGTAGTACAAAAATCGAGGAGAGGTTCAGAGAATATGACCCAGATTGGCCAATAGGTGGCGCTACAGCGCAAAAAACAAAAAAATTGCACATTTTTGCTTAAATCTCATTAACCGTTTGTCACAGACTCAAGTGTCTTATATCATTGGAATCCTTGGGTCAAGCCGAACAAAATTGGCCTCAAGGATTTCATTTCCGGTATGCAAATTTTTCCGCCATTTTGGATTTTGTCCAAAACCTACTTTTGCGAACTAGTCCTAGGTTTTTCGCCCGATCGGAACCAAACCAGTGCAGAAATGTTGTCTGGAGTCTGAATATCAATAATTATTGAAAAAAAGTTGAAATTTCGATTCACGGTCACTAAGGGGCGCCAAAACGTTCGAAGAAGGCGGAGCCTATTTTACTAAAATGGCTATAACTCCAGAAGTAAATGAGGTATCTTCACCAAACTCGGTACACATGTGTAAGAGGTCAATCTGAGGTCACAGTAAAAAAATCGCGGCGATTGGCCACATGGTGGCGCTATAACATGACAAAAACATAAAACAGGCTATAACCACCTGACCGTTAGTCCGATTGACTTGAAAATTGGTATGCAGTGTCTTGGTCCAAGGTGCCATGTATGTGTATGAGGACATTGGCGTATCTTGAAAAACATGGCCGCCATCGGCCAATGAAGTTTAAGCACCTATTAGACAAGGTTAACGGAGGCCAATCGGAACGAAACTCGATGGGCATATTCGACTCATGGCCCTAGAGGTCTGTAAGAATTTTGAAAGAAATCGGCCACTAGTTGGCGCTAACGAGTTTTATGGCTCTGTAATCACGTGGTGTTACACTTATTGTCACAAAATGCATATCATTTGATAGACCTCCTCATCTTGAACAACTTTGCCTCAAGAACTATTGCTGTCAATCAAACAGTTCATTAAATATTCATGAATATGTTAAAAACCTACTTTTGCGAACTAGTCCTAGGTTTTTCGCCCGATCAGAACCAAACCAGTCTAGGACAATTCTCTGGACTCTCTAGATCAATAATTATCAAAAAAAAGTTGAACTTTTACATTTGGGTGGCTGTAACAGGGTCATTTAGAAAATGGGCGTGGCAAAATACACTAAAAAGCCTATAAATCCTAAATGAAAACTCAGAACTTCACAAAAATTGGTGAGCATATGTACAATAACATCATTAACAAGCATGAACAATGTTATGGACATCGGATGATAGGTGGCGCTATAACTGTTAAAAAGCTTTAAAACCATGTATTTCCTATGGTAAAATGCCTGTATTGGCTGTAAATTGACTTTTCCATCTATTATTTCAGTGGTTAAAAGATTTCTAAATAAATTTTAATGTCTTAAATGCTTATGTGCTTAAAGGCCTTAAATGCTTGAACCCCGATAAATGCTGCTTGCAGCTTTAATTATTATTATTATTCTGCCGTAAAACGCATCGTGCAGCCTAAACCGTAAGTGCTAGAGACTTGAAACTTGGCCAGAAGGTAGTACAAAAATCGAGGAGAGGTTCAGAGAATATGAGCTAGATTGGCCAATAGGTGGCGCTACAGTGCAAAAAACAAAAAAATTGCATATTTTTGCTTAAATCTCATCAACCCTTTGTCACAGACTCAAGTGTCTTATATCTTTGGAATCCTTGGGTCAAGCCGAACAAAAAAGGCCTCAAGGATTTCATTTCCGGTATGCAAATTTTCCCGCCATTTTGGATTTTGTCCAAAACCTACTTTTGCGAACTAGTCCCTGGTTTTTCGCCCGATCGGAACCAAACCAGTGCAGAAATATTCACAGGAGTCTGAATATCAATAATTATCGAAAAAAATGTAAAATTTCGATCCACGGTTGCTAAAGGGTATCAAAACGTTCGCAGGAGGCGGAGCTAATTATACAAAAATGGCTATAACTCGTGAACGAAATGAGATATTTTCACCAAACTCGGTACACATATGTAAGAGCTCAAGTTGAGGTCACAGTAAAAAAATCGCGGTGATTGGCCTCATGGTGGCGCTATAATATGAAAAAAACATAAAACAGGCTGTAACCACCTGACCGTTAGTCCGATTGACTTGAAAATTGGTATGCAGTGTCTTGGTCCAAGGTGCCATGTATGTCTATGAGGACATTGGTGTATCTCAAAAAACATGGCCGCTATCGGCCAATGAAGTTTGAGCACCTATTAGACAAGGTTAACGGAGGCCGATCAGAACGAAACTCAGTGGGCCTGTTCGGCTCAAGCCCCTAGAGGTCTGTAAGAACTTTGAAAGAAATCGGCCACTAGTTGGCGCTAACGAGTTTTATGGCTCTGTAATCACGTGGTGTTACACTTATCGTCACAAAATGCATATCATATGATAGATCTGCTCATGCTGAACGACTTTGCCTCTAGAACCATTGCTGTCAATCAAACAGTTCATTAAATATTCATGAATATGTTAAAAACCTACTTTTGCGAACTAGTCCCTGGTTTTTCGCCCGATCGGAACCAGACCAGTCTAGGACAATTCTCTGGACTCTCTAGATAAATAATTATCGAAAAAAAGTTGAACTTTTGCATTTGCCTGGCTGTAACAGGGTAATTTACAAAAGGGGCTTGGCAAAATACACTAAAATGCCTATAAATCATAAATGAAAACTCAGAACTTCACAAAAATTGGTGAGCATATGTGACATAACATCATTAACAAGCATGCCAAATTTTATGGAGATCGGACCAAAGGTGGCGCTATAACTGTTAAAAAGCTTTAAAACCATATATTTCCCATGGTAAACTGCCTGTATTGGCTGTAAATGGTCTTTTCCGTCTATTATGTCAATTGTTAAATGCCTGCTAAATAAAACTTAATGTCTTTTGATGCTTGTGTGCTTAAAGGCCTTAACTGCTTGAACCCCGATAAATGCTGCTTGCAGCTTTAATTATTATTATTATTATTATTATTATTATTATTTTTCTTCTGCCGTAAAACTCATCGTGCAGCCCAAACCGTAAGAGCTGGAGCTTTGAAACTTTGCCAGATGGTAGTACAAAAATCGAGGAGAGGTTCAGAGAATATGACCCCAATTGGCCCATAGGTGGCGCTATAGCAACCAAAAGCGCGAAACTGCTCATAACTCCTAGACCGTATGACGTAGACTCAAGTGTCTTATATCACTGGAAAGCTGGAAACCTGAAGGTCAAAACGTATATCTCCGATTTCATTTCCGGTATGTAAATTGTCCGCCATTTTGAATTTAGTTAAAAACCTACTTTTGCGAACTAGTCCTAGGTTTTTTGTCCAATCGGATCCAAAACAGTGCAGAAATGTTCTCTGGAGTCTGAATATCAATAATTATCGAAAAAAAGTCGAAATTTCGATTCCTGATCGCCAGGGGGTGATAAATTAATGTTGTAGGAGGAGCCTATTTTACTAAAATGGCTATAACTCGAGAATGAAATTAGATATCTTCACCAAACTTGGTGCACATGTGTATGAGTTCAGTCTGGGGTCACAGTAAAAAAATCGCGACGATTGAAAACTAGGTGGCGCTATAACATGAAAAAAACATAAAACAGGCTATAACCACCTGACCGTTTGTCCGATTGACTTGAAAATTGGTATGCAGTGTCTTGGTCCAAGGTGCCATGTATGTCTATGAGGACATTGGTGTATCTCGAAAAACATGGCCGCCATCGGCCAATGAAGTTTGAGCACCTATTAGACAAGGTTAACGAAGTCCGATCAGAACGAAACTCGGTGGGCATGTTTGGCTCAAGCCCCTAGAGGTCTGTAAGAATTTTGAAAGAAATCGGCCACTAGTTGGCGCTAACGAGTTTTAAGGCTCTGTAATCACGTGGTGTAACAAATTTCGTCACAAAATGCATTATCATTTGATAGACCTCCTCATCCTGAACAACTTTGCCTCAAGAACCATTGCTGTCAATCAAACAGTTCATTAAATATTCATGAATATGTTAAAAACCTACTTTTGCGAACTAGTCCCTGGTTTTTCGCCCGATCGGAACCAGACCAGTCTAGGACAATTCTCTGGACTCTCTAGATCAATAATTATCAAAAAAAAGTTGAACTTTTGCATTTGGATGGCTGTAATAGGGTCATTTATAAAATGGGCGGGGCAAAATAAATAAAAAAGCCTATAAATCATAAATAAAAACTCAGAACTTCACAAAAATTGGTGAACATATGTGAAATAACATCATTAACAAGCATGCCAAATTTTATGGAGATCGGACCAAAGGTGGCGCTATAACTGTTAAATAGCTTTAAAACCATATATTTCCTATGGTAAATGGTCTTTTTCATCTATTATGTCAGTAGTTACATGCTTGCTAAATAAATCTTAATAACTTTTGATGCTTTTATGCTTAAAGGCCTTAAAGGCCTTAATTGCTTGAACCCCGATAAATGCTGCTTGCAGCTTTAATTATTATTATTATTATTATTCTTCCGCCGTAAAACGCATCGTGCAGCCCAAACCGTAAGAGCTGGAACCTTGAAACTTTGCCAGATGGTAGTACAAAAATCGAGGAGAGGATCAGAGAATATGACCCCGATTGGCCCATAGGTGGCGCTATAGCAACCAAAAGCGCGAAACTGCTCATAACTCCTAGACCGTATGACGTAGACTCAAGTGTCTTATATCACTGGAAAGCTGGAGACCTGAAGGTCAAAACGTATATCTCCGATTTCATTTCCTCTATGCAAATTGTCCGCCATTTTGAATTTTGTTAAAAACCTACTTTTGCGAACTAGTCCTAGGTTTTTTGTCCAATTGGATCCAAACCAGTGCAGAAATGTTCTCTGGAGTCTGAATATCAATAATTATCGAAAAAAAGTCGAAATTTCGATTCCTGATTGCCAGGGGGTGATAAATTAATGTTGTGGGAGGAGCCTATTTTACTAAAATGGCTATAACTCGAGAAGGAAATTAGATATCTTCACCAAACTTGGTGCACATGTGTATGAGTTCAATCTGGGGTCACAGTAAAAAAATCGCGACGATTGAACACTAGGTGGCGCTATAACATGACACAAACATGAAAACGGCTATGACCACGTGACCGTTAGTCCGATTGACTTGAAAATTGGTATGCAGTGTCTTGGTCCAAGGTGCCATGTATGTGTATGAGGACATTGGCGTATCTCGAAAAACATGGCCGCCATCGACCAATGAAATTTGAGCACCTATTAGACAAGGTTAACGGAGGCCGATCGGAACGAAACTCGATGGGCATGTTCGACTCATGGCCCTAGAGGTCTGTAAGAGTTTTGAAAGAAATCGGCCACTAGTTGGCGCTAACGAGTTTTATGGCTCTGTAATCACGTGGTATTACACTTATCGTCACAAAATGCATATCATCTGATGGATCTGCTCATGCTGAACAACTTTGCCTCAAGAACTAATGCTGTCAATTAAACCGGTTATTAAATATTCGTAATTATGTTATAAACCTACTTTTGCAAACTAGTCCTAGGTTTTTCGCCCGATCGAAACCAGACCAGTCTAGGACAATTCTCTGGACACTCTAGATGAATAATTATCAAAAAAAGTTGAACTTTTGCATGTAGATGGCTGTAATAGGGTCATTTAGAAAATGGGCGTGGCAAAAAAACATTAAAAAGCCTATAAATCCTAAATGAAAACTCAGAACTTCACAAAAATTGGTGAGCATATGTGACATAACATCATTAACAAGCATGCCAATTTTCATGGAGATCGGACGATAGGTGGCGCTATAACTGCTAAAAAGCTTTAAAACCATATATTTCCTATGGTATTTCCTGTAAATGGTCTTTTTCATCTATTATGTCAGTAGTTACATTCTTGGTAAATAAAACTTAATCACTTTTGATGCTTTTGTGCTTAAAGGCCTTAACTGCTTGAACCCCGATAAATGCTGCTTGCAGCTTTAATTATTATTATTATTATTATTATTATTATTATTATTATTCCGCCGTAAAACGCATCGTGCAGCCCAAACCGTAAGAGCTGGAACTTTGAAACTTTGACAGATGGTAGTACAAAAATCGAGGAAAGGTTCAGAGATTATGAACCCGATTGGCCCATAGGTGGCGCTATAACAACCAAAAGCGCGAAACTGCTCATAACTCCTAGACCTTATGTCGTAGACTCAAGTGTCTTATATCATTGGAAAGCTGGACGCCTGACGAACAAAACGTATATCTCCGATTTCATTTCCGCCATGATAGATTTTCCGCCATTTTGAATTTTGTCAAAAATCTACTTTTGCGAACTAGTCCCTGGTTTTTTGCCCGATTGGAACCAAACTAGTGCAGAAATGTTCTCTGGAGACTGAATATCAATAATTATCGAAAAAAAGTGGAAATTTCGATTCACGGTCGCTAAGGGGCGCCAAAACGTACGTTGTGGGAGGGGCCTATTTTACTAAAATGGCTATAACTCCCGATGTAAATGAGGTATCTTCACCAAACTTGGTACACATATGTATGAGCTTACTCTGGGGTCACAGTAAAAAAATCGCGACGATTGGCCTCATGGTGGCGCTATAACATGAAAAAAACATAAAACAGGCTATAACCACCTGACCGTTAGTCCGATTGACTTGAAAATTGGTATGCAGTGTCTTGGTCCAAGGTGCCATGTATGTGTATGAGGACATTGGCATATCTCAAAAAACATGGCCGCCATCGGCCAACGAAGTTTGAGCACCTATTAGACAAGGTTAACGGAGGCCGATCGGAACGAAACTCAATGGGCATGTTCGGCTCATGGCCCTAAAGGTCTGTAAGAATTTTGAAAGAAATCGGCCACTAGTTGGCGCTAACGAGTTTTACGGCTCTGTAATCACGTGGTGTTACAAATATCCACACAATATGCATATCATTTGATAGATCTCCTCATCCTGAACAACTTTGCCTCAAGAACCATTGCTGTCAATCAAACTGTTCATTAATTATTCATTAATATGTTAAAAACCTACTTTTGCGAACTAGTCCTAGGTTTTTTGCCCGATCGGAACCAGACCAGTCTAGGACAATTCTCTGGACTCTCTAGATCAATAATTATCAAAAAAAAGTTGAACTTTTGCATTTGGATGGCTGTAATAGGGTAATTTATAAAATGGGCGTGTCAAAATACATTAAAAAGCCTATAAATCCTAAATAAAAACTCAGAACTTCACAAAAATTGGTCAGCATATGTGACATAACATCATTAACAAGCATGAAAAATTCTATGGAGATCGGACGATAGGTGGCGCTATAACTGTTAAAAAGCTTTAAAATCATATATTTCCTATGGTAAACTGCCTGTATTGGCTGTAAATGGTCTTTTCCATCTCTGATCATATAATTTTCATATCATAATGTTCAAAACTAGTGCAATACAATTCTCTGGACTCACTAGATCAATAATTGTCAGAAAAAGTTGAACTACTTCATTTGGATAGCTATAATAGGTTCACTTCAAAATCTGGCCTTTACCAAGTGTCCCCGAAAGCCTATATCTCTTTAATCAATGCTCAGACCTTCTTAAAAACAAGTCAGAACGTGTGAAATATCACCCTGAACAAGCATGAAAATTTTCAGACAGATCGGACAAAATTTGCCTCTATAACAGTTAAAAAGGTGAAAATGATATGAATTAATGGCATGTTAAGCCAATAAGTGGTATTTTACTGCCCCCTGCTGTTTAAAATAGTCATTTTCTCATATTGGTATTGGTATCAGCCATGGTAAATCATGATAAATGATGGTGTGTGTGTGTGTGTGTGTGTGTGTGTGTGTGTGTGTGTGTGTGTGTGTGTGTGTGTGTGTGTGTGTGGTACAAATATAACAAAGGTTTTATTTTCCAACATGAAAACAAACATAACAGAGTGCTAGTGCACAAACAATAACCGACAATGATAATGGATGAGAGGGGAACTTAAATACACAGATCAAGACAAGGACAACAGGTGACGGTTATGATGATGAGGAGCAGGTGGTGATGAGGAGGGTGATGAGGAGCAGGTGCATGTGATGACGACAGATGGTGAATGTGATGAAGACAGAAGGTGAATGTGATGAAGGTGAATGTGACACCAATATCACTGAAACATTTGTGTGTGTGTGTGTGTGTGTGTGTGTGTGTGTGTGTGTGTGTGTAGCATTATTGTGTGTAGCATATGTAGCAAGTATGCATTATTGAGTTAACATGGAAACACTGGTTTGCTTTAGTGCAGAAAACTGGTCAAAATCACGAGGTTTAAAGTGAAAGTGAGCCAATAAGTGGTCTTCTACTGCCCTCTGCTGGCCATTCTACTTATTAATTAAATTTTTCCACATGTGCTTGCATTTATACTTGAATACACACTAAAAATCACTTATATAGCAATAACTATTATAACACAATCATATTTTGTCAGTGTTAATCACTTTATTTGCACTGACACTTCAAATAATTGCTAGTAATGTGGTAAATCATGGTAAATCATGGTTAACTATGCTGTGTGTGTGTGTGTGTGTGTGTGTGTGTGTGTGTGTGTGTAAGCATGCATTGAGTTAACATGGATAAACTGGTTTGCTTTAGTGCATAAAACTGGTTTAAAGTGAAAGTGAGCCAATAAGTGGTCTTCTACTGCCCTCTGCTGGCCATTCTACTTATTAATGAAATATTTCAACATGTGCTTGCATTCATTCTTGAATACACACTAAAAAAATCACTTATATAGCAATAACTATTATAACACAATCATATTTTGTCAGTGTTAATCACTTTATTTGCACTGACACTTCAAATAATTGCTAGTAATGTGATAAATCAGGCTACAAACATGGTAAATCAAAGTAAATAATACTAGATTGTCGTTTATCTCCTGGTAAATAATACTAGAACGTGGTATATCATGGTAAATCATGGTTAACTATGCTGTGTGTGTGTATGTGTGTGTGTGTGTGTGTGTGTGTAAGCATGCATTGAGTTAACATGGAAAAACTGGTTTGCTTTAGTGCAGAAAACTGGTTTAAAGTGAAAGTGAGCCAATAAGTGGTCTTCTAGTGCCCTCTGCTGGCCATTCTACTTAATAATGAAATATTTTACATGTGCTTTTGCATTCATACTTGGACACACACTAAAAATCACGTATATAACTAACTATTATAACACAATAATATTTTGTCAGTGTTCATCACCTCATTTGCACTGACACTTCACATAATTGCTAGTAATGTGGTTAATCATGCTAGAAACATTGTAAATCATAGTAAATAATACTGAAATGAGGTGTATCAAGGTAAATCATGCTAGAATCCTAATAAATCATTCTGGAACATGGTATATGATAGTAAATCATGCTAGAATCATATTAAATAATTCTAGAATGTGGCAAATCGTTGTGGGAGGAGCCTATTTTACTCAAATGGCTATAACTCAAGAAGTAAATGAGATATCTTCACCAAACTCAGTACACATGTATATGGGTTCAATTTGAGGTCACAGTAAACAATTTTATGGAGATCGGACCATAGGTGGCGCTATAACTGGTAAAAAGTTTTAAAACCATATATATCCCATGGCAAATTGCCTGTATTGGCTGTAAATGGTCTTTTCCATCTATTATGTCAGTGGTTACATGCTTGCTAAATAAATCTTAATAACTTTTGATGCTTTTGTGCTTAAATGCCTTAAAGGCCTTAACTGCTTGAACCCCGATAAATGCTGCTTGCAGCTTTAATTATTAGGGGTTCAAGCACGAAGTGCTGAAACCCTATTGTAATTGTGCTGATTTTTATTATTATTAGGGGTTCAAGCACGAAGTGCTGAAACCCTATTGTAATTGTACTGATTTTTATTATTATTATTATTATTATTATTATTATTATTATTATTATTATTATTTTTCTTCTGCCGTAAAACTCATCGTGCAGCCCAAACCGTAAGAGCTGGAGCTTTGAAACTTTGCCAGATGGTAGTACAAAAATCGAGGAGAGGTTCAGAGAATATGACCCCAATTGGCCCATAGGTGGCGCTATAGCAACCAAAAGCGCGAAACTGCTCATAACTCCTAGACCGTATGACGTAGACTCAAGTGTCTTATATCACTGGAAAGCTGGAAACCTGAAGGTCAAAACGTATATCTCCGATTTCATTTCCTGTATGCAAATTGTCCGCCATTTTGAATTTAGTTAAAAACCTACTTTTGCGAACTAGTCCTAGGTTTTTTGTCCAATTGGATCCAAACCAGTGCAGAAATGTTCTCTGGAGTCTGAATATCAATAATTATCGAAAAAAAGTCGAAATTTCGATTCCTGATCGCCAGGGGGTGATAAATTAATGTTGTGGGAGGAGCCTATTTTACTAAAATGGCTATAACTCGAGAATGAAATTAGATATCTTCACCAAACTTGGTGCACATGTGTATGAGTTCAATCTGGGGTCACAGTAAAAAAATCGCGACGATTGATCACTAGGTGGCGCTATAACATGAAAAAAACATGAAAACGGCTATGACCACGTGACCGTTAGTCCGATTGACTTGAAAATTGGTATGCAGTGTCTTGGTCCAAGGTGCCATGTATGTCTATGAGGACATTGGCGTATCTCGAAAAACATGGCCGCCATCAACCAATGAAATTTGAGCACCTATTAGACAAGGTTAACGGAGGCCGATCGAAACGAAACTCGATGGGCATGTTCGACTCATGGCCCTAGAGGTCTGTAAGAGTTTTGAAAGAAATCGGCCACTAGTTGGCGCTAACGAGTTTTATGGCTCTGTAATCACGTGGTGTTACACTTATCGTCACAAAATGCATATCATCTGATAGATCTGCTCATGCTGAACAACTTTGCCTCAAGAACTAATGCTGTCAATTAAACCGGTTATTAAATATTCGTAATTATGTTATAAACCTACTTTTGCAAACTAGTCCTAGGTTTTTCGCCCGATCGAAACCAGACCAGTCTAGGACAATTCTCTGGACACTCTAGATCAATAATTATCAAAAAAAAAGTTGAACTTTTGCATGTAGATGGTTGTAATAGGGTCATTTAGAAAATGGGCGTGGCAAAAAAACATTAAAAAGCCTATAAATCCTAAATGAAAACTCAGAACTTCACAGAAATTGGTGAGCATATGTGACATAACATCATTAACAAGCATGCCAATTTTCACGGAGATCGGACGATAGGTGGCGCTATAACTGCTAAAAAGCTTTAAAACCATATATTTCCTATGGTATTTCCTGTAAATGGTCTTTTCCATCTATTATGTCAGTAGTTACATGCTTACTAAATAAAACTTAATCACTTTTGATGCTTTTGTGCTTAAAGGCCTTAACTGCTTGAACCCCGATAAATGCTGCTTGCAGCTTTAATTATTAGGGGTTCAAGCATGAAATGCTGAAACCCTATTGTAATTGTGCTGATTTTTATTATTAGGGGTTCAAGCATGAAATGCTGAAACCCTATTGTAATTGTGCTGATTTTTATTATTAGGGGTTCAAGCACGAAGTGCTGAAACCCTATTGTAATTGTACTGATTTTTATTATTATTTTTCTTCTCCGCTAAAACGCATCGTGCAGCCCAAACCGTAAGACCTGGAACCTTGAAACTTTGCCAGATGGTAGTCCTCAATTTGGGGAGAACCTATCAAAGTATGGCCCAGATTGGCCCATAGGTGGAGCTATAATGACCACATTTACTAAATTGCTCATAACTCCTAGACAGTTTGTCCTAGAATCTCAATTTTAGCATCACTGTGATCCCTGGCTCCAGACGGACAAAATGGCTATCTCCAAATTCCCCTACGAGCAAAAAAAAAAATTGTTATGGGCAAATTTGTCCAAAACCTACTTTGGCCAACTAGTCCCTGGTTTTTGACCCAATCGGAACCAGACCAGTCTAGGACAATTCTCTGGACTCTCTAGATCAATAATTATTGAAAAAAAGTTGAACTTTTGCATTGGCCTGGCTGTAACAGGGTCATTTAGGAAAGGGGTGGGACATAAAAACACTCAAAAGCCTATACAACCTAAGGGAAAACCCCAAACTTCACAAAAATCGATGAGCATATGTGTCAGAACATGGTGAAGAAGCATGCCAAGTTTCGTGAAGATCGGACAATAGGTGGCGCTATAACTGTCCAAAACGTCTCTTCTTATTAGGGGTTCAAGCA